>NC_139246.1:45772747-46372747 GCF_977018435.1 Lepisma saccharinum
CAAAAACTCACTTTCTCTCCACGTTCCGCGCCTCATTTATTGCGCTGACGATGTTTCACAGCGAAGAAAACCGCACCAAAACCTCAAAAACTCACTTTCTCTCCACGTTCCGCGCCTCATTTATTGCGCTGACGATGTTTCACAGCGAAGAAAACCGCACCAAAACCTCAAAAACTCACTTTCTCTCCACGTTCCGCGCCTCATTTATTGCGCTGACGATGTTTCACAGCGAAGAAAACCGCACCAAAACCTCAAAAACTCACTTTCTCTCCACGTTCCGCGCCTCATTTATTGCGCTGACGATGTTTCACAGCGAAGAAAACCGCACCAAAACCTCAAAAACTCACTTTCTCTCCACGTTCCGCGCCTCATTTATTGCGCTGACGATGTTTCACAGCGAAGAAAACCGCACCAAAACCTCAAAAACTCACTTTCTCTCCACGTTCCGCGCCTCATTTATTGCGCTGACGATGTTTCACAGCGAAGAAAACCGCACCAAAACCTCAAAAACTCACTTTCTCTCCACGTTCCGCGCCTCATTTATTGCGCTGACGATGTTTCACAGCGAAGAAAACCGCACCAAAACCTCAAAAACTCACTTTCTCTCCACGTTCCGCGCCTCATTTATTGCGCTGACGATGTTTCACAGCGAAGAAAACCGCACCAAAACCTCAAAAACTCACTTTCTCTCCACGTTCCGCGCCTCATTTATTGCGCTGACGATGTTTCACAGCGAAGAAAACCGCACCAAAACCTCAAAAACTCACTTTCTCTCCACGTTCCGCGCCTCATTTATTGCGCTGACGATGTTTCACAGCGAAGAAAACCGCACCAAAACCTCAAAAACTCACTTTCTCTCCACGTTCCGCGCCTCATTTATTGCGCTGACGATGTTTCACAGCGAAGAAAACCGCACCAAAACCTCAAAAACTCACTTTCTCTCCACGTTCCGCGCCTCATTTATTGCGCTGACGATGTTTCACAGCGAAGAAAACCGCACCAAAACCTCAAAAACTCACTTTCTCTCCACGTTCCGCGCCTCATTTATTGCGCTGACGATGTTTCACAGCGAAGAAAACCGCACCAAAACCTCAAAAACTCACTTTCTCTCCACGTTCCGCGCCTCATTTATTGCGCTGACGATGTTTCACAGCGAAGAAAACCGCACCAAAACCTCAAAAACTCACTTTCTCTCCACGTTCCGCGCCTCATTTATTGCGCTGACGATGTTTCACAGCGAAGAAAACCGCACCAAAACCTCAAAAACTCACTTTCTCTCCACGTTCCGCGCCTCATTTATTGCGCTGACGATGTTTCACAGCGAAGAAAACCGCACCAAAACCTCAAAAACTCACTTTCTCTCCACGTTCCGCGCCTCATTTATTGCGCTGACGATGTTTCACAGCGAAGAAAACCGCACCAAAACCTCAAAAACTCACTTTCTCTCCACGTTCCGCGCCTCATTTATTGCGCTGACGATGTTTCACAGCGAAGAAAACCGCACCAAAACCTCAAAAACTCACTTTCTCTCCACGTTCCGCGCCTCATTTATTGCGCTGACGATGTTTCACAGCGAAGAAAACCGCACCAAAACCTCAAAAACTCACTTTCTCTCCACGTTCCGCGCCTCATTTATTGCGCTGACGATGTTTCACAGCGAAGAAAACCGCACCAAAACCTCAAAAACTCACTTTCTCTCCACGTTCCGCGCCTCATTTATTGCGCTGACGATGTTTCACAGCGAAGAAAACCGCACCAAAACCTCAAAAACTCACTTTCTCTCCACGTTCCGCGCCTCATTTATTGCGCTGACGATGTTTCACAGCGAAGAAAACCGCACCAAAACCTCAAAAACTCACTTTCTCTCCACGTTCCGCGCCTCATTTATTGCGCTGACACAGCGTGATGAGTAAATGCACTTTCTCATCCTTGAAGTACGAATGCACCTTATCGTAATTTTCCAAGTCCCGGTCAAATGTTATATATCGTGACCTTTGTAAACCTCTCTCGGAACGATGTGCCACACACACACATGCGCGTGCGAGTCTAGTGTTATTTGATGTTGTATTTTTTTTTTATTTTTGATATAGAGTTTATTGTGAGATAGATAAAAATTATGTTTATTATAACATTTTCTTGATGAAGATGGAGAATGTGTGTGTTACAAATAAAAAAGTTGCATGCTTTTTTTTTCTAGTGTGTGTGTGCTCGTTGTTCTGCAGCACGTGAAACGAGAAAGCAAAAAAAAAATTATTGTAACTGATTGTCTCGTGCAAACTGATGAAAAAAAAAAGAAATTGTAACTGATAACTGGTGAAATTGACATTGTAACTGATCTGAACTAGTGAAATTCGTATTATCATTGTGCTAGCACAAAATTCTTATTGTAACTGATTGTGCAAGAAAAAATGTTAAACCTGTTAAAACTGTTCCGTGACCCTCTCGTTCTTCACGTCGTGGACAAAGGACTTCTCGGCGACCAGGATGACGATGCACACGGTGTCCTCGGGCAGCGCGTCGTGGAACTCGCACACGATCTTGATGTTGGTGCGATCATTGACCACGACCTGCTTTCTCTTAGATGTGTTGATGACGAAAATCGGCCTGCGTGCTTTGAATTCGCTGGGCGTGTAGTACATGTCCACGCTTCCCTCGGTCACGCGTTTGTAAGAGGTGTAAGCTTCGTAAAGTTTGAGATAATCATCTTTGGTCATGTCGAGGTTGTAATTCTCGCGCGGGAACACTTCGTTGCGTCCATTTTTGAGATAAACGTTCTTGATCTTGCAGTCGTCGAATTTGCTGGAATCCTTTTCCTGATTCTTGTCCCTCCCGGTCTGAAAAAGTACAATGACGAAATCTGGCATGTCGAACTGTATGTTGTTGAACTGCGTCGTCACGTCGAACTCCATGTGACTTCCCCGACGCTAACTTCTGCACGCACAGGTAAACCGTGAAAATGAATCGTCACCTGTGGACTTTTCAAGATCTCCGCTTTGTACTTGAGGGCGTAGTTCGTTTCGTATTCCACGATCGGTTATTCTCAACTCCATGCTCCGGATGACGCACTTGGCTGCTTCGGGTAAAGTGTTGGCTATCGGCGTGCCGTCGGCGTTCAAGTTGGTGTATCACATCAGTGCGTCGTTGTCGTTGGCCGCTCTTCGAAATGTTTATCCTCAGTCCTCCCTTCGACATGATCTCCTTGTAGTCCGAGAATAATCCCTTAAGCAGACGCATGGGAAAGAGCACCGTGTGGACTTCTCGTCGATATTTTGGTTCCCGCTTCGAATCCTCCCGCCTGGTAGTATGCAGCGTCCGTTTTGGATAATTTCAATGTTCCCACTGCCGTCGACGTGATGCCTGGATAATCGATTCTGTCGATGACGGTGTTGTGTTTCCTCACCTCCACCTGCGAGAACAGGTGAGGCACGAAGTTGTCCACGAGTATCAAATTTGCTGCTGCTGGGGGAAACCGCGTCTCCGCTTTCTTTCTTCACCACGTCGAATTGAAGGTAGAGGTCCGCTCTGTGAGGATGAACGAACCCGTCGCCCTACGTCCACGTCGTATTCGATCTCCCTGTTCGCTTCGTTCAAATTTCCGAACATAGGTTCTATTCATACTTTTACTCACGTATAGGCGTACATGATGAATCAGCAAACAGATTTTTCCTAAGTCTTACCGGTTTCCAAGATAACCCCACTTCCGGTCGCCATTTTGGATTTCCGAACATAGGTTCTATTCATACTTTTTCTCACGTATAGGCGTACGTGATGAATCCGCAAACAGATTTTTTGCTAAGTCATGAATTGGAGGGTTCTATGATAACCTATATTAATTCTCGTAAGAGAACAGAAAACACAAAAGAAACAATACTGTGGTCACTACAACAAATAGTCTTCTTCAACCCCTATCCAACAATCAAAAAAAATCATCATCCTAACTAGAACCATGTAACTATCTACCATCTGTTAGATGTTTTGTGAACTAAGTGGTGCTTTGTTTGTGTGTAAAAAAAAAATGCAATGCTTTTTGCACTTGGTTATCATCACCTAACATGTTATTAATTGTTTTCTTTCAAAATTAATTACAACTGAAAACTAATAATTAATATTATCTAAAGTTACTAATTAATAGTATACAAGTAATTGATATAATTTTTTTTGTTCTTGTTGCTAGTGTTGGGTAATTATAGTTGTTGCAAAATTCTGACTTTTTGTCGGATGACGTAGTGGTAACGTTTGTTGCAATCCCACACCCTGATGGCGTATAGACTTAAATGTTTCCATAACATGAAATACTGTTAATGGGAATGTGTTGTTTCTAATGTTCAATATAGAAAGCAGATAACAAGAAAAAGAAGAAAAGAAATGTTGCAGGTAGATACGGAGCCTAAACGTACGAGGAAAATAAGTTTTGTAGAAATTCTCTTCTCAATAAGAATACTATATTACTACCTTTATTACATTAAATATTAATTAATTCTCTAGTACTCTTGATTCTGAAAATTCGTGGTTACAGTTTCAATTTGTACTTATCCTGAGCAAAATTTATAGTAATATAGTATTCTTATTGAGAAGAGAATTTCTACAAAACTTATTTTCCTCGTACGTTTACTAATAGCAGTTACATTTGACATGTTTGACTAATCGCGAATCAACGTACGGAAGCCGTTGGAAGCAGTTTGAAGACTGAAATGGCTATGGAAGGACACTTATTATAATGCTAATATTTTAGTATAATGTTTTAGAAATTGCTTCTCGATAATGTTTAGTATTTAATTTAATCTGTTGTTAGATAAAATACATAATTATTAAAATTTAAGGATAGAAAATATGAACAGCGAATGAATGATACGTTTGACTAATCGTGAAGATCAGTATCACAGTACGTTTTATCGTTCTTATATAAACGTTGAAACGTTTAAGAACGTATAAGAACGTTTACCGAAACGTTTCAACGTTGTTTTCAATATTCAAAATAAGTTTTGTAGAAATTCTCTTCTCAATAAGAATACTATATTACTACCTTTATTACATTAAATATGAATTAATTCTCTAGCACTCTTGATTCTGAAAATTCGTGGTTACAGTTCAATTTGTACTTATCCTGAGCAAAATTTATATATATTCTATTACAATCTTTACAGATTTCTTTTTAGGTCCGCCTCCATCTTTGTTTTGGTCTCTTACCATCAGATTTCCCCCAACAAGACTCCTGTAAAATCTCCTTTATTCCTTTCTCATTCGTGCCCACCTAGGTCTTCATGATTTAATCATCAATCTAATAATATTTTGGAAACAAATATAAATTATGTACTTCTAAATTATGTAACCTTCACCATTCACTTGTTTCTTTATCCCTTTTAGGCTGAAATATTTCCCTAAGGATCTTATTTTCAAATACACCTCAATTTATCTTCAAGAGATCAAGTTTTCGCATCCACAGGTAAAATTACTGTTTTGTATACTTCAACTTTTAGTTTCTTAGATATTAAACGAGAAGACAAAAGTTTATGAAGAAAAAAGTAACATGCATTTCCTGAATTAAGTCTACTTAAGAGACCTGTAGGAAGACCAAGACGAAGATGGAGGGACAACATTGAGATGGACCTAAAGAAAATCGGTAGGGATGGAAAAGAGTATATAGAACTTGCTCAAGATAGAGACAGATGGAAGGCCTGTGTTGCTGCAGCCATGAACCTTCGGGTTTAAGAAGGCTAGGGAGTTAGTTAGTTAGTTAGTTAGTTAGTGTGTCTCACTGCTACACGGAAAATCCTACAGGAGTTTTATTTTTCTTGGAAGTCTGAGATTCACCGAACCCCCACATAGTACTAATTATCTTCATCGTTGCGATATAAAAAAAAACATAAGTATTTGTGTTGTGAATAGAAAAGCCATGTCACGGCATTTGATGTTATCTGTAACAAAAAAAACATGAGGATCATGTCGGAATAAACTTGTAAAGAGCGAGGCTTGCAGCATGAAGCTTCGAGGATGCCAGTTCCTAATTAGCTCCGTATTAACCAACTAATTGTTTTGCCTTCTTAAACCCGAAGGTTTAGCAACAAAAGCCTTCCATCTCTCAATTTTGTACTAATCACACAGCTGGAAGCTTGCGTGTATCACCCTCACTGTTTATTCAGCTCTTGACCTTAACTATTGATCATGCATTTTTATTGCATGTTTCCCATGTCAACACAAAATATATATTTTCTCTTGGATTAATTTTAACTATGATGATGAAAATTTAAGAAAGAGTAGAGAGAAAGAGAAAGAGAAAAGAATACCATAACAAATAGCTTCTAACATTTTAAGATATATCCTATCTTATTCTACATATTCAACGAATTTATTTGATTACAATGCAACAACATTTTATTATTACGTCATATGTTTCAATATTTTCATAGTCATCCAAACGTTTTACAAAACATTTTTTTTTAGTTACGAAGATAGGAAGAGCAACAAAAAGTGGTTGAATAATTTCGAGAAGTATTTCCAAATAGGGGACAGTGTTTTCATTTTTTTTTCTTTCTTTCTTTCGTGTAACCACTACGTTATCGATGGGAACAAGGCAAAACCAACATTACCACTATGTTATTGTGTTGAAGAGGATTTTTCCGTTATCAATTGTGTCCACACACAAAACTTAGTACCTGTCTGCATCCATACCTAGATTTAAAAATTCGAACCATGTCTCACCCCCTTGTAACTTATTTAATTATTTACGCTTGTGCTTGTATTTGCTCTCTTCGGGTTTAAAAAGCCTAGAGAGTTAGTTAGTTGATTGTTTCCCACTGTACTATTTCAATTTTTGAATAATCACATGTTAGTTATGAATGCATTGTTGAAATCCTGTCTGATCATATATGTGTTTGGGTTGAGGCTCCGTATCTACCTGCAACATTTCTTTTCTTCTTTTTCTTGTTATCTGCTTTCTATATTGAACATTAGAAACAACACATTCCCATTAACAGTATTTCATGTTATGGAAACATTTAAGTCTATACGCCATCAGGGTGTGGGATTGCAACAAACGTTACAACTACGTCATCCGACAAAAAGTCAGAATTTTGCAACAACTATAATTACCCAACACTAGCAACAAGAACAAAAAAAATTATATCAATTACTTGTATACTATTAATTAGTAACTTTAGATAATATTAATTATTAGTTTTCAGTTGTAATTAATTTTAAAAGAAAACAATTAATAACATGTTAGGTGATGATAACCAAGTGCAAAAAGCATTGCATTTTTTTTACACACAAACAAAGCACCACTTAGTTCACAAAACATCTAACAGATGGTAGATAGTTACATGGTTCTAGTTAGGATGATGATTTTTTTTGATTGTTGGATAGGGGTTGAAGAAGACTATTTGTTGTAGTGACCACAGTATTGTTTCTTTTGTGTTTTCTGTTCTCTTACGAGAATTAATATAGGTTGTCATAGAACCCTCCAATTCATGACTTAGCAAAAAATCTGTTTGCGGATTCATCACGTACGCCTATACGTGAGAAAAAGTATGAATAGAACCTATGTTCGGAAATCCAAAATGGCGACCGGAAGTGGGGTTATCTTGGAAACGGTAAGACTTAGGAAAAATCTGTTTGCGGATTCATCACGTACACCTATACGTGAGAAAAAGTATGAATAGAACCTATGTTCGGAAATCCAAAATGGCGACCGGAAGTGGGGTTATTTTGGAAACGGTAAGACTTAGGAAAAATCTGTTTGCGGATTCATCACGTACACCTATACGTGAGAAAAAGTATGAATAGAACCTATGTTCGGAAATCGAAAATGGCGACCGGAAGTGGGGTTATCTTGGAAACGGTAAGACTTAGGAAAAATCTGTTTGCGGATTCATCACGTACACCTATACGTGAGAAAAAGTATGAATAGAACCTATGTTCGGAAATCCAAAATGGCGACCGGAAGTGGGGTTATCTTGGAAACGGTAAGACTTAGGAAAAATCTGTTTGCTGATTCATCACGTACGCCTATACGTGAGAAAAAGTATGAATAGAACCTATGTTCGGAAATTGAAAATGGCGACCGGAAGTGGGGTTATCTTGGAAACGGTAAGACTTAGGAAAAATCTGTTTGCGGATTCATCACGTTCGCCTATACGTGAGAAAAAGTGTGAATAGAACCTATGTTCGGAAATTTGAACGAAGCGAACCGGGAGGTCGAATACGACGTGGACGTAGGCGACGGGTTCGTTCATCCTCACAGAGCGGACCTCTACCTTCAATTCGACGTGGTGAAGAAAAAAAGCGGAGACGCGTTTCCCCCAGCAGCAGCAAATTTGATACTCGTGGACAACTTCGTGCCTCACCTGTTCTCGCAGGTGGAGGTGAGGAAACACAACACCGTCATCGACAGAATCGATTATCCAGGCATCACGTCGACGGCAGTGGGAACATTGAAATTATCCAAAACGGACGCTGCATACTACCAGGCGGGAGGATTCGAAGCGGGAACCAAAATATCGACGAGAAGTCACACGGTGCTCTTTCCCATGCGTCTGCTTAAGGGATTATTCTCGGACTACAAGGAGATCATGTCGAAGGGAGGACTGAGGATAAACATTTCGAAGAGCGGCCAACGACAACGACGCACTGATGTGATACACCAACTTGAACGCCGACGGCACGCCGATAGCCAACACTTTACCCGAAGCAGCCAAGTGCGTCATCCGGAGCATGGAGTTGAGAATACCGATCGTGGAATACGAAACGAACTACGCCCTCAAGTACAAAGCGGAGATCTTGAAAAGTCCACAGGTGACGATTCATTTTCACGGTTACCAGTGCGTGCAGAAGTTAGCGTCGGGAAGTCACATGGAGTTCGACGTGACGACGCAGTTCAACAACATACAGTTCGACATGCCAGATTTCGTCATTGTACTTTTTCAGACCGGGAGGGACAAGAATCAGGAAAAGGATTCCAGCAAATTCGACGACTGCAAGAACAAGAACGTTTATCTGAAGAATGGACGCAACGAAGTGTTCCCGCGCGAGAATTACAACCTCGACATGACCAAAGATGATTATCTCAAACTTTACGAAGCTTACACCTCTTACAAACGCGTGACCGAGGGAAGCGTGGACATGTACTACACGCCCAGCGAATTCAAAGCACGCAGGCCGATGTTCGTCATCAACACATCTAAGAGAAAGCAGGTCGTGGTCAATGATCGCACCAACATCAAGATCGTGTGCGAGTTCCACGACGCGCTGCCCGAGGACACCGTGTGCAGCGTCATCATGGTCGCCGAGAAGTCCTTCGTCCACGACGTGAAGAACGAGAGGGTCACGGAACAGTTTTAACAGGTTTAACATTTTTTCTTGCACAATCAGTTACAATAAGAATTTTGTGCTAGCACAATGATAATACGAATTTCACTAGTTCAGATCAGTTACAATGTCAATTTCACCAGTTATCAGTTACAATTTCTTTTTTTTTCCTCAGTTTGCACGAGACAATCAGTTACAATATTTTTTTTTTGCTTTCTCGTTTCACGTGCTGCAGAACAACGAGCACACACACACACTAGAAAAAAAAAGCATGTAACTTTTTTATTGTATCACACACATTCTCCATCTTCATCAAGAAAATGTTATAATAAACATAATTTTTATCTATCTCACAATAAACTCTATATCAAAAATAAAAAAAAAATACAACATCAAATAACACTAGACTCGCACGCGCATGTGTGTGTGTGGCACATCGTTCCGAGAGAGGTTTACAAAGGTCACGATATATAAACATTTGACCGGGACTTGGAAAATTACGATAAGGTGCATTCGTACTTCAAGGATGAGAAAGTGCATTTACTCATCACGCTGTGTCAGCGCAATAAATGAGGCGCGGAACGTGGAGAGAAAGTGAGTTTTTGAGGTTTTGGTGCGGTTTTCTTCGCTGTGAAACATCGTCAGCGCAATAAATGAGGCGCGGAACGTGGAGAGAAAGTGAGTTTTTGAGGTTTTGGTGCGGTTTTCTTCGCTGTGAAACATCGTCAGCGCAATAAATGAGGCGCGGAACGTGGAGAGAAAGTGAGTTTTTGAGGTTTTGGTGCGGTTTTCTTCGCTGTGAAACATCGTCAGCGCAATAAATGAGGCGCGGAACGTGGAGAGAAAGTGAGTTTTTGAGGTTTTGGTGCGGTTTTCTTCGCTGTGAAACATCGTCAGCGCAATAAATGAGGCGCGGAACGTGGAGAGAAAGTGAGTTTTTGAGGTTTTGGTGCGGTTTTCTTCGCTGTGAAACATCGTCAGCGCAATAAATGAGGCGCGGAACGTGGAGAGAAAGTGAGTTTTTGAGGTTTTGGTGAACCTCAATTAATGACGCTGAACTCTCTATTTGGGTCTACTTGTATATTATTTCATTATTATTAGAAGTAGTGGTAGTAGTAGTGACAACAAGTACAACAAAATGTTAAGATACAAATTCATAACGAATCGTTCATTCTTTCACAGAAATAATCTTCCCGCCGTACAAGTTATATTCGGATTTAAAAAAAAATGTTTCAAGAATTGTTAAACTGTATTAACTAATATCATGTTGTACAGAACTTTTAACTGTTCTTATAAAAGCAAAATTTATTTTAAAATTTTATAGTTTTGTTTATTATATACAAATTACTGAGATCAATTTTCTAACTACGTAGACATTTTCTCATCTCATAAATAAATGTCTAGCTATAAATTGATTAATACTTACATTAAACATTTTAATAAAGAATAGCAAACACATTGTTCTTAAATATTTCTGATGATAATAATGGGAATACATATCGTAAAGCTTTCCAGTACTTAACTAGTTTCGTATGAAACGATGGTCTCCTCACAGATAAGATTAAGTTTTAAAATACGCGTGTAATGAAACTATTTGTTACAGTAGGGGAAGTCATCTCAATTTATTGAACAAGAATCTAACGTGGTGGTTCTTTAATAGTAGCGTTAACTAAAGAAAACAGACAACGTATTTCATTATGTGAATCCCATGTAATGAAAATCAAACTATAGTCAAGTTAAATGACAATAATTAAATATAAAAAATGACGTTATAACCATGGTAATATCAGCAGATTTTCTCGAAATGTTATTTTGAATCTTAATGAACAATAAACGCTATAATAGTGCATTCTACACCAAGAGAAAACTAAAAATCATGAACGAAGATGCGATAAACCTGTATGAAGACCAGCACAATGTAGAGTGGAAGTAGTACGTGAAGAAACGGCTACTGAAGGTAAGAAACGAGACTGTTGGTGCTTACTAATAACCTACGTTATCACACAACAAAGACGAACAGTGCAACTTCGGAAATCTAATAATTTAAACAATATGAACTTATTTTTCCATATATTTATTAACGTTTTTTTCCTTGTTAGTCAAATAGGATGCATACGAGTATATGATAGTGGTGAAATTATTTTAACACAATACTATTTCTTCATTCCAAATATTGTGCAAATTGACTTGTATATTTTAGATATATTGTACAGTAATTTATCTAGAATTGGATAAATGGTAGTTAAACAATAATTTGTTTGAATTCTTGTAACATGTTTGTTGACAGAAAATTCTTCTCCTATTGAGTTTTACTGTTTAAGTAGCATTTGTTTGAAACAGTTGCGTACTTTATGAGAAGCTTCATATAATTCAAAGTGCACAAAATGTATTTTCTAATATGAGGCGAATATCCTCCATTTACGTCTTTGCCACAAAACCACCTCAAAGAGACAATCGATTTTCAATAGCAATAACACAACTAAACGTAAATTGCCATTAAAAATATACAATACTGTAA
This sequence comes from Lepisma saccharinum, assembly GCF_977018435.1. Lineage (NCBI taxonomy): Eukaryota > Metazoa > Arthropoda > Insecta > Zygentoma > Lepismatidae > Lepisma > Lepisma saccharinum. The sequence continues at coordinate 45,784,569 of NC_139246.1, forward strand.
TCAGCACCACGCTCAATCAACCTTTACTCCTTCGGATTGACCCCAGATGCCCATTGATAAGAGGCTGTGGGAGCTCTAGAGTAGCCTATGCAGGGACATAAATGGAAAATATTTCACCAGCATAGAAACGTAACATGCTTGGAGCTCTGCCGACTGAACAACCGCAGATACCCTAAATAGTTGCCGCTAAAAGTGATGTAAAGCTAATGGGCACCATAATTGGTGTAACACAAAATCTAATAAAGTGCTAAAGTCCTCTAGACTTGGCGCGGCGTCCATAGGCTAAGTTTCGTCCGTCCCCTTGGGTGGGGTCTACCTGGGACTAACACTATTCTTGCTTTTATCCATTACGATTGATTGATTGATATGTTTATTTTACTTCGCTTTTCTCTCACTTTTGGCTAATCGAGAAGATGGGGATGAGTGAAGATATGATGAAATTGATGAAGAGACAAAGAACACACATGCCAGGGCCGGGATTCGAACCAGGGAACCCTGTCGTCGTAGCGCGGTGTGCTAACCATCAAGCCACGGAGATCGTTTTATCCATTATGAGAAACATCACAACATTCTCCTTGGGAAAAAGGCGATCTCCAAATCATATTATCCAAATGAAATTGAATTTGTTTATCCTGAGTGTCATTTCTATTGAAATGAATAAATACATTTTTAAAGGGAGTTGTAAATCTATTAATGAACACAGTTCTTCTACAGAATAAAGAACGTGTAATGTTAATATGTTCTAATATGAATGAGTAATAATGCGTTCGTGGTAATTAACAAATTATATTTGAGCAAGGCATTTAGATACTATCTACATAGCTAATCAAATAGTAAGAAATTAAATCTCTTTAATTTCTTTACAAAAAATCTTTGCATTTTCCTAATTTATCTACAACTAACAACCAATTGCAATTACCTGTGAATAAACTTTAGCTCTTCTGTATATATTCATGAAATTTTTTGTAGGTTGAATACAATTACCCTACCCTTTCTGTGTTCTATAGTGCTTAGGAAGAAAATTTGCCTTGCACCGTGGTTCACCTTAGCCATATTATTACGTCCGTCTCATTGAAGAAAAAGTCGTTTCAGCGCTGCCCGAAAACACTGTACAATGTTCAACATTTTGTGCAGGTTACGGAATGTTGCCTTAGTTACACATGTGCATTTGAATGAATGTACAGCTTATCGCCACCAACATTTCGGCTTTGAGAATACCTTTGTTGATGGTGAAAAGTTCCGAGTATGTGTCGATGAAACATGTTGAACTATTGTCCTCAAATTTCACAGTGGCGCGGTGGTAGAGTCGTAGCCTTGTAATCAAGGGGTTCCGGATTCGATACCCGGTACATAGTGGTTCAGATCCTACTTTAAACTGTAGTGCTAGTCGCGATTACACTCTCTGTGCACAAAGTGGACTTAAAACATCAAATCAATCAATCATGCAAATTTCATCAAATGTTCTACAGCACAATACGTAAGCTGCCTTCTGAAAATCGCGTTTCCCAAGTGATTGGTTACATCTAAAAGTAGTACCTCACCAATATTCTAATATAGTCTCTGGTTTTGTCTTTGGTTACTCTGCTGCTTCAGTGGTTGGTGATCGTATGGTTTATTAAAAAATGTAATACTTAGTGGGTGGGAAATAAATATCCCTGGTTTGGATGTGATGTTCGGGTCCAGGACATTTTGCTGCCAGGGCATTTTGGTTATGGTGCCTGAGCATTTAAGTGCTTAATATTTGGTACCTTTCTCTCTACACCCCCTTCCACCTCTGACCTCTGGCATTCATTTTCACTTTCAGTGACTATAAATACTGAATGTCAGTTACTTCCCCATATGGCTTGGTTAGTGAATAGCTCTCATGGTGGTAAGAATCTAATTCATAATGGATTTTCGTATTTAGAAGAAAAGGTCAGAAATGAGAGTGTACTGGAAGTGCCCACACTGTGAGTGGTGAAGCTGAGAAATTTGTAAACGAGCATAGATATGCACCAGACGTTTGTGGACTAAACTCCGGAGTCACTGAAGACCACTGCCAGCCAAAAGGTACCCGATTCCCAGCTGATCTGCCACCTATTGGCACGATAAAGTTTTGCTTCTATAGTATGAAAGAAAAGTAATAAATAACAATCAATTTACAAGAACATAAATTTGTTTCTGTGCACAAAGTTACATGTTGTTTGCACCAAAATGTCCTGGTGCTTAAGTGTGTAGCCCTAATATTACCTAGCACCAAATAGCCCTAGCACCAAAATGTCCGACACCGGTGTTATACATAACCAGAGGGTTTATGGTTTAAGGCAGGAGGAGAAAATCCCCCATCCATCTCTACAAATCGCACCGTCCCTTGAATTCTGCATTAAGCATTGTTTGAACTTCTTTCTAAGTGTGACTACCTCACCACAAAAGTAACACATAAAAGTTACATGGTGAGAGTTACTCTATTTTTGTACAGCTCATCTTTCCTTAATTATTTTATGCACGCGTTAGAAGGGAATAATGTCTGGTTCTGAGAGGCTTAAATTCCATAGCTCCTACCAAACTACGCCCATGATTGTTTGTCAGTCAATACTGTAACAAGGCACAAAAGATGATGGTGAACCATAATTCTGAATTAACAACAAAATCAGTGTTCATTTACATCAAATCTGAGTGCTTGAGTTCACATCTTTTGTTACTTTGCATCTTGCGTTTTACAGTAAAAGGAAGTCACCCAGCTGTTGTGAAGCAATTGTCACATGGTGAAAAAAGCAGATCACTCACTTGTGAATTAAGCCGATCTCTCTTCATTAGCGCCATCAAAGGGTTCTGTGTTAGAAACGTCGGTATAATTACAGAATACTGGAAGTATCTCCGATTGCTTTCAAATTTGGTATACTCACTAATTTTAACCTCACAATCACGAATCTGCAGTTAAAAATTGGAGATCATATTATGATCATAGGCATGCGCAGACATTCTGATTAAGGGGGACAAAAGCCTTGATGAATGTTCAGTCGAGAAAGAAAAACCTCATCCAATCTCTTTGTTTTACTGTATTGGTGGGTACTTAACAGGGACTTATATTATAGTGTATGCCCGGGCCTACCGAAAATCACTCTATTAGAAGAATTCCAGCTTCCGTGGCACAAAAGTTCTCTGTTTCCCTCCACCTTTATTTTTCTTCTCTGTGATTCAGACTAATTTATATATAAACATAATATCGTACAGCAGATTCAAAACTACTACACATATTGTATTCATTTCCAATGTGTGACAAATTTATTCTACCACCATATAGATGCAACACAACTGTACTAACGAATAAAATTTGTGAGTCTTAATAGCAAGTAATTTGCTGGAAAACGAGGTGAGCTAGTCCAATTATATAGGAAATAAATCCGCCACAGTTGCTTGGAACTTTGGTCGGCTTGAAAATACTTCATTTTTTAAGAGAATAATATTGCTTAATACTGGTAATAAGATTTCTCTACGCTAAATTTCTAAGTGAGAGTATTAGGAGGGGCAACTGCTCCCCCACCACCGGTGCACACGCCTATTTCTAGTAGAGGAAGCTCAGGATTAAATTTCTATTGCAATTTTATTTAAATGTCTATCAGACTTCATAGTCTAACTTCAGGTGAATAGAAGTATTTAACGATGCCAAGGTAGAGAATAGTAAAACAATAGTAAAGTGTTTAAGTTAACGGCAAACGCTAATCAATTTGGATTGGTCAACTAATTAAGCTTCTTGCGTCATTAAACGTGTATTGAAACAGATTTTGAATGATTGATACACGATACACGAAGTATTTAATAATGCAATTAGTGTGACAGTAGAATTTCATATGCGAATATTAAGCCAAACTGATACGTATTGGCACTGTTGTAAACACTTATCATTGTTTAATTATAAACCCCAGTTTTATAGTTTGAAAAAAAGAAGGTATTTTTTATTTTGAAGAGTTTATATCGAGCGGCAATATAAACAAACATTGTGAATTCCGTTCTATCTTGCAAAGACGCTCCGCTCCAGCCGTTAGCCTCGAGGAACACACAGAGTCGTTACCGCGTGGCGAGGCATCACAGACTCTTGACTAGGAGCAAATGGATGAGCAATTCTACATAATAAACAGTACGTACGCACAAAATGTGGTACATTAAGAGTTTTCTTGCTTAACGACACGAACGTTTGTGATTTCTAGTCCTATAATAGTATATATTATTGTTTTTTACATCGTATAAACATACGAATTTGTTAGTATTAAGGGTATTATTCATTATAAAATTTAGGGAATGAAAATTTTCATTCCTTCAGGATGCAGTAAACAAGAGTTCTGTTATGGTGGATTTCGTTTGTATATTTGGGTTTTTTAAGAAAATATATGGAATTGGCGAACCTGAGTCATGTCAAGCTTTGCGATTTGACTTTTAAATTTTCAAAGGAGAAAATTTTTCCTAGGAGGCGCGAACGTATCAATCCCTAAGATTGTATGTTTATTTTATTAAGTCTCTCTGAACGCTTCATGTTGACCAGGGCATTCACTTGTTTTTCTCAGCTGTCTCAAGCCTCTTAGGCATGTTTACAATGCATTGTGTTGTGCCATGCAAACCTCCTGAGCATTCAGGAAACAGGTAACACTTCTGGGTTTGGTGTCAGCGGTTTGCATGGTAGCAATTATAATAAACACGATTCGGCGATTCGGCATCGAGGAAGAGCTCGATGGCCAGGGAATATAGAGGTGAGACAAGCTGGGAAGTGACTGGACTTTGGGAATTGAGTTGGTAGAGAGAGGAGGTCAGCAAGACAGGAGGTCGATAGTGGAAGCACGCTTTGGTCAACAGTTAGAGAGAAGCTCACAGAGGACTTCGCTATTTTCATTCAGCTCAGAGACTTCAGTTAGACAGGTAATTATCCTACACCCAGCCATGATACAGGTTCAACGGTTCACAAAATCCAACGAGTTGCCATTGTCTTTTCAGTAGTTTAATTCCCTTTGTGTAATTTGTACCTTTCGCATGCCAAGCAATAACTCGTCATGTCAATGACGAGTGGTCTCATCAAGAGGATGAATGATGAGTAGTTTACATCACCCCATCAGTTAACTGGTTCAGATCCCTTCATTCTATAGAATGACACGGTATTAACATTCACTCTTTCAACTTTATGCATACAATTTTATATATTACATTAAATAACGTTAAGAAATAAAGTAATGTTCAAAGTTCTAATAAAGGTTTACTTACATTTGCATATCTAGGTATAATTTTGTAACATTCTCCATAAATACTACTATACACGTATTATGGACAACGAGTTGAGTTACATGGTTCGAGTCCCAGACTAAATATGGATGTTCTTTCATCAATTTCATCAAAATTTTCACTGATTCTCATCGTAGCTATTAGCAAAAAGTGGCAGGAATGTGAGATAAAATATTAAAAATTCAAATACATGCGACATAAAGGTTAAATAAATTCTTCACTATAATATAATTTAGAACAGGGCCTCACCGATGACGTATTGGTTGCATCGTCACCTTGTAATCAAGGGATCCCGTGTTCGATACGCGATGTATTCACATAGTGATTCGGATCCTACTTTAAACTGTAGGTCCAGTCCTGATTAGCCTTTCTGTGCATAAAGTGGACTTAAGACACGAACTCAATATAATTTGTAATACACATTCGCTTCTAGTTTCCAGTGACAGGATCTCACCGAAGGCGTAATGGTTACTTTTTTGCTCCATAAATAAGGGGTCCAGGCTTCGAGAGCCTGTAAAGTCACATTGCACAGTGATTCGGATCCCACTTAAAACTGTAGGTCCAGTCCCGATTAACATATATGTGCATAAAAGTGGTGTTGAAAAGAAATTTAAATCAAATTTACAGAACTCTAAAAGTTTACAACGAAAAGTGTGATGAGGTTATTTTTGACCATCTGTGAGCAAGGAAGTTGATTCGACATTTCGGTTGGGACACCCGCATCAAGTTGCCCGAGTCCCTCTAACTGAGTTGATATGTTACTGTGAAGTAATTCGACCACCTGCCAACGTACAATGATAAACACTTAGTCGTTAAATCATTTTTCGGACTTGTGCAATACAGTTACAGTATTTCACCGACAAACAACCATAAGGGTATTTCTATCCATTGCTCACCTCGAAAAATTTCCGGTTCAATTTGTGACATTGTTGACACCACAACATGTATGTCTCAACTCTAATTTCTTGGAGTATGTAAAGGATGTCTCCACAAGTACGCCGGATTTAAACGGAAAATATTTCTACATCATTTGCAAAGGGTACATGTTAGTTAAGTATGAAAGACAATATCTGTCATATGTGTCCCACGACTTCCTCTGATGGCTCTTGCACAGGCGTGTTCCTCGATTGGACCGATGACACGTCGAATATCCTCCTTGAGTTCTGGTAGGGTTCGGAGATTGTTTTCATTAACCTCCAATTTCACATACCAACAAAGGAAGAAGTCGCATGGTGTCAGGCCACGTGACACCGCTGGTCACTTCTGGTCGCCGTTGCGCAAAAGTCTTCTTCCCGGAAATTTGCCATGAAGCAAGGCAATCGTCTCGTGGGAGGTGTGGCAGGCAGGTAGCGCCATCCTGCTGGATCCACAAGTGGTCAATATCCACCCCAATCAAATAAGGCCACAACAGGACAACATTACTTGAATATACCTAGGTATATAAGAATAGTACCCGCCAACCTAACAACAACAAGACAATGTTCAATTCAAATCCGGCGTTCTTGTTGGGACAGGAGATGTGGTAGGGGCCGCTACGCCACAGTTGTGAAGGCAGGCAAGAAGGCATATTAACTTGAACAAAGAGAGACATAATTACTGAATAGTTATTAGAAATGTGCCTTTCAAACGAGAGAAAAGAAATTAAAGCTTTTGACGAAGATATTATCATCATTTAATAAACGTACTTTGATATGTTGGTCTTCGAATCTCGAATGAGGCGACCAGATTTTGGGGTAAAACGTCCCCCACAACAACCTTGTTTGTAGTTCGATAAGCATGTAAGTATCCTAAGATTAAACATCATACCATGAATTAACTAATTGTGAGAAGCTAAAGTGTTTTTCATGGACAACTACCACTTCTTAGGACAACAATGTTTGTGTGTGTGCGTGTGAGGTGAAGGGATGCCTTAGAAAATATTTAGATGATATTCAACATATTTTTGCGTACTTTGTACCAAGTCTTTCACAGTTTATTTTCTTGCTCAACTTTTACCCTTCTGTACCTTTCAATCGATGTCCTATGTAGCCACGTAAGAAATGAAGCTTTCGACTGAAAGAAAGAAGCATGCTACTTATTTTAAAATTTCACAAAGCAAGATTTTCTGCACTGAAGTTGCTTCACCAGTTCACATACTGTCATTTATATCTATTCGATTTCAGGAAATTTTTTTACAATTATACAAAGAATTTTATTTCCTAAACAGTATACAAGATATGGTTACATAGAACGATTATTATTTTTATGTATACGGATAAAAGTAGTCAAGCTACTTTCGGAGGTATGTGCTTATGCCCTGGTACCTGAAAATTAACCCAGGGCGTCAGTTCCGTGAATTTTTTTACGGATTCCCCCGCTATTCTTTGATTCATCCTTGATTTCCATTATTTTTTTAATTACAATAATTCACTGTGACATTGGCAAGAATGTCCCAGTGTGAAGAACCAAATTTGTTCGGTTTTCCTGAACAAAGTTGGTTTCACATCATTCTACAAGGTAAGAAGATTAAGATAAAGGTTAGAAATAGTAGGAAGTAAATAAGTGTTAGTGTTTAACATTAATATTATTTATGATCACAGATACGAAATTACATAAGTGTGTAATTGGGTGGGTAATGTTTTCTTAGGATAAGTTTTATTGTGTGTCGTGTGCATTAGTGTTGATGGATGAGATGAGGAATGGACATTAACACGATTCTATGAATGTTAAGCAGGGTCTATGTTCTAGTATGTTATGTTTGAGATAGTGAGAGTATTATTGGCTTTGAGATGTACGTATTAATAGTAGGAAGAGATATGAAAGGACGAGTGGTACCTGATGCAAGGAGACTTGCGGGAGACCAGCAAGAGTTGGTCGGACTGGGATGAACATCGGTACGACGGTTGGTACCCGGGACATCATCAGGAAGGGAAGAAGTAGGGAGGGATTTCCTGGGAAGTATCGGGTACATTAGTACGTTCGGTAGTGAAAATATAGAGAATTGTCAAGAATCATTGAGAGAAGTTTGCAGAGTGTTTAGTAACGAGAATAAAGAAGGGGGTGTAAGATTACAATTTAAGAAAGAAACGAAAAAGAAGAATCTTGGTTAAATTCGGTTGGTTCCTAGGTCGAGTCCTTGCAGTGTTATCCTTTGCCTTTCTCCGGGGAGACGTAACCTTTTTTCGTTTTGGCGTATCACTGTCTTCTGTATTAGTGTCTCCTTCTTGATGTTCCTGTGGGAGGTTCTGCTTCATTATCCTCTTGGTGATCTTAGTCCTAAGGAGGGATGTCCTGTTGTTGAGTTTGTCGAAGGTGGATTCTTTGTGATCTTCTGGGGGGTATATTACGTTCCGGAGGTAGGGGTTGAATGGGGAGGTGAGTGATGCCGGATTTGAAGAGGGAATGTTCCTCTTTCGACACCAGGTTTGTTAAGTCGTTTAGTGACGTAAAGTGCTCGGGATTTCTTATTAACTGGTACGTGTTGAAGTTTGGTAGCTTTTGTCTTAAATCTTCGATTTGTTTGTTTGATGTCTGGCAAAAGAAGGCTTTATGTTCCGGTGTGTCCGTCTCGGTTTTACATTTCAGGCATTTATCAGTCTGTCTGAGGTTGTGCTTATTTAGGTGTTGACCGTAGGGACCGTGTCCCGTTAGGAAATGTATGAGACCTCTCGTGGGATGGAAATGGTCCATCGAAAGTCGTTCTTTTATGTTTGGAAGGAAGCTGTGAAGTCTCCTTCCTTGCGTAGCTTGTGTCCATTCCTGTTGCCAGACGCTAAACAAGTGGTTGTAAATTTCTGGTACCGTGGCAGGGCGTATTCCAATTAGTTTATAGATTTCGTCCTCTTGTCCATTTCTAAAGTAATACTTTGATGCTCTAGTTTTAATAACGATTTCAATAGGCTGTAGGCCCGCAATCATGAGAAGAGCCAGGGTTGAGGTTGTTCTGAATGCACCCGTTAGGCGAAGTATCACTTTGCGTTGTGAAGATCTCAATCTGTTTTTAATGTACTGTTTACTGGTTTCCATGGCCCACAGGGGCGAACCATAGGAAATAATAGAATTATATATGGTAATGAGATATGTTTTTATGTATGATAGTGGAAGGTTGTAGTTTGCTGAACTCAATGTGGCTAGACTGTTTATAGTTGTTTCGGCCTGGGTTGTTGCCAGGGCTATGTGTCTGTTAAAAAACATCTTCTCTTGAAGAGTAATGCCAAGGTATTTAGCTTCTCTTACTCTTTTTAAATTTCTTTCTCTGAGTTTGATTTGAGGGTTTCTTTGTAACTTCCCCTTAAGGATAATATAATGAGTCTTTTCCGAAGCTATTTTGAGTTTAGCATGATCACACCCATTGGATAGCATATTGATTGCAGTGGATGCTTTGTCTTCGATTTCCCTTCTTGAGTTACCGGAAGTGAGCATGATAATGTCATCCGCATAAGCTATGATCTGGTCTATGTCTGGATGGTCTTGTAGTTTCATAAGCGCAGGCTCCAAGTTAGTATTCCAAAGCTCGGGTCCCAGAATGGAACCCTGAGGACATCCTTTTGACGTGATCTTACTCATTTGTAGATCCGGATATTTGATGCTAATTTTTCTGTTAGAGAAATAACTTTTCAGAAGTAGGAAGAGTGTACCTGGGCAGTTCATATTTTTAAGTGTTTGAAAAAGGCTGGGCCACCCACCACAAGTTGTCAAATGCCCCGGCGATGTCAGGAAATATACGACTATAGCATAACTCCATGACACGAATATAGATTGAATGAATGATTTGGTTTATTTTACTTCACCTTTCTTCCACTTTTGGCTAATTGCGAAGAGTGGTGATCTGATGAAACTGATGAAGGGACACGCATAAAAAAAAAGAAAACACGAATATAGGATACTGTTCAAGACGTCCTCAAAAATGCTATACAGGGTGTACTAAAGTCCAGCATTATATTCCTTAAATGGCTGCATACAAACAACAGATAATATCATTTGCATATGCATATCACTTTGAATGGGAAGTGTGTAAGTTTATATTCATATCAATTCACGTCACAAAGATTCTACATTTTAAAAAATACACACAGTTAAAACATTTCAGCCATATGTTTCCTAGTAACTAGTGTTTACAAATTTGTCATATGAAGCGTATATTTATTACTCTTTTCTTGGAAAGAATATCTGCTTTGTCGTGTTGCAACACATACAATGGTAAGAATTACACCGATGACCGTCATCTTAGCAAGTAATTCCAAATGCTGCATATGTTAGAACTACGAGCTACGGCTGAATATAAAACCTATTTGATTTACTCTATCAGATGGCATGCACGTGAAAGATATCACATTTCTTGTTTTTCTGCAATTAATAAAAGAATGTATTTATGGGATTTATGTAAACCCCCACACATGTACATATATCATGATACTTTGTAAAAACCGTGGAAGATTTTGGAGCGCTGTATGTCAAGGGGGTAGGCAAAACACCAATTTAGAAACTACTAAATCTACAGAAAATGTAGGACATTTAAAGTGAGTATTTTATGCCAGTAGGTACCTTTCAGGACTGATAGTTACATAATAAAATTTCTAAAATATACTTGGATGTGTCGATGGAACAATGACAAAATATTATAATTGTGTAGGTAAGTGTAAGTACATGTGGGATGATGAAAGCAATAAGAAGAAACATCAACCTTAATAAACCAGAAGAACTTGACGTGAATGGTTTTCCACAAATTTAATGAGAACAGTCGGATGGTAGGAAACAGACTGCGGATACTTCGTGTAAGGTCGTAAAAAAAGGTGTTCGCAATTATGCTCAAGCGTAACAAAAGGAATCAATATTATTTCTACATAACCTTCTGCAAGGTTGTTTGAATTTTAAAGAGATATTTCGTTAGCCATTATTCGGCATCTCGTCCTCTGCAAATATTACTAGCAAGAAAATTAAAATATTGGAAAAAAGCATTGTTGTTAAAGGTCAAAGAACCTATGAAGTCTAATATGTTGTATTGGGATTGCAATTTGTATCGCGAAATTTAAAATCGGTGCAAGTTGTGTATTGTTTTATGAAAGAAGGTTTCTGCACCGAATTTAAATTCATCCAGAAGAAAAGGTTGCTGGACCAAATTCTAGTGTTTTAATGTTAAAGTGTTATTTACGGTCCAGAACTCATTTACCCCGGTTACTTGACTTTCTCATTCCGACAGGAATTAAATTTATATACAATTCCTTGACTTTAAAAACCTTGGAAATAATATTAATAGATACATCCAACCTGTACTAAATTTCTGTGTGATAACAATGAACAAAAATTTTAAACAGATCATACATTGGCGTCCTCAGGGAGCAGCTGATAGAAAATGAAAATATCAAGTCAAAGCAGTAGAGAACTAGGGAAAACCAAATTCTTAAATATAAACCCCTCCAAAATATCAAAATGGTAATTATTAAATATTAAATAATGTACCTTGCAAGCAAGATAACACCATATTCCAAGAAAAAATCCTTCATACGCTAGTGGGTACTTACACTAAGAATAGGATTATCTTGAATATGTAATTACAAATATCTAAACAAAATAGTTATCTGCATGTTTCAGTGGCTTGTATTGATAAATATCTATAAAACAATGAGCCATACATATGGATTAGGCATGATTGAGACTCTATTCATATTACAAGTTTTCTATTCATATTCACGGTGAAATTTAATTTATGATAATTTGTGTAAGTAAGCTGCAGCCTGAACACCAAAAATCGACATATTGGAAAATTAAAATTACAGCTTTACAATATAAAAATAAATTTGATCTTTATTTCAAAGGGTATATTAGGAAGAGGGCGACACCTAGTCATTTCCTTAAGAAGGAAATGGATGGAAGTATCCAAGTAGCAATTCAGGCGAAATTTAAGAAGAGAAACGGATGGAAGGATCCACGTAGCAAGTCAAGCGAACTTTAAGAAGAGAAACGGATGGAAGAATCCACGTAGCAAGTCAAGCGAACTTTAAGAATAATAACGGACGGAAGAATCCAAGTAGCAAGTCAAGCGAACTTTAAGAAGAGAAAGGGATACAAGTATCCAAGTAGCAACTCAAGCGAACTTTAAGAAGAGAAAGGGATACAAGTATCCAAGTAGCAAGTTAAGCGAACTTTAAGAAGAGAAACGGATGGAAGGATCCACGTAGCAAGTCATGCGAACTTTAAGAAGAATAACGGACGGAAGAATCCAAGTAGCAAGTCAAGCGAACTTTAAGAAGAGAAAGGGATACAAGTATCCAAGTAGCAACTCAAGCGAACTTTAAGAAGAGAAACGGATGGAAGGATCCACGTAGCAACTCAAGCGAACTTTAAGAAGAGAAACGGATAGAAGGATCCAAGTAGCAAGTTAAGCGAACTTTTAGAAGAGAAGCGGATGGAAGGATCCACGTAGCAAGTTAAGCGAATTTTAAGAGGAGAAATAGATATAAGTATCCAAGTAGCACGTTAAGCGAACTTTAAGAAGAGAAAGGGATGGAAGGATCCACGTAGCAAGTTAAGCGAACTTTGAGAGGAGAAAGGGATATAAGTATCCACGTAGCAAGTCAAGCAAACTTTAAGAAGAATAACGGACGGAAGAATCCAAGTAGCAAGTCAAGCGAACTTTAAGAAGAGAAAGGGATACAAGTATCCAAGTAGCAACTCAAGCGAACTTTAAGAAGAGAAAGGGATACAAGTATCCAAGTAGCAACTCAAGCGAACTTTAAGAAGAGAAACGGATGGAAGAATCCACGTAGCAAGTCAAGCGAACTTTAAGAAGAGAAAGGGATACAAGTATCCAAGTAGCAACTCAAGCGAACTTTAAGAAGAGAAACGGATGGAAGAATCCACGTAGCAAGTCAAGCGAACTTTAAGAAGAGAAAGGGATACAAGTATCCAAGTAGCAACTCAAGCGAACTTTAAGAAGAGAAAGGGATACAAGTATCCAAGTAGCAACTCAAGCGAACTTTAAGAAGAGAAACGGATGGAAGAATCCACGTAGCAAGTCAAGCGAACTTTAAGAGGAGAAAGAGATATAAGTATCCACGTAGCAAGTCAAGCGAACTTTAAGAAGAGAAAGGGATACAAGTATCCAAGTAGCAACTCAAGCAAACTTTAAGAAGAGAAACGGATGGAAGAATCCACGTAGCAAGTTAAGCGAACTTTAAGAGGAGAAAGAGATATAAGTATCCAAGTAGCAACTCAAGCGAACTTTAAGAAGAGAAACGGATGGAAGGATCCACGTAGCAAGTCAAGCGAACTTTAAGAAGAGAAACGGATGGAAGGATCCACGTAGCAAGTCATGCGAACTTTAAGAAGAATAACGGACGGAAGAATCCAAGTAGCAAGTCAAGCGAACTTTAAGAAGAGAAAGGGATACAAGTATCCAAGTAGCAACTCAAGCGAACTTTAAGAAGAGAAAGGGATACAAGTATCCAAGTAGCAACTCAAGCGAACTTTAAGAGGAGAAAGAGATATAAGTATCCACGTAGCAAGTCAAGCGAACTTTAAGAAGAGAAACGGATGGAAGGATCCACGTAGCAAGTCAAGCGAACTTTAAGAAGAGAAACGGATGGAAGGATCCACGTAGCAAGTCAAGCGAACTTTAAGAAGAGAAAGGGATACAAGTATCCAAGTAGCAACTCAAGCGAACTTTAAGAAGAGAAAGGGATTCAAGTATCCAAGTAGCAACTCAAGCGAACTTTAAGAGGAGAAAGAGATATAAGTATCCACGTAGCAAGTCAAGCGAACTTTAAGAAGAGAAACGGATGGAAGGATCCACGTAGCAAGTCAAGCGAACTTTAAGAAGAGAAAGGGATACAAGTATCCAAGTAGCAACTCAAGCGAACTTTAAGAAGAGAAAGGGATACAAGTATCCAAGTAGCAACTCAAGCGAACTTTAAGAAGAGAAACGGATGGAAGGATCCACGTAGCAAGTCAAGCGAACTTTAAGAAGAGAAACGGATGGAAGAATCCACGTAGCAAGTCAAGCAAACTTTAAGAAGAGAAAGAGATATAAGTATCCACGTAGCAACTCAAGCGAACTTTAAGAAGAGAAACGGATGGAATGATCCACGTAGCAAGTTAAGCGAACTTTAAGAAGAGAAGCGGATGGAAGGATCCACGTAGCAAGTTAAGCGAACTTTAAGAGGAGAAATAGATATAAGTATCCACGTAGCAAGTCAAGCGAACTTTAAGAAGAGAAAGGGATGGAAGGATCCACGTAGCAAGTCAAGCGAACTTTAAGAATAATAACGGACGGAAGAATCCAAGTAGCAAGTCAATCGAACTTTAAGAAGAGAAAGGGATACAAGTATCCAAGTAGCAACTCAAGCGAACTTTAAGAAGAGAAAGGGATACAAGTATCCAAGTAGCAAGTCAAGCGAACTTTAAGAAGAGAAACGGATGGAAGGATCCACGTAGCAAGTCAAGCGAACTTTAAGAAGAGAAACGGATGGAAGAATCCAAGTAGCAAGTCAAGCGAACTTTAAGAAGAGAAAGAGATATAAGTATCCACGTAGCAACTCAAGCGAACTTTAAGAAGAGAAACGGATGGAAGGATCCACGTAGCAAGTTAAGCGAACTTTAAGAAGAGGAGCGGATGGAAGGATCCACGTAGCAAGTTAAGCGAACTTTAAGAGGAGAAATAGATATAAGTATCCACGTAGCAAGTCAAGCGAACTTTAAGAAGAGAAACGGATGGAAGGATCCACGTAGCAAGTCAAGCGAACTTTAAGAATAATAACGGACGGAAGAATCCAAGTAGCAAGTCAAGCGAACTTTAAGAAGAGAAAGGGATACAAGTATCCAAGTAGCAACTCAAGCGAACTTTAAGAAGAGAAAGGGATACAAGTATCCAAGTAGCAACTCAAGCGAACTTTAAGAAGAGAAACGGATGGAAGGATCCACGTAGCAAGTCAAGCGAACTTTAAGAAGAGAAACGGATGGAAGAATCCACGTAGCAAGTCAAGCGAACTTTAAGAAGAGAAAGAGATATAAGTATCCACGTAGCAACTCAAGCGAACTTTAAGAAGAGAAAGGGATACAAGTATCCAAGTAGCAACTCAAGCGAACTTTAAGAAGAGAAACGGATGGAAGGATCCACGTAGCAAGTCAAGCGAACTTTAAGAAGAGAAACGGATGGAAGAATCCACGTAGCAAGTCAAGCGAACTTTAAGAAGAGAAAGAGATATAAGTATCCACGTAGCAACTCAAGCGAACTTTAAGAAGAGAAACGGATGGAAGGATCCACGTAGCAAGTTAAGCGAACTTTAAGAAGAGAAGCGGATGGAAGGATCCACGTAGCAAGTTAAGCGAACTTTAAGAGGAGAAATAGATATAAGTATCCACGTAGCAAGTCAAGCGAACTTTAAGAAGAGAAACGGATGGAAGGATCCACGTAGCAAGTTAAGCGAACTTTAAGAAGAGAAGCGGATGGAAGGATCCACGTAGCAAGTTAAGCGAACTTTAAGAGGAGAAAGAGATATAAGTATCCACGTAGCAAGTCAAGCGAACTTTAAGAAGAATAACGGACGGAAGAATCCAAGTAGCAAGTCAAGCGAACTTTAAGAAGAGAAAGTGATATAAGTATCCAAGGACCAAGTCAAGCGAACCTTAAGAAGAAAATGCACGGAAGTGTAGTGGTATAGTAGTTTCGGAAGCGTTATATGAGACAGGCGAATGCATGCAAGTGAAAGAACAGTATTTCGAAAAGTCTTGTGCCAAGCAAATGGATAATTCGAAGTTGGATATATGCGAAACCTTTTGTAAAATCATAGAAGGAAGGGGATGGGCTTTAGGCAAATTTGCATGAATTAATTCAAAACATTTGAAGAAGAACGAATGACAGATCCAAATTCTCTGTTCAGGTGCTATTTCTTAGCGATATTATTAATGTATAATGTAGGAATTTTCCTAGATGTCTTTTGTTATTTGTAAACCTTTCGAATACTCCTGTTCGATATATACTATTAAAGAGAACTTGTACATAATCATGTTGTCTTGAAATAATATACTGTTTGATATTTTTCAATAATTGTATGATAATTATTTGTGAAATTGGCTCTTATTAATGTTTTTCGTTTATTATTGTTATCTATGTGATAATGTAATTAATTAATTTTAAAAACGGAATATTTTAGTAGCAATTTAATCGAAGTTTACAATATTGGATTCAACTGTGTTTGCTGTTCGCTTTCTATTTAAGATAACTTTTGATATTTCTATAAAGATAGTATTTTTACAATAGGTTTGTTTCATTATTTATTACTTAAACTACGTTACAGGTTGATTTAAGTTTAGTTTATACATTAAATTGAATTTGTTTCTTGAATATTGTGCATTTTTTACAATATAAGAAACTATTCAACACTTACGATTTTCTTCAGTACCCTGTCATCTTCTGACGAAATTGATAACCACAGCTTATTATATATGGGCTAATAAATAGGATACTTCTCAGATCCATTGAACTAATTCTACTCTCTAATCTGTAGATCTCTTTTCTCTTATATTTTTCCAATTTCTTATTTCTTATCTCATCTCTCTTTTATTCCTCTATTTTCCTCCTGATTTTCTCTTTCCCTTTCTATATCCCCTATTCTCTCTCTTTCTCTCTCTCTCTTCTCTCTCTCTTTCCTCTATATATCCTCTATTCTCTCTATCTCTCTTTTCTCCATCTATACAGTAATTCTATATATCTCCTTCCCTTATCTTTGTTGAAAGATTACTTACTAGATATGACACATAACAAGAGATGTAATATTCCGTTTTTATCACTAACTGCAGAAAAATTGGAAATGATAATACACATTTAACATTCATTGCTCATGAACATCGGTTCCTTGAACATGGTGTTAATATTTTATAAATTTATAAGATAAATCATCAGATGTACGATTATAGTCATTAGTTTGAGACTTATTGCATTTCACTGCTTAGTTTGATTCACCTTCGCTGTGATTCTATTTAAATTCGTAATGTCCTTTTGTAATTGTTAGTCATTTTTGTGGAATTTTCATTACATATCACGTCTTGTTAATGATTCTGTAGTCAGAGCTCGATATTTTACATTTACTTGATGGGTACTGCACGTAAATGGCATATCATTTATTACTAAAGAATTCTTACGTCTGCGTAACGTCTTATATTGTATTTCAGGGAAATATGTAAGTGATTTTCAAGATCGGAGACCAGCAGATATTATGAAAATTTGGAAAATATATTTGTCACAGTTGAAGCGCGCAATATATGTTCTTGTTTGCTAAATTTAAAAGAAAGTATACAGTTGTGTGAACTATATTTAACTGAGAACCTAGGTTTGATTTTACTAAGGCTGTTAGTTTAGAACTCAAAAGCCTAATTTTAGTGTTGCCCACGGGACGAGACGGGACAGGCTTTTAAAATTCGAGACGATACGAGATTGATCATGTGTCCCGAGACAAACGAATATTTTCGAGACGAGACAGCATTTCACAGCATTTCCACGAGACGGGACAGACCAAAGTCTCGTCTCGTGGGCAACACTACCTAATATGTATTCATGTCTAGGTAATATTAAAATAATTCAATCAAGAAGACTTAGGTGGACAGGTCATGTGGCACGAATGGAAGAGGAAAGAAGAGTTCAAAGGATTGTTGTTGTTTGGAAACCTGATGGTAAGACACCTGTAGGAAGGCCAAGACGAATATGGAGGGATAATGTTGAAACTGACCTAAAGAAAATCGGTAAAGATGGAAAAGATTGGATTGATCTTGCCCAGGATAGGGACAGAGGGAAGGCGTATGTTGCAGCAACAACAAACCTTCGGGTGTAAGAAGGCTATAGAGTTGGTTAGTTGTTATTTTTACTGCTGCTAGTTATCCAATAAATTAAATGATCACCATGGTAACAAACTACTTATTTCGAGCTTTATTTTTCAATTAGAGATATAATAGTGCAAGGAACATTGACAGCATTACGCTGAGGCTATATGCCAGTCGAGGAGGAGTCTGCTATCATTCGTTGGCTCAATTCACCTTGATAACTGTTTTCCGTGCGGTATGCTTTCCGATGGCGCAGTAGTAGCGTCATCGCCTTGTAATCAAGGGGTCCCTTGTTCGATATCCGGTGGAGGCACATAGTGGTTCGGATCCCACTTTAAACTGTAGGTCCAGTCCCGTTTACCCTTTCTGTGCATAAAGTGTACTTAAAACAACAATCAATCAATCCATCAATGTGATGGAAGCGTTCTCCATGTGTATCACTTACTTCCATTGTCGGAGGGGGATAAGCCCAAATGTTAGACCAACAAATGGATTTTAAGAACATATACATCTCCGTCTCTGCAGTTATCAAGACGCTGCATAACAAGTTCTTTGAAGTTATCTGCCTTGTGATTTCCGAGGAAATTCTTTACAACTACCTGGAGTGATCCCCTTCGTTCTACTTCAGCTTCATTGACACATTTGAAGGGCTGGACTGTAAGACATAGGACTTTTAGCTGAAGTAATATTTCATAGTATTTCATGCTATGTCTAGTCTTCGCAGTTATTCCAGAGATTTTTGTAATTCAAAAATAGAAATCCGTTCAGTAGTTCAACGGTTTTCCCCAAACCATGGCATATGACATACTCTTTCAGCCACACATAAGTGTCTCACATGAAGCACAGCAAGTGTGAGGGGCCCAAGACTTATCCTGTATGGGTCGTAGTGCGCGCAGAGTCGCCATTTTGTTATGTATCTGTTTCATGTGTGCCAGATTGATGGAATCATTATTAAGTTTGCCAGCAGAGGTCAATAGAATCGGTTACGCAATGACGTAATAAGGAAGCCTCGGTGTGACCTCGTGTACGTAAGAAGAGATTTTCCTCTGCAACACTGTTTCAAATTTAATCAAATATTTATTTAGTCATTGTTCGGCATCTCTTCCGTCATGGGTGCCGCCATAAATTTCGGCAAGAGGGTGGGGGGGAGGGGACTCATGGAAGAGCAGGTAGTGCGTTTCGTGTATGAAACACTAAACACAAAACTAAATATATGAACACATTATAAAAATATGAGCACTTCCAGGCGACATAACACAGCTAGCTATTCCAGGATCAAAAACTGGAGACTCATATAAATAAGTCAATCTCCCTATAGACTGAAAGTTTTTCTCACTTTCCACTCTTAGTCGGTGAACGCTCAACATACACAATCCTAAAAGTCGATCATGCGATCTTAACAATGTCTTGAGGCGTCGCCTTGCCTTCTCAAAATGACCCCTGATTACAATTTTTGTTTTTAATAATCTATTAAACCGAAATCTAAAACCCGTAATTAGGAAATATTGAATAATGTATTTGCCTTAATCCCATAGATACATCATAGGCTGAAACATTCCCCCATACACTAGGGAGATCATACACTACGCATAGGATTATATTGAACAAGTATTAAAAAATATAATTACAAAATAGTAATCTGCCTGTTTCAGTTGCTGCATTATCAGATCGCTAGAAAATAAATAACTTGTCCTTCGAATTAGGCATGGATAAGATTCCCTTTGATCTTACAAGTTTCCTATTCATGTACACATGAGGACATTTAAACCATTCGTGTAAGTAGGCAGCCTGAACAGCATAAAATACACACATTTGATTAAATAAAATTATAGCGTCACATTTGTATAAAATTAAATTCGATCTTTATTTCAAAAGATATGTATATTGGAAAAGGGCGACACCAAGTAATCCTGATTAATCAATCATGAGTCATTACAAGATGGAGTAACGGACATATCACCGTGGATATTAGGACGATATTTTAGAAGAGGAACGAAACAAAATTCCCAAGCAAACTTTGTGAAGAATATGCACGGAAGTATCGAAGCAGTAAGTCAAGTGAACTTTCAGAAGAAAATGCACGGAAGTATAGTAGTAAGTCACGAGAACTTTAAAGAAAAAATGCACGAGAAGTGGCCAAGTAGTAAGTCAAGCGAACTTTAAGAAGAAAAATGCAAGAAAAGTGGCTAAGTTGCTAGTCAAGCAAACTTTAAGAAGATAGATGCACAGAAATTTACAGGGCGTCTCATAAGTAATAGCGCAAACTGACATACGTGAAAGTACACGATAATAAAAGCAAAAGTTTCAGTAAACATGGGTCTGCAAACGAGCCGTATTCGAGATAATCGCGAATGTGTGATTACAAGCCGCCACTGACTTCATTGTTTGTAAACGTCGTCCTAGTTGGTAAAATGCTAATAATGTGTGCGAATGTGTGGTTACAAGCCGTCATTGATTGCATTTTGTAAACACCGAGTGCTTTACTCCTTGCGCGGTCCGAGCCTTGCTCTTTGTTTACAAGACTGAACATATCCGAGAGGTTACGCTGTAATCAAGCAGGGTGGATACAATAAGTACCGAGAATTTTACATGCAATGATATCTTCAATGACTGTTCTTACTGTATTATTAGCATTTTACCAAGTAAGACGACGTTTACAAACAGTGAAATCAGTGGCGGCTTGTAATCACACATTCACAATTACCTCGAAAACGGCTCGTTTGCACACCCATGTTCACTGAAACTTTTTTGCTTCTATTATCGTGTACTTCCACCTGGGTCAGTTTGTGCTATTACTTTTGAGACACCCTGTATAAGTAGTATCCAAGTAGCAAGTCAAGCGAACTTTAAGAGGAAAAATACCCGAAGGTGTAGATATCAAGTAGTTATTGAAACTATATGTGAAGCATACAAATTATTTGAAGTGAAAGAATAGTAATTCAAACCGGCTTGTGCCAAGCAAATAAATCAATTGGAAGTAGGAGACTCATGTGAAACATTTTGTAAAAAAAAAAGAAAAGGAAGAAGAAACGCTTTAGGCGAATTTTAAAGATGTTATTCAAAATTTTTTTAAGAAGAATCCATGGAATATCCGAGTTGTGAATTCAGGCAATCAGCGACACACGTGATGAGAAGTGCATGAATTTCCGGAAAAGTATTTTCTATTTTGAAAATGTTCGAATACTCCATTCTGATGCATATGTTTTGACAGAACGTGTATATGAATGCGAGTTCTTGAAATAATATAGTGTTTGAAAATTTTCAATAATTTAAAGTTTGTTCTGATTAATATTTTTTGATCTTAATTTATTCTCGTAATCTATATGATATTCTAATTATTTAGTTTTGAAAACTCGATATTTAAATAACAAGTTAAATGAACTTTAGACGTTTGCATTCAACTGGGTTTGCTGTTCGCTATTTATTTAAGGCAATTTTTAAAAATCTTTTTAAAAGAATGGTAAAATACCCTTATTTTATGCACTAATTTATTTTTAACTATATCACAAGTTTGTCTTTGTTTTGTTCCTGTATTGAATAGAAGTTATTTATTTTATATTTTAAAAATATTTTATTTATATTTTGAGACACCTTTCATATCTTACGATATTTACAGTGAACTGCCATCTTCCGACGATATTGATAAACACAACTTTATTATATATATGCGTTCATTATATTTTAATAATGTGTATATAGATAAAACCTTAGTGTATTTTTCTATTCCTAAACACTATTCGCGAATAAAATTACCACTTGATCGCTAGATCACTAGTGTCACTTCCAATATGGCCGCTGTATGTAGGATATATTACTTGACTACGTTCAGTTAGTAGTAGGTGGTAGTAGCGCGTGACCATGGCTGTTATGGAAGAAACGTTGAAGTTACGCGATATTTTTTATATTACGAAAACGATGTGAATACCAGGAAGTAACACGAAATTAAGCTGTGCTGAGAACGAAACATTTAATCATGCCCGTGCCCAGGATTTTTTTTTGGAGGGGGGGCAATCCGAGTATGTGCTGTTGGAGCGCGACCAGGGTGTTCAAAATCATTCCGAATGACATTATATATACACAGGGTGTTTATCTGATCGTGTTACAGATTTGCAGGGATGATGGAAGGGAACAAACGCAACAAAATGAGATAAGGAACTCTGGTCCGGAAAGGCCCCATTCAAAAGTTACAAGCCAAAACCTTCGAAGGGCAGGCATAACGCATAACGCATAACGCAGAGGGGAGCCATAGAAGAAAGGGGAAAGAATCCACCGCGCATGCCCTGGAGAAGACGCAACGTCATACGCGACGTGTGTTGTCTAGAAGCACGTGTATCACGGCTGCAATCAGTGCAACTGGCTGATATGGTGTTTGTGTATGGACGAGCAAATGGGAACTGTTGGGAAGCAGAAAGGTTGTATCGGACCACGTATCCACGGCGCAGACATCCAGCGCACACCACGTTTCCCAGACCTTTCCAACGATTACAGGAAATGGGGCAAGTGCGACTTCAATTCCACGAGCAAGGAGGACGAAGAACTGCAAGGACACCCGACTTTGAAGAATCAGTGCTGGAAGGGCAACCATCCATTAGTACACGAGCTGTGACATGTGCAATTAGTGTGCCCCTTGGAACTGTTTGGAAAGTTCTGAGGCAGCAGCAGTTGCACCCTTACCATGTCCATGCCTTGGGTCCAGCTGATATAGTACCCCGCGTCGTGTTTAGTGAATGGTTACTGCAGCGCTGTGTGGTTGACACCCAGTTCCATGCCTGTGTGCTTTTCACTTATGAGGCCTGTTTCAGGACAGACAGGCTGCTGAATAGTCGCAATAGCTAAGTATGGGACGATGAAAATCCCCGTACCACAATCGTGAAGGGCAATCAAGACAGATTTGCTGTAAACAAGTGGGCAGGAATTGTCAGCGAACATTTAATAGGTCCGTATCTTTTACCACCACGATTAACTGAACCAGTGTAAACTGTGATTCTGAGAGACATCCTCCCCGATGTACATGTCCCACTTCTCGTTCGTCAATGCATGTGGATTCAGCATGATGGGGCCCCATCAAACTTTGTAGCTTGTGCTCGTGATATTCTTAGGCAGACCTTCGCACACCGGTGTGGGAGAGGCTGACCTGTGGGTTGGCCTGCCCGTTCACCTGATCTGACACCACTTGAATTCATTTTGTGCGGTCATGTGAAAAGTGTTGTCTACGATACACCTATGAGTAATGCAAAGGAACTCTGCTGCCGGCTTAGATGTTGCACTAAAGCATCTGTCCCGTAAGGGTTACATCCTGAAGCTTGGTTACTTCCCACTTCAGTGGCGAAACTCATTGCAGTACTAAAGCTTGGCAAGGATCCACAAAATACCAACAATTACCGTCCCATCTGGTTGCTTTCTCAAGTTAGGAAACTTTTTGAACGAGTCCTGCAACATCAATTTCTCGAGATCATAAAAGCCAACCAACTGCTTCCAGATCAACAGTTTTGTTCTCGCCGTTCCCATGGGACGAACAAACTATTTGTTTGCGTCGTTGACTATGTAGCGATTTGCCTTGATTCAAGCGCCGAGCATTAGGATTATTCCTCGATGTACAAAATACTTTCGATCGAGTTTGGCATTCTGGACTCCTGTACAAACTGCGACGAATGAGGTTTCCGCTCAGCTATAGAAAGTTGATAGGCAGCTTTCTGTTTAACTGAAGTTTCACTACGTCCATAAACGGGCAGAAATCGACTCCAAGGCTAGTGCGTGCTGGGGTACCTCAAGGATCGGTGATTTCTCAGATACTTCACTCTTTACATATTGCTGATGTGCCCACCCCAGATAGAGGGATAATAGCCCCATACGCACACCACACTGCACTATTCACTACTGGAAAACCGGTGCTTCAGTGTCAGAAAGAGATGCAAACCTTCCAGATAAAAGTATTTCAGTCGTTTTTTGTCTATCCAATGCTAAAGAAGGAGACAGCTTGCAACTATTGCAGCGACCTGTACCCAGCGTTAAACAAGTCAAATACTTGGGAGTGTTGATTGATAAACGCCTTCCCTTTGGACCAGACATCAATGCCCAGACTAAGAAGGCCAAACAATGGATAGGATATATATATATATATCCAATGTTACGGTCCGTGGAACTCACACTCGAGACACGCTTTCATTTATACCAAATGATGGTGCGACCGATATTAATATACGCCAGTCCCGTCTGGTAGCATGCAGCGAAATCTCATTTAATCAAACTGCAAAAAGTCCAAAATCGGGCTGCCAGAGCAATTGGAAGGCATCCTCCTTTTACTCGCATCACCCAGATACATAAAGATCTTAATTTAGAACTTCTTGATGCAGCACTACAACAAGCCAAAGTCACCTTTTGATAAAATAAGAGGACACCAAAATCCATTGATTAACATGTTGGAGACGGAGAGGCATCGTTATTTCCGCATTAAACTCCCACGATTGAAGTAATTTTTTGTTTTTGTGTGGTATGTATGTTGTGATTGTAATTCATTCGTTCATTTTGGGAATACAACATTTTAAACTTCGAGCGACAGTTGACAAAGCTTGTTATTGTCATTATGTATATGAAGCACTGCTGTTGTTTACGGAATTTAACAGACTGGAATCAAATATATGCATGATACTCCATATCGTTTATGATATATTACCGCACCGCACCGCACCGCACCGCACCGCACCGCACCGCACCGCATCGCACCGCACCGCACCGCACCGCACGGAGAGCTGTTAGCTCCCTGATGTCAACTGGCAAACATCCAGGGTAAACCGGCCATCCAGCCAGAAACCTAGCAATCATCGTAGAAGCAAAGGTGGCAGCAACCTACGTACCTGGTCCAATCGCTTCGGCTGATAGGTACTCGGGTTCTACCCACCCGGCTTGAGTGGAAGGACAAGGACCTTTCTTCCTAACCTGTCGTCGCTGCATTGGAAGCACGGATTTGTGTGGTGCAGGTAAAAGCACGTGGGAGTTAAGTGTGCTAAGATACATTATTATATTGTGTTTATAATAAATGAATAAAGTAATTTTGTGTAAATTTTCTTTACACCCACCAAGCCCTGAGATATTTTGGAGTCTGCGTTCTCCGATTGTTTTTGAAAGTTAGCACCTATGGGTAAATTTTGGCAGCTTTTCCAATTGAAGTGACTAGAGTGTTAAACACAGCTTGTATTGCTGTGTTGTAGTTGTCTGGGTGGACATTGCAAAAGGTTTTGGTTCCCAACGTGGAGCACGACTGTAAAGACTGTAACCAGTAAGCCAGTAGGGGCCTAACAGGTACAATCAACAGCAAATGAATTAGGAGAAAAAAGATTTTCTCGACGAAAAATGAGTTAGCAATGCTGCGAACACCGAGGCATTTGCGATAAGACGCTTGAGGAGCTTCAAGCAAAGTTTTCTCAACGCACAACTTCACTACCGAAGATCATGTCGATTGGCAACTTTCGGGAGTATGTTGTCTGTCTACCTCTACGCAGTTCTCCCCAAATGCCTGTTTGAAAATGATCTGGTGTTCACTTTTTTTTGCCAACGTAGTTCTGACATTTCAGTAATGTTACAATATTTTTTTTCTTATTTTGCTTTGTTTTTACCATGACACATTTATAATTTGTCGCAAATATGAGGATGGATGATAATTACATTAAATTGATAAGGAAACACTGCAGAGATAGAACTCCATGCCGAGACCAGGAAATGACAATTTTTCCATCCCATGAATAAGCTATAGCGTCCCTGGGCTAGTGTGCTGCATAATTTCTACATTTAATTTGAGAAATCATTTTAAAAGATCTATATTTTTGTTCCTCAGGTCCCAGGAGCTTAATAAAAATATCATTAACTAGTAAATGTTAACAACCCTGAAATTTTTGGGGCCAAGTGTCCCTCTTTCAGATGCCAGAATTTGAACCCTAAAATAATAATTCTGAATTTACGAATAGTAGCGTGTTGAATAGCAGTGGGTAATTAGAGGTGCTGTGCGTATTATTGCTTTACGAATTCATTTTCGTTCTGAAGAAAGTTACCATTCCGATACAGACAGAATATTTCGAAAAGTCCTTAATCATTCTGAGTCTGAGTTTTATGCACAAATAGGCAAACCGGGACGAGATCTACAGTTTAAAGGATCCGAATCACTATATGCCTCCACCGGGCATCGAACCGAGAACTCCTTGATTACAATGCGGCGACGATTTCCTTGCGCCATCGTGGTGGCTCTCTTAATCAGTTGCATTTGAATAAATTAGTATAAATTAAAGTATATTTCTCATACTACATAGAATTCATTATAACCACAGTCGGGGAAAATAGTTTTAGAGAAAATTGAAAATAGAGGAATATCTATCGCTCTTCCCGTTTTACTATTTCTTATAAAATCAGAAGTATTTCACATCACTGTCACAATCTAGAGCCGCTATTGAATGCAAAAACAGCAATACTTCAAAGTTTGAAATCGACACCGAGGGTGATATTTTTGTTATTTAACGTCACTTTTCTACCAGTCTCGGATAATCGCAATGATGAAGGTTGAAGATGCGATAGATGGAAGTGGGATGCAGACAATGACACATCCTCACCTTACTTCGAAGCGCGTGCGCTAACCAATTAGCCACGGGGTTGGCTTTTTTGTGTTTATCAGTTCACCAAATTAATTTATTCGTCATTCAAGATCCAGAGGTAGAAAAGCAACGTAAAATAACGAAAACAGAAAAAAATACCATTCACTTATCATCACCCAACAATTTCATGCTGACCAAATTTACACACGAACCTCTTTTGGCATTCGTTTTGCAGAATGGCCTTGGGGATTAAACATCGCCCATTTACTGGTTTAGCTCGAGACAATCCAGGTGACCGTCTTATCGAAGCTTATCTTCAATCCTTCACACAACTTCTCTATTTGCTTCTTACAGGTTTGACATCTTAACAGAACTTCTATCGAACATCGCTCATAGAGTATATTTTACCTATCAGCTCTTAATTAACCTTCTAATTTTCACATATTTTTTATTTTTATTTAGCGTCGCTTTTCTTCCACTTCCGGGCAATCGCGACGATGAAGATGAGTGAAGATAAAATAAATAGAACATTCAGAAACAACACCAATGCTCAGACCGGTATTCGAACCTAGATCCTTGACGTAAAACCGTCTAGTGCTACCACTCAGTCAATTTTCATATAGAAACTTACACACTTACACACCTCTTCCTTACATATGTGTTTTGTTTTACCTGCTGCACTTCTCTTATGGTGAATTCTAGCCCCTCATTTCAGGTTTATCTCATGTTTATACAGGGAGGTTATTTCAGTCGTTCACCGCCAGAGTGACGGCCGTTCGGCGGACTCTTCATGCAACAGGTCCCGGCAAATTGCGTTCAGGAAGTCCGTAACAGAAACCGCTTGTTTTGTAATGTTTCCACTTTTCACAATTACAGTTACAATTACAATTGAAATAAGCACGTACCTTGTCGCAAGGATGCTGGAAAGGTGTCCTCCCACATACAAATATTTCTGGCACCTTATTTCTGACATATAATCTTAGATTAGACATCGCTACTTTATCGTCAGTTGACAGAAATGGAAGACAGCATCCCGGCGCATAAAGCAAACCGAAAGCGTAAAATGATATTTAAAAGTAATAATAATGATGATCACTAACCTCTTGTGTTATAAGAGATGTTGAAAATGACCTCCTTCAACAGCAATACAACACGTTTCTTAGGTTCAAGAGATCCTGTCTCTCGTAATTCCCTGACCACTTTTCTGCAAGAATTCGTTTTCACGTAATTATCTTACATAAAAACTCTCTGTTCAAGAGTATATTTGTTTAACAGCATAAGTAATGAATGAATAACAATTAACACACAATAAAGCACTGGCAATGAGTAGCACATTACAATAACATAGTACAAACAACACGCGTACTGATAAACGCAAACAGAAGTGAACATGAACGTACACTGACTACGTCTGGTAGCTACAGTGTTGCTAACCATTTTTCGGCAATGTCCCAACAGACGTAGTCAAAATGTCCCTACAACTGACCAAATGTCCCTACGCCAAGTAAAGTGACTAAAAAAAACAACACCTCATGAGCATGCAAAACAGAAGATACAAACACACATTTACTTACCAAATCTTTCTGCTCGGTGCGTCCACAATTAATGAAGGAGCGAATTTACAATACAGGACCCCTCCCCGATTTTTGTAATATTTGGCATACTCACTAATTGAGGTCTCCTAATCACGAATTTGAAGTTAAAATTTGGGGGGTCACGTGTAGAAATTGCAAAATAAGTTAAATTGAGTGGTCCGCGATCGGCACGATTGCTTATTATTTACGGGAAGATTTTGTGTTTCCAATACTTAAAAAACGAAATATACATTCCTGATATTACTACGACCCCAAATTTTAACTATGTTTGCCTATCCTAACCCAACCTAACCGTACCTGAATGGTTCGTGGGGCTATCCGTCAATGGTTTGTTGGGCTACCCGTGCATGTTTTTTTCGAGCCCAAATTTTAACTATGGTTGCCTTGCCTAACCTAACTTAACCTAATCTTACCGAGAATGGTCAGTGGGGCTATTCCTGAATGGTTTTGCGGTAATTGTGATTACGAACCGATAAAAAATCTTATTTTCGTAGCACTTTAACGGCAAACGTTCATCATCGAAGACGCCATTTTCGTATCCTGCAATTTTATGATTGATGTACTGTTGCCAAATTTACCTGTAATCAAATCAGTTCTTCTACATCGTGATTGTGGCTGTCACATGTAAGGACGTTCTTTGGGCAATATACTGAAATCCATAAGTTTATTAATTAGCCCACAGCCATCCTCCTGCACACTCAACCTAACAATCTGTACAACATTAACAACTTTTTTACTGTTCTCTTCCGCCATTATTACACAATTCATGCTCTCCAAGTATGAAATCAACAGTGTGGCAACGCTGTAGAAAGCGTAACTAATTGCAAACGTCAATTGTTCATATCAACAAATATGGCTACCATACTTGTATACGGAGAATCATTGCGAGAATTGAAAAGCTTATTTTACAACTTCTACGCGTTAATGAACAATTTTTTCACCTCACCCCAACATGTTAACTTGAGATAAATCATCACGACTAATTATTTCGTGAGTATAAGACGTAGCATAGAAATTACAGAAGGGTCCAGTATTGTAAATTCTTGCCTTAATGAATAATAGGGGTGTGCGGTACAGTTTTTTTTGGGTCGGGACGGGATCGGGACGGTAATTCTTTTTAAATCCCGACATTCGGGACTGAAATATTTGCAATTTCCCGACCAAGTCAGAAAATTTTCGGGACGGGAAATGTTCGAAATTTCACGAAGCACTGGAAATCTAAGTCATTTTCACTTTAAGTGATTGTTTTTGCATTTCTAGAATAAAAATTTACAATTTTCGATAAGTTCCAAAAACTTACAATGCAGAAAACGTCGACAATTAACGACTTTTTAAAGTGACCATTCGGTATTTCCCGACTGTTAGGGATCCCGAAAAGTCGGGAAGTCATTTCCCGAAGTCGGGATTGGGACGGTAATTTTTTTTCCCGATCCCGGTCCTGACTTTTCGGTATCCCGCACACCCCTAATGAATAACGTTGAGTCGTTTACTGTTGATTATGTTATTTGAAGTCATACATGTTGCTGCTGTGAAGAGATAGATGTTGGTTGGTGATATATGCTGTATTTCCTGCATTCTTTAACAATTTTGGTCCCATTTTATTTCCCTTTTTTTGTTTTTGTATCACTTAACATTGAAAATATTCTTTCCGTTTCCACGTTAGAATGCGGCAATGTTAGCACTATTTTCGCGAGAGTGGAAATGTTTTCAAAAAAGAACTTGCCTTGAAAGTTTTTGGTAACCGATAACATGTTCCAAAATTCTGATGGAGATTTGTTAGTTAGTTCTTTTTTGTCCTCCTCGCTAAAGTATCCAGATAAACTAATACATAAAATGTCATTTTCCAAGATTGAAAAAAGTACCTACGATTTCCCGCATTTGGCAAAATCTGTCCCTACGTCCCTACGCGGGCGAAATTTAGTGAAAATTCCCTATGCGTAGGGACATGTCCCTACGGCTGGCATCACTGCCGACACGTGCAGTATCAAGCGCCCTCTCGCGGCTGACAACTCCCCCAACCCCCGATAAGGTGCCGGCGCTGTCGCGACAACTGAGGATAAAGTAGGGATGTCTAATCTTAGATTAGATGTCAGAAATAAGGTTCCAGAAATATTTGTATTTGGGAGGGCACCTTTTCCAGCATCCTTGCGACAAGTTACGTGCTTATTTCAATTGTAATTGTAACTGTAATTGTGAAAAGTGGAAACATTAGAAAACAAGCGGTTTCTGTTACGGACTTCCTGTAATGCAATTTGCCGGGACCTGTTGCATGAAGAGCCCGCCGAACGGCCGTCACTCTGGCGGTGAACGACTGAAATAACCTCCCTGTAGCTATTGCTTTGTAGTGAATGATAATCCTATTACGCCATGTAAATCTTACTCCAACAAAAACCCTGCTAGAGGATGGAAACGTTACGTGTGTAATGTTGTTAAAAGTCTGCTTTGGTTAACTTTTTTAGTGTATTGAATGAATATTGCATTTTCATTTCGTGTTGAGGCATATTTTCACCTAGATTTTGCATTTAAAATATGTAGGTCCAGTACAAATTAGTCATTGTGAATTCGAGTCAATTAAAACATTTTGCGTTGTTGCGAGATTATCTATGAGGCATAATGAATAAGTAGAGAAAATGCAACTTGTATATCAAAATTGCTATGTCCAACTGATCTCCGAAAGTATTGTTTAGCATTTCACATTTCAAGTATAGTCCATGATTGTATCTAGTATATGAACGAGATGTGTCCCTCCTCTCAAACAATACGTGGCCTGTCCCCGCCGAACGAAGTGTGTCACTTATAAATTAAGTGTCCGAAAGCAGGTATTAGTCATGAACAGAACAAAAAATACTCCTGAGAAATTACAAATTTTATACTCCAGTTCATGGCCGGGAGTTATTGACGGTCACCCCACCTTATCCGCTTTAGGTTCCGGGTTCGAGTCCTGGTCTGGCAATCTCTTTTTTAAGTGTCTCTTCATCAATTTAATCTCATTTTCATCCATCTTCATAGTTTCGATTAATTGTAAAGGTGACATAAAAGCAAAGGAAAATAAGAACAAATACAAATAATTGTAAAATGACTACAACGCCAGAACTACTTGAAAAAATAAAATGCGAGCAGAAGGTTCATCTTCAAACAGGCATTTGGGGAGAATTGTGTAGACAGACAGCATGCTCCCGAAAGTTGCCAATCCACGTGTAGCATGACCTTCGATACTGGAGTTGAGTTGTGCTTTTCAGGAAAGTTTGCTCGACGCTCCTCAAGCCTCTTATCAAGATTGCCTTGGTGTTCGCAGCATTGCCAACTCATTTTTCGTCGAGAAAATATTTTTTCTCCTAATTCATTTGCTGTTGAGTGTACAAGGACTAGAAAGGCTCATAAGTGCCGGTATTAGTATTCGTCCAAAGAATTCACGAAGGTGAAGATGAAGTGTACTGTTGTATATATAGAGAGAAATCATAGATGGTGTACCAAAATGGGAAAGGAAGTGTCTGGTATGGGAGGAAAACCTCAGATCGAGAGACTGGGTTCGGATGCTAAGAGAATACTGGAGGAGAGGTGGAGTATTTTCAGTGTTGCCAATGTCTCCACAAGTTCCATTGGAGATGTGAAAGAAAAGTCCTGAGTGTCAACTCCGGAGTCCAAATGCAAGACTTGCTCATCAGTACTTGTGATGGCCTCCGGGTAATAAAAAGTGCAAGACACTATCAGACCATTGGCTATTAGAATGGTTGATGAAAGATAGAAAGGAGAGAAAGAAAGAGGAAGGAGAACGTAGGCAAAAAGTTGAAAAACATGGAAGGAGAGACATTGCTCAACTAGAGCGAGTTAGAAGGAAAGAGATAATGGAGTTAATACAAGTATTTAGTCCATGGAGTAGAAAAAGCTTCTGGAAAAAGAAGAAAAAGCAGCACATATTAAACAAGAGAAAGCTGAAGAAGAATTTAAAAGAAAACTAGAGTCACAAGAATTTAGATATCTAATAGAGTCTCTTGAAGATAAAAGAGAAATTGAAAAACGAGAAGCAAAAGAGAAGAGAGAAAGAGAATTAGAAATTCTCCATGACTTAGTTCAAAGCCAAGAAGAAAATATAAAGAAAGAAAGAAAGAGAGGATGAAAGTGAGAGGAGTCAGCAAGAAGCTTAAAGAAGCAGAGCAGAGTTACGGACACATTTCTCCCAACATAAGACAGACCAGTTACAAAGTCTTAGGGAAGAATTAGAGAAAATTAGAATCTCTTGTCAGCAGGAAGTAATGAGAGTGGTAGAACAACAATCAGAACCCTTAACTGTTTGGCGGGGTGAAATGGAGTACGAGCAGGAACAGATAAAGAAAAAATTAGATACCTGTCTGCAACTGGTAGCCCAGTCTAGATCGAAAAGTGGAAGTGAAGAACCAGAGAGAGTTAGGCAGATAGATACATCAGCAGAAACCATAAGTTCAGCAGTGAAGACTCTGAGTGAGCGGGCCGAAGTTATTTAGAAGGCGATCCAAGAACAGAAAGAAGCATCAGAAACACTGTCTCAGAAACTCCTTGAAGAAGTAGCAAAAACAGCCGGAGAAAATGTGAATTCTATTCGCGGAGAGACAAAATATTTGGAAGTGTCTGTTTGGCAAGAAATACATGAACAAACAGGATCTATAGTCAGAAGGGTAGACGAACTACAAGATAAGATTGAACGGTTGCAGATACAACCAGGAATAAATTCTGATGTCTTCCCAGTTTCCATTGAACGGGATAGACATTTGAATCCTGAAGCAGTCTCTTATGTGCCTCCTAGAGCGGGGCGGAGGAGAATCCCTACTATCTGAGAACAACTCAACCGGATATGCGTAAGCGGCCTAGAGAAGCAGATAGTTCCGGCGGGTCACATCCTCGGCGAACAACAGAATTTAAGATGACTAGAATAGATCACACAGCTCATATCCCAAAGTTCAAGGCATTTATCGAAGCTCAGTGAGCAGAGAAATATCTTCGTAAGTTAAATGTAGGCTTCGAGCTCATGCAAGTACCTGGCCATTACAGACTCGAATTGTTACCTACAGTATTCACTGGTAAAGCTGCAAGTTGGCTGGCAGGGAACATAGACAGTTTTGTCATCTATGATGATTTCTGCATAAGGCTTAAAAAAAGAGTTTGCCTCGGAGAAGGTTAAGCAGTTATCAGCAGTAAGGAATAGAAGATATTCCCGCCATGTGCATGAAAATATGGAGAGCTTTGCTTGGAGCATATACGCTGCCTATAGGAATTTTAGTGACACTTTCAGCGAGAGTGAGGGGCTGAATTTAATCATAGGCCAGCTAGCTTATAGATCCCGAAACCTCAGCCTTGGGCACGCTCCTAGATAAGTCGACGAATTCACCAGCTTCCTCAAGAACTTTGAAATATTCGATGATCCCGACTCTTGGAGAAATATACGGGACTTCAAAGTAAAGATCTTCCTATTAAGAGTTTGAAAGTGCGGAACATTGAGACCAGAAGTGACACAATACAAGGAAACTCTTGGAGAACTCGAAAATTTAATAGAAGACTGAAGCGTAAACAGTATGAAGGTCGATGGGAAACTTATCGATCAAATTAAGAGCGGGATCGTAGATCTCCCAATAGATGGAGAAACAATAAGATTCGCAGTGTTCCTAATTCACCTAGGCGACCCTCGTCTCGCGACCCGGGACCAATTGGAAGACAGTCACCCTCAAGAGAAGACTTACCCTCTGAGACGAGGAACGGTCAGGGAAATTATTAATGTAATGGACAGAGGATATTTTTCCCATTTTCAAAAGGTGAGAACAATTCTATCTATCAGAAACCCAGTTTACTTCTTGAATGTGGAAAGAATATCTGGATAAGAAAGGGGATTAAGCATTATTTCACATCCGCTTATCACCTCAGCAGTAATACCATCGAACGAATGAACCAAGAAATAGTGCCGTTACTCAGATTGTTCAGACTTCGTGAGCATCAGTATTGGTCAAAGTATCTAACTGAAATTTCATGGCTCCTAAACAACTCTGTTCCAGACATTACCTGTTATGCATTTTAGAGTTATTCTTTAACAGGTGCCTAATAAAGTTCAGGACTATTTCAACTAGCCCATCGACGAAGCCGATTCCAAAATACATAACTGAGATCAAAAGTTATTCGTGGCAAGATCTAGATAACGCTCCAAAAGTGACCAAAGAAAATGTAAAATAAAAGGAAACACTTCCCAGTTGCAAGAAGGTGACTTGGTTCATGTCAGGAATCATAAGATGAGTTCCAGAGAGAATGGAACAATCGCCAAGCTATTTCAGGTGTTTATTGCCCCCTATGTCGCTACGGATGTTCGGAGCAACATTGCCCTGCTGATGCACCCCAAGACAAAGAACCCATTCGACCGAGTCAACTTCTACAACCTTCGCTTCTACATGTGTTCTCCGGACCAAAAAGAGAAGCGTTAAGAGAAGAACAGGACATAGTGACTGAAGCATGAAAAAGACAGAGACTTTTATTAGTGTGATCTTTTAAATTTTAATTTCATCCTTAATTTGTGAAAATTTTTCAGAAATTGTAAGTTTTAAATTTCTTCAAAATTTTCGCCCCAGGAAGAGGCATATGTCTGGTCGCAATATTCTTTTACAATTAACATTTTTGTTCAGAATATTTATCACAGTTGAAAGAGTTGAGCGAATGTCCCTACGAGGCATACGCCTTGAGTTTTTCATTTAACATGTTCTTCAAAGGCTAATAATTATTATTGTTAAATACATTGTTTAGTAATGCAGAGTTCTGCGCGGCTTAAAAATTATTTATTGTATTGTCTTAAAGCACACAGTTTTTCGTTTATTTTAACACTTGCATCTAGTGATTTTTCTACTAGTGACTTCTCGGTATAAAAACAAGATAATTCTCAGCGCGGAGGTTGCAACACGTAAACGAAAAGAGAGTTGGCAACGCGTAGACTTAGTTAGGATTTTTGTGGGCCATGCACCACGGCAAGTATAAAGCCAGCGCAGCGAGGGCGAGAGCCCAGTTGGCTCCATGATGTCACTGGCAAACATCCAAGGTAAATCGGCCTTCCAGCCAGAAGCCTAGCAACCATCCCAAAAGGAATGAAGGAGAAGAAAGAAGAAGAAGAAGAGCCTAGCAGCAACCTATCTACCTGGTCCAATCGCTTCGGCTGATAGGTATTCGGGTTCTACCCACCCGACTTGAATGGGAGTATCAGGACCTTTCTTTCTAACCTGCGGTCGCTGCATTGGAGGCACGGATTGGTTTGCCAATTCTTAGCTAACGCAGACGATGTCGCAATATTCTTTGTTCCCTGATCTAGCGCCCGCTTGTCGGAAGCATCAAACCGGTAAGTGACCGGGGGGTGCCGGTCGTCGAGTGTGCTGATTGGCTACGGCCAGTTCCCAGCTGAAGTTGGGGTTACCGCGTGCTTACTATTTTCTTTTGCAGATGTCGTGATCAGCGACCAAAGCTCTAAATAGAATTAGGTCCCCGTACTCTCCCCTGGCGCCTCACTGCGAGGAATAAATTGGATGCCTGCTGCTCCCCTTATATCTTCGAGACCAGAACTGGTGCAGGTAAACGCACATCTGTGGTGTAGTTAAAAGCCCGTGTGTGGTACAGGTAAAAGCATGTGTGTAAGTATGCTAACAGACATTAATATATTGTGTATACCGGGTGAGTTTTTCAGCTTGACACAACAAAATATCTCGAAAAGTACGCATCTGATCAAAGAAAGTTGTGAATAAAATTTGTTCGTCTCAAAGGGGCTCATCCAATGATGCCAAACTCCACCCCACCCATCTCCTGGGGGTGGGGCGAGGAGCAACTTTCAAATCTCAAATAGGAACTCTCATTTTTTATTGCAGATTCGGATTCTCCAGACAAAAATACGTAGGTTTTGCCTTATTTTTTTTTTTTTTGGATTTGTGATTGATGGCGCTGTAATCGCAAAAATGAAATATTGCGGAAATGGTAAAAAAATGCACTTTTAAGTGCAAAATGACGTGAGGCATGTTGATTTTTTTAAGAAACTGCATTTAGAATAACCCAGAAAGAACGACGAGTACGTAGCAGTGTTTTGTTTCCATCGGGGTGCTTTTGTAAGGTGAGTCCCGTCACCTCTCACCATCGGGGTGCTTGTAGTAGGTGAGCCCCCTCGCCTCTCACCATCGGGGTGCTTGTAGTAGGTGAGTCCTCTCGCCTCTCACCATCGGGGTGCTTGTTTTAGGTGAGTCCCCTCGCCTTTCAACATCGGGGTGCTTGTTTGCAATAATCATTTTACAATAAGTGCTCGAAAATGTCACCACCCACTTCGATACACTGATTTATCCGCACTTATAATGATTGGACACAACTGAGAAGCGTTCACGGTGTAATCTTTCGACATGCATTGGTGATTCGCTCAATCATGTTCTCACGCGTTGTTGGCAGTTCATTATAAGCTTCACTCTTCACGTAACCCCACAAACAAAAGTCAGGCGAAGTAAGATCTGGCGATCTTTCAGGCCAAGTCACTGGACCACCTCTTCCGATCCACCGACGGTTATACACGCGATCTAATACTTCCCGTGCTGCAACGGAATAATGTGCTGGACAACCGTCATGTTGAAACCACATTGTTTGTCGCACGTCTAAGGGAAGGTCTGTACACCATTTTAATTTTCTCTTGCACCGTTATAGCCTGCATTATCACCACTAATGGAGTCAAGGAAGAAAAACACTACTTCCGTCCTCTTCTTCAGGCTTCGTGGCAGATTATGCCGTGTCTGTTTGACTAGGAAACAAGGTCAAATGGTCATTAGGAGAAAACATGCGGTCTTGAAACATGCTCGGCAATCTGTTCAAAACGTTGTTAACCACTTATAAAACTGTAAAATGTTGAAGATTTCAAAGCTCCGTAAAAATCTTTTACCATGTGCAAAGAAACAATCTCACTTCCGCGGAATGGATCGTCGAGTTAGTCGTCTTCACAGCTAATGTTGTGCTGCCGATGGCTGGTACTGGCCTCGCCAACTTGTTTCCTCCCTCCCCCCCTCCTTTCCCCCGCTACTCCTGAATTATTAAGTCATCCCTCCGCCTTGGAACTCCTCTATCATCATGAACGCTCGTGTCATTTCTTTCGTTACATTAAAGCCTATTTGTTTTTATCTTCTTCCATTTTGTTTAACATCTTTACCCACCTTTCCTCTACATTAACTTTCTTCAACGTTTTACAGTTTAATAATTGGTTAACCTCGTTTTTAACAGATTGCCGAGCATGTTTCAGGACCGCAGGATTTCTCTTACAAAGAATTACACCTTGTTTCCTGGTCGAACAGACACGGCATAATCTGCCACGAAGCCTGACGAAGAGGACAGTGTATTTCTCGAGAATTGCGCAAAATTTTAATGTTTGCGATTACAGCGCCATCTATCACAAATCCAACAAAACGTTTCAGACAAAACCTAGGTATTTTTGTATGGAGAATCCGAATCTGCAATAAAAAATGGGGGTTCCTATTTGAGATTTGAAAGTTACCCCTCGCCCCACCCCCAGGAGGTGGGGTGGGGGGTGGAGTTTTGCATCATTGGATGAGCCCCTTCGAGACAAACAAATTTTATTCACAACTTTTTTTTGATCAGATGTGTACTTTTCGAGATATTCGTTGAGTCAAGCTAAGAAACTCACCCGGTATAATAAATGAATAAATTCATCTGCTGTAACCTTTCTTTACACCCACCAAGCCCTGAGATATTTTTGAGTCTGCTTTCACCGAGTGTCTTAATGAGTTAACACCTATGGGAAAACTTTGGCCGACCTTCTAATTGAAGTGACTAGAGTGTTGAGCGCAGCTTGTATTGCTGTGTTGTAGTTATGGGAGTGGACGTTGCAATGCAATTCAATTGGAATACAAACAAAACAAAATATACATCAAGATTATTTATTTCGATTGTAACTTTATCGGAAGTAATTTATGAACTACAGATAGACAATTATTTGATTAATATTATTTAGGATAGCTTCAGACTTTCAAGCTTTATTAACATCACCCAATCGGCATACCTTAAATAGTTTAGTTAACAGTGGATGAATGGAGGCAACCGCAAAGGTATTAGAAATAATTGGTAAAGACAACGATAGATGGCAAAACAAGCTGCGAAATGAAAATCAGCTTACTGAACAATTAGAAGGACTTAGGAAGTGATTAAAACCAAATGAAACAAGTAACAGTGATTGAGTAGCGATTAAATGATTGTAAATAAATGATAGGAAGGGTAAATAAATGATAGGAAGCATAAAGAAATACGGAAAACTCGAGGATCAACATAGCGAATATACATTATATATACAGAAGATTACAGAAGTTTATTAGTCGATCAAAAATTTGAGTCTTATTTCTGCTGACAAGGAGGTAGCTTCTTGCCAGAGTTCTGTTTGTTCACCTGTTGGCACTATTGGAAGATATTTTACTGTTTAATTCACTTTCTGAGAAAAGAACCCATAACCTTAGAGATTAGCCGTGGTATACAGAGCTAGCACCAAAATATAGGTGGCAAATAACAAATCGCATTGTGTACAGATATACAAGGCAAAGTTCCAAAATAAAGGATTGTTTATTTATTAGACATGTCTACAGTTTACAAACATTTTCAACTAGCCTACAGTTTCTACAATGTACGATTTACTAAATATATCACATATAGGTTACTATTCCAGAAATTATTTATGTACTACTTTGCATAGTTCACAGTTATTGTTGACTCATGAGAACATAGACATATTTATGAGAAACAAATAATGTTCAAAATAACGTACGTACATGTATATGGTGTGTGTGAATGGATGATCTTCTACTTGACGTCATCAGGAAATGCACTTTTGGACTTTGGGAAGATACACCATGAAGTCGGGCAAACAGATTCGCATGTGTTGAGGGAAGCTAATAAGAAACATTTGTACAGGGAGAAATTTACGATATTTCACACGTACACATTCCTCATATGATAATGATAAGATTCGCATTGGCAAGGATCATACGCACAATGCTTACGCAGCATGTTTTCAACACAGGAACTGATCTCTTTGTCCGAAATATGGAGCGTGATTTCGCGCAATGAATTCTGGGACAGGAGTGGTGAATGAACTGTGAAGGGGATTAAGCGTGAAAGAGCACACAACCTCGAAACATTACACAAAATTAAACGCGGAATAAGCACGGAAGGAACAACAGCGAAACGGATTATGCGCGAAAGGAATTGGAACGAGACGGATTATCAGCGAAAATTTCACTTTCGCGCTTAATTCCTTTCGCGATTATTCCGGCGAACCATGGGGGAAACAGTTTGCTAAATATCATCCATTAAATTTTCTGCTTCTTGTGGAGAGGAGGAGGCTGTCCATAGCTAGATCCAGATGTAAACAAAAAATGAATGTATTTACAAGAAAAGGCACTTTCTCTTGGAATGTAGATAAATGTATATTATTATTAGCAGTAGAGGTAGTAGTAGTGACAAAAAACACAACAAAACATTAAGATAAAAATTCATAATGAATCCACCATTCTTTTATAGAAACACCCTTACCCGGGCCTACAAGTTATATTCGGATTTTAATAAAATATTTCACGAATTGTTAAACTGTATTTACTATTATATTGTTCTAGAAAACTTTCAACAATTTTGATACAAGCAAAATTTATTCTTAAAAAAATATATAGTTATAGTTTATTAATAGGTATACAAATTATTGCGAACAATTCTGTAAGTGGAGATTTTCTCATCTCATAAATAAATTTGTAGCTATAAATTGATTGATTAATACATACTAGTTTATTACACATTTTAACCAAGAATAGCAAACACGTTATTTTTTTGTATTTGTGATGATAATGATCTGACTATATTACGTGAATATGCCCAGTAGCTAAGTCGTTTCGTAAGAAACGATACTCGATTCAGATAGAAGATGAAACACGTCTTTTACTTGAACTTCAACGAAGCATCCTAGTATTCACCTTACGAAATAGCAATTAGGATTTTGATAACTTCAATGAAACTCGGACGTCACTATTTAAAATTTCCATATATTTTTTTTCTTACTGATCTATCGTCTTTTGTTTGTGTTTTCCGTTGCTATGCTCAAAATGTGTGTACAAATTTATACATCGCAATTTCACATTATCAATAATAAATTATATATATCTTATTAATTCAACAACGTTTTGGAACATAACATAATAGTAATTGATAACAACATCAATGCATATTAAACACAATGTTAAACAATAAATAATAAATGAACATCTTTGGGTCAGTGACAATACGCACCCCTTCCGGGTGAAAATTTTCGACTTATTTAAGTTCTGTAAATATCGAAAATTTTACAAACAATATTATTTCAGTTCATTATGAACTCCGTGGATCAAACTTGACTGACATTTTGTATCACATTTTCATGTAATTCCATTCATTCAGTACATTAATCGGATAAACAATATTGGAAA
The DNA here is from genome assembly GCF_977018435.1 of Lepisma saccharinum. NCBI lineage: Eukaryota > Metazoa > Arthropoda > Insecta > Zygentoma > Lepismatidae > Lepisma > Lepisma saccharinum. Next base: position 45,825,258 of record NC_139246.1, read on the forward strand.
CAATCATGAATAACAAATTATTACAACTCAAATTCCATTTATAACACATTATTGTCCGACGTTAGTTTCCAATTCTTCAAACCTTCTTTCTATTCCTTCTTACTCGATCTTGTATAATTTCTTCAGCAATATATTCAATAGATGTAAATAATGCACGACAATCAAGAAATGTAAAACATACACTTAGTTCATTCCATCTTCTATATCTTCCAAATCACTATCTTAGTTGGAAACTCCGTAATTTTGTTTCAAATATGGCTACCTGATTACAAATTACCTTGAACAAATACTTCAATGTTGTCAATTGAGTTGCAAATAATAAATTAATGCTGCGACTGTTTCTTCAAATATCATACTTATTTGCGCGCATATAAACTTGTCAGACGAAGATAATCATCACATCGTCAGGGTAACCATGGCCTTTAATAAAAGTATTATCTACATTCATTCATGTACTTTGTAAACACATCAATTCTCCAATAAAATAATAACCATATTTAATTTAGTGGATAATTCCATTTCTCATTCCTACTAGATACAATACATTGGCATAAATCAATTATTTATATGCAGAAATTTCTATGAACAAATTCTTAAACGATATCGCGCAGAAACAGAATGTACATTCACATTCTTACTTGCATGCAGCAACAATTCTCGTATTTTAGCACATCAGTAGCAATAGGAAGAAGTTCCAACATTATCAGTTCCATTGAATAGGCATAGATTAAAAAATTCCACTTTTCTTTAAAGTGCGAAGAATAACTAAATTTCTTGATGTATGCTTTAACAAAACTTTGCCCTTGTACAAAACTTGCTTGAAGTAAATATTCTCGTCTTTCAATTTTAACATCTCACGAGAACTTGCGTTAAAAGTAAAGAACCTTGTACTTGATTTATTCTGTATTCTGTTTATGATTTGCCATTCTTGTAGAATCCGAATTAGTTTGTGATACCAAACCTGCTGCTTCAGGTTGAGAATTTAATGGATTTGAATTTGAAGGAAAACACTGATATGGCATTGTATTATTATTAGCACTGCGATTTCCATTCCTGTAATAGAATCGCGATTGATTGAGCAAATTTTCATCATTAAATTGTCCTGTAGGTGAACGATAATTATTTTGCTTGTAATTATTTCGGAATTGTCCTCCGTTTCTAGATCTGAAGACATTATAATTGTTTCGTGCAGTAAAATTTCCATGATGTCCATAATTATTAGAGGTTCGCCTAAAATTGTTGAAATATCGACCTCGACGATTGTTTCCCTGCCGATTTTTGTAACCTTGATTGATAACAGCATTGGCTTCTACCTCACTACTAGTTGGAATCTGTGTACAAACACTAGTGGTCTTCGAGCGTCAAACATTAACTTGTCGCACATTTAACTTGCCTCTATTTTGTTCAGAGTTCTTAAAAACCTTTGAAATATTTTCACGTTCGTTGTCTTCGTTAGGAAAAGCAACAAGCCCCTTTCTACTAAATTTTATTACATCTAATCTTCTTAACATGCTAGTCAGTTGATCTACTGAACAAATTTCGCGACAAGTAATGTGATTGGCAATATTTATTTATGAGTCCGAAACCAATAACCAGCTCTCCCAATGAATCATTGTTGAATACTTTGCAGTTTCATGTCTGTTGGCACTCCTACGACATTTAATATGTTATCGAGCTGTTCAATATATTCTCTCGCTGATTGTTGCTCTATCTTGCCCGAGAACTTAGGCAAGTGAGATAATTCACTTAATTTTAAACGTCCACTTCTTCCATTTCCTTGTCCATTGCATGTATTTCCACTTCTTACATTTCCTTCTCCATAGCATGTATTTCTAGTTATAGGATGATCACTTCTTCCTCTTGAACTATACGGTCGATTATAGCAAATATGATTTGCTCCGTTTAACCCTGTGTTACCATAATCATGCAATCTAGAACCATTTACAGAAGAATGAGGATCATCGTAATTGTTCGAAACTGAACATGGTACACTTGCATCACGATAAATATTACTAACACAATCATTTTGTGGGTTAGGTTCCGATATTTGTGAGTTAAAATCACACCACATACAAGGAGAATTAAAGCTTTAATCTAGATGAGAATGTATGTATGTATGTACATTCCTACCATTGTCCTTATTCGTAGTAAGCACAAAACTAGAAGTAGGATGTGCATTTGTACCAAATAGTTGATAACAAGCATCAATGTAGTTATATTTCTCAGCATCTAACTCTCGTTTTTGGAATGAACCTTCTGTGTCGTCACATCGAAATTTCTTTACGGAAGTTTCTTCAGAGCTAGATCTTACAGCTTTATTATACTTGTGCTTCCAACGGACATGTTTACGGTCACTAGTGTTAATAACATTCTTCTTACCAGAAACTGTCCTAGAAGAATCATCTGATACGTCACTAGACCAGTGGCGTAGCGTTATAGTACGCCCGGCGTTCCCAGATTTAAAATTTCAAAAATGCTTAAATGCTGTGATTATAAAGTAAAACGTGACTAATTTCATATATGTTTGACCTTCATGGCATTATAATAGCTATTTTTCGCGATCCGCTTGCAACGCTCCACTCTCAACACTCGTTCTAGCATCTCTTTTCAATGCCTTTCCCGGCCGGACGCCGAGCAGGTTCGGCGTACAGGACTCCTATATTCTTTGCTGCCTTTCTGGAGGGAAAACTTCCATTTCTACAGCACGCGCGTAAATGGGCTCTCTTACGCCAGCGTACGAGAGGTCTACCGTGATTGGTTCATGTGACCCTTCCTGCCTTCTGAAGCAGACGACAGCGGTAGAATTCCTACCCGGTTCTTCGTTCTTCGCGCTCATGCAACTCGTGCTATGTGATGCTACAATGCGCAATATTGACTGACGTAACTTTACCAATCTCAAATATACCGCTTCTTAATTATCACTGCATTGTATAATTTATCGCACGAACAGCGATGTGCATTTGAAACTAAAAGATCAACACAGTTTTTGTCAAATAAGTTGGTGAAGTCCTCGTGGTAGAAATTCAGCCTGTGGCTGCTCTACCACTTAACCCGCAAAACTATTTTTTTTATTGTTATTATTTTTTCGTTATTATCTAACTGCTTAATATTGTGTCAATGGAAATGTTTACCATTCATTTGAAAACTCTTAACATCGAATTGTCTCTGGACAAAATTATTTTAAAATGTTTATCAGCATTCTCAAGATGTAATAAACAGTGGTCTGAATTACTAATCGGCACTGTTAAGTTAGTAGAGTGTACGATATTTGGATCATCCACCCACCTCCGTGTCAGAGTGCTTTGCACAGTGCGCCAAGACGACAGAGGTCCCTGGTTCGAATCCCTGCGTCAGCACGGGTGTTCTTTGTCAGTGTCCCTTTATCAATATCATCACTCATATTCATATTCGCAATTAACCAAAAGTGGTAGAAAAGCGAAGTAAAATAAACCAAATCAATCAGTAGTTGGATCATCCACAACAATGACGCCTACTGTTGTGCAGAGACGCTTGTAGGTAGGTTTTTAATGACTTGCGTCATGCAGAAAGATATTAAAAAAGGTATAAAACACCAGAGTTCAAAACATTTACGGCATAGTGAGGAATCTAATTTTCTAGCTAAAACATGCATGGATGATGTTTTATTGAAAACCCAGCTGACTTCAGGCAAATAAACAATACGTGTGGCGACTAATACCATAAGTAAATTATTAAGCAAGAAAGGGCCGATTCTTCCTTCGGACTTGGCGTTCCCACCCGAAATGTTCATGCTACGCCACTGCACTAGACGAAGTACTGAGTTCAACATCACGCTTGGATCTTCCATTCCGACATGTATTAGATTCTGTATTATCCACAAGAATGGATTCTGTTCTACTTTTACTATATGTAACAATAGCATTACGAGCATTAGAATTAACTTCGGCTGTTAAATATTTGCCATCAGATTGAAGATTTTTGCTACCTTGTTCCATACCTTCAATTCTGGAATTAAACTGTTGGAACTTTTCTGTACAATCAGAAATATGCTTATGTACATCAGCATGAATATCATAGTTTTTCTTGTATGTACGCATTGCTTGCATTATAGAATTATTTTCCTGTAGTTTACGGTTATTATTTTTAGAAGTTTTAATTTAAAAATTGTTTTTAAATCACCAAGAAGTTTGGAATGTACATTTAATGAATTCAAAATGAGAAACTCCCAACCAGATGTGGAAACCACAGCAATATATAGAGTCATTCGGGGTGAAGTCGGCATATTAAGGACAAAATGCAGTAGTATTTGGTTATATAGATAATTATTTGAAAATTAAAATGCATGGTACAAACTTTGAACCTTCTGCAGCAAACGCAATATAAATTTATGTGTATGTGTAAAATAATAAAATTGGAGGAAAAGAATATAAAAAAGTAGATGCATTACCGGCTTCACCCCAGCAAACGGGGTGAAGCCGGTAGGTAGACGGGGTGAAGTCGGTAGGTACATGGGTTGAACCTAGTACATGTTTATCAATAATCATATGTGTACCATCACATATTCTTCAGGCAACAGCATCACAACATCATCAGGAATCTAATATATCATCACCACCACATCATCAGACGATCATCACCACATCATCACAAGTCATTCCATCATAACTTCTCAACATTTTCCACACACAAAGTACATGGGTGAACCAAGTGCACTTTTATTAATAGTCATACTATATTCTACCCTGTATAGATCCTATCACCACATATTTAAAAACTACTATTGACCCTATCACTAGGCCTACATTATCATTATGCATCTCTATCATCACATCATCATATGCATCGGCTACGTCATAACTGCTCAATATTTTCACAACACATTTTCTGTTCAACATTTTCCGCACACAAACTGCAATTTATGAAAAGCACCGACACAGTATTCATGATACCATTTTGCACAACGTTGACATTGTATCCACTCCAAGAATTTGCTGCACGTCTCGTTGCTGCATGACCGTCCACAAAAAGCGCAAATATTTCCTGTATCAGCTGAATCTACAGTGTTTGCCGACCTGTCGTCAGTACTTGCCGATGCGCACTGAAGAGACGTAGCTGTACGTGTAGGCTTAGACCTGCCTCTTCGCCTGACAGCTTGGAAATGTGATCGGGAGAGGTCAGTATTTCAGTTCCCTGTCTGGTTCTTGTTACTTTCTGCTGGGACGCTCTCTTTGCGGGTGAAGGTAGAATCTCCCTCACTCCAGTCGTGACATCCGAATCCTCTCTTGGCTGTTCACAGTCCGTTCCCCTTGTTTCTTCATTACGCGCCTCAGTTAAAGAGACGTCAATAATTTTGTCATCGCTTATGGCCAGCCTGTTCAGTGGAAATATACCAGTAGCTGCAAGCTATATATTTTCCATGTGCAAGGAAGTACCGACTTCACCCCACACAATAGTGCCGGCTTCACCCCATATAGTGTAGTTCTTCGTTTTGTACCAACTTACTATCAGTTTAGCAAGCAACACGGTACTTACTTTCTACACTATACACACAAACCTTACCTTACCATTTGTAATAATACGCAAACCAGAATAGTTAACGAAACACATTCTACGCCTTAGGTTATCGAGTTGGAAATTTATAAGCGAGATGACAAAGAGCGCGAATGAGACACCTTCAAAACAAGAAAACCTCGTGGTTTGCTTGCTGTGCGTTCTTCGTTCCTCGTTTCATCCCTGGCTGACAGAGTATGACTAACTGGTGCCAAAACAAGAGTTCGTTCAGTCCCTGATTACACTGTGATGTTGTCAGTTCTCCATACGCTTCGCGTTGCCGACTTCGCCCCACTACCGACTTCACCCCGAATGACTCTAATATAAGTTGTTCATGTTCAAAGGATTATGTGGAAACAAACAGCAAGGAAAATGGCAATAAGATGGCACGAACACGATTTGGACATTATAAATCTAAACCCAAGAACAGGTTTGTCAACACATATCATCGAAGAGAAGCATTTGATTAAAAAGAGAAGGGTTTTAAAAAGATTAACCGGAAACACGGAGTTGAATGTCTGGGAAGCTTCGTTCATTGCAGAAGAACACTGGAATAAATTAAATAATGAAAATGGTAACATAGATCCAGTATGGAGTTTTCTTTTTCACAAATGGAGTAAGCCACCATCTTTAAAATTTAATGTAACAGAAAACATGAAGAGACTTTGTGAAAACAATGATGAATTTGAATTACCTGATGATATTTGGGATTCATAATTTTTTTTAAAAAAAAAACTGAAATAAAAATAAAACAGACTGCTTCTTTTCACAGTTAAGTTGCTATATTACAACAATGTAACATTGACAACTTCCATTATATAACGGATTCTTTTTGTTTAAAAAATTACTAACCATTGTTATAACTGTATCTTTAATCAAAATGAAAATAAATGTCTGATGAAAGGAGCGTGTGTTCTCCTGAAACGTCACAAAGAAAAACTGTTTTCTTATGCTTGTAATAACCGTAAACTACAGGAAAATAAGATTTAATATCGCTTTTACTTTCTAAAATACTGACTCTAGACATAAGGTCAACAATGTTAGAAGAGCAGTCACTATAATTTGATTTGATATTATATAAACTTTGATCGTAATTATTAAACTTGTTACTTATATCCTTCAGACGTTCGTCACAATCAAGAACGTGTTCTATCAATGATTCTTGCACATTTTCAAAGTGAGATAGTTTCTCAACAAAATTTCAACATTTGTTATCAAATGCAGATTCAAGACGTGTAGTTGATTGTAAACACGCTGTTCCAACCGCATCTATTTTGTCCTTAAATTCAGACATTAAAATATTGAGCCGATTGCTAACATGACTAATATCATGATTAACAGCTTCAAATTTAGCATCAAGCTGTGAAGATAATTGTATGTGCACTGGATAATTCAGCTTGTATTAAAGATATAACGTCAAGCTTAACCTGAATATTTTAATTAGACAGATTTAATTCTGATCTAAGAACTGAGTCTTAAGTTCTTCATTAGAACTTACAACAGCTAATTGTATGCTTCTAATGCTGTTTAGTATGTCATTTAAATTAGGATTTATACTTTCCAAATAAGCCGGCAATTGATAAGGATCATAATTGGAATCACATTTGTTACAACAGTATTTTTCCTTCGTGGTAGAATAAATTGTCCAATGTGTGATGGAAAGCTTCAAACATGACACATGATACCACGGATGACAATCAAAACATTGAACATACCTCAGGTCATTATCGACTTTATCACAACATGCTACTCCATCAATCTTACCTGACTGTACAGTGGGATCCATGAGTATTGCCCTGCAAATTGTCCATGACTATTTTCATTAATTTTTCTCTTACATCATATGTGTTTTTAAGCGATGGATTTTTATGTATGCTGGTGAAGAAGTTGTCAACAACTTGTTTTGAGTTTTCTTTTAATTTTTGAATATGTTATTTGGTCAAATAAAGTGCACGAACATGGTGATGGACAATTTGCAAGGTAATACTCATGGATCCCACTGTACATCACAAATGTCACCATCGTGAGAATTACTACTATTTAAGTAGGTTCCTTCATATGCAACATTAGATTTTAGCCTACGTGAATGTCTAGGCTTCGTTTCTTTAGATTTATCTGCCATGATTGCACAGAATAATAACAATAAACTTGAGTACAATATTTAGGGTCGTCAATTTTGTCTTCACAACATGTTCAACAAATTGCAAATACAAGACAAAATAAAATTTAGAAGTCTATAACAATCATTGCGCAAACTTCAAACCACGCATCAGAAGATTGTCCTTTCTTTGTTCAATCCTGGCTGTAGGCGCCAAATTATTGAAGCAAGCCTTTTACTTGAACTTCAACGAAGCATCCTAGTATTCACCTTACGAAATAGCAATTAGGATTTTGATAACTTCAATGAAACTCGAACGTCACTATTTAAAATTTCCCTATATTTTTTCACTTATTGATCTACTGTCTTTTGTTTGTTTTTTCGTTGCTATGCTCAAAATGTGTGTAGAAATTTATACATCGCAATTTCACATTATCAATAATAAATTATATATCGTATTAATTCAACAACATTTTGGAACATAACAAAATAGTAATTGATAACAACATAAATATCATAATGCATATTAAACACAAAGTTAAACAATAAATAATAAATGAACATCTTTGGGTCAGTCACAAAGACTAATTTTATTATCTAATGCAACAATTTGTTACAGCAGGGGGAAGTCATCGAATCGGAGAATCCAATGTGGTGGTTCTTTCTAGAAGTAATTCCAGAATAAACAAACAATGTATTTCACTATGTGAATCCACATGTGATGGAAATTAAACAAAATCAAGGAAAATGACAATAATGAAATAAACATGACGACGTTATAACCATGGTAATTTCAGAAGATTTTCACGAAATTTTATTTTGATTCATAATGGGAAATAAACGCTATAAATGGGCATTTTCTAACAAGAGAAAACAAATAATCATGAACGAAGATGCTTTGAACGTGTATATAGACCATTGCAATGAAGAGTTGAAGAAGTATATGCAGGAACAGCGGATGAAGGTAAGAAACTGGGGGAGGGTTGCTTATTTATAACATAGGATTAATTTATAAAGACTTTGTGCACAACAAAGAAGAACAATGTATCATCGGAAATCTAATAATTTAAGCAATATGAACTCATTTTTGCATATATTTATTTACGTTTTTCCTTGTTGGTCAAATAATATGCATATACCATGTATAAAAATGGTGAAATGATTTTAACACAACTCTATTTCTTCATTCCAAATATGATTGAAATGTACTGGGATACTTTATATATTTTAAAGTGATTTATTCGAAATCCTTGTAAAATTTTCGAAAGCTCACATTTGACAGACAATACTTCTCCTATTGCGTTTTTCTGTCCAAGTAGCATTGTTTGAAACAGTTGCGTACTTTGTGAGAAAATTCATGTAACTCAAAGTGCAAAGAAAGAAATAAAGTATTTTCTAATACCAAGTTAATAACCTTCACTTAAGTCTTTGGCACAGAACCACATACCAGGGATAATCGATTTTCAATAGCAACAACACAACTAAACATAAATTACTTAAATATATACAATACTGTAATCAGCACCACGCTCCTGCAACCTTTCCTCCTCAGGTTTGCCCCCATGTACCCATTGATAAGACGCTGTGGGAGTTCGAAAGTCGCCTATACAGAAATACGAGAAAAGGAAATTTGTCCACCAGAATAGATTAATTAAGTTGGTGTTTTAAGTCAACTTTGTGCACAGTAAGGCTAATTGGGACTGGCGTACATTTTAAAGTGGGATCCGAACCACTATGTACCTCCACCGGGAATCGAATCAGGGACCCCTTGATTGTAAAGCGACGACACTACCACTGCGCCATCGAGGAGTTCCCCCACCAGCTTAGAAACCACGACATACTTGGTGTTCTGCAGACTGGACCACTTAAGATCTAATGATAGACACCCTAAAAAGACATTTCATGTCTGGGTTTTCTTAGAATGTTAACATACAGGGTGGCTCAATAAGTCATTTAACGCCCCAAGTACAAGGCCACTGCGGCATGGAACGTGAAAATGGTGATGACCAATCGTTATCAGGCCAAGGGGGAACCACATTGATGCCACCCGCACGGTCGGCAGCCATCTTGATGTCCGCCATCTTGAAATCAACTTTAGAAATTTAAATGGGAAGGGGGTGATATGATATAACAAATCAGGCTAGAATTTCACGAGAAATGCAATGATGAAGGTTTTTTCGACGTATCTTTAACCAGTAAAAAGTTATGACTGAATTATTGTACCAATTTGCTCCTTTTCGAGGTGTTAGAAAAATGCCTTCAAATTTGTTTAGCGCATCGGTAAGGCATCGAGATCAAAGTGACGTCTAGGGAGAGACGTTCGCATGCCATTGCACACGATTTTAATCGGATACATCCACGAAGAGCTGCGCATTATGAATGGTTATCGCGAATAATTACCAGTGTGACGCTTTCATTGAATTAAAAGTCCTTCGCAGTGACAAGGCTAATGTTTATGTTCATAAGGATGTTCATAAACAGAATATTCAATCCTTCTTATCTGATAACCCATTTCCGACCGATCAAAGTTGAATGGTTAGTACTTGTAAGTTAATGGTGTGGCGTGCTGTGTGGAACATGATTGGTTAGTCAATTTTTCATCAACGGAACCTTAAATGCTTAGGGCTACTTGGATTTGTTAAATAAACAGGTTTTTTCATCCTTGCTTATGGAAGAAGGTACTTTTACACAGTTTTTTTTCAATAGGGAGGAACACCAGAACACTATGGGATCGTTGTGAAGCTGTTTCTGTCCGAAGTTAGTTATCAGACGACAAGGGTCGAATATTCTGTTTATGAACTTCCTTATGAACATAAACATTAGCCTTGTCACTGTGAAGGACTTTTAATTCAATGGAAGCGTCACACTGTAAATTGTTAGCGACAACCATTCATAATGCGCAGCTCTTCGTGGATGTATCCGATTAAAATCGTATGCAATGGCATGCGAACTTCTCTCCCTAGACGTCACTTTGATCTCGATGCCTTACCGATGCGCTAAACAAATTTGAAGGCATTTTTCTAACACCTCGAAAAGGAGCAAATTGGTACAATAATTCAGTCATAACTATTTACTGGTTAAATATACGTCGAAAAATCCTTCACCATTGCATTTCTCGTGTAATTTTAGCCTGATTTGATATATCATATCACCCCCTTCCCATTTAAATTTCTAAAGTTGATTTCAAGATGGCGGACATCAAGATGGCTGACGACCGCGTGGGTGGCGTCAATGTGGTTCCCCCTTGGCCTGATAACAATTGGTCATTTTCACGTTCCATGCCGCAGTGGCCATGTACCGGGGGTGTTAAGTGACTTTTTGAGTCACCCTGTAGTCTACTAAGTGTTTCTAAATTACATTAAAATGTTATCATAAGATTTAATGACGTAGGTTAGAACCCATGTTGTAAGGTGCTTGCTTAGAACCGCAAGGAAATAGTTTAGTATACTGACTGGTAAAACGTATACAAATTTGCATACCTAAATAAGTTGTGATTATCTTGTCTGTGCCTAAAGTGGGCTTAAAATAATAACAACAACAACAAGACCTTCAAACTTTGCAACGCAAGAAACAAACCTACCAAAATGAATTTACAAATACGCCACTGGGTTGGCCATCCCCCTCAAAGCAAAAAGCTTAGTTCGCACCGTGGCGGATCGTATAGTATATTAAACAATGTAATACTTAGTGAGTTGGAATTAATTATCCCTTTTTGGAATGTGTCATTCGTAACCTGTGAGCGGCTGGTTGAACGGGGAAATCCCTCCCTACAAATCGCACCCTGCATCCACCGTTAGGGAGGACCCACGTATCAATTAGCTTGAACGCCCTCTAACTGCTTTGATATGTTACTATGAAGTTATTCGACCAACATCCCATGTACGTACAGCAATAAACACTTAGACGTGAAGTTAATTTTCGGACTTGTACGTAGTACAATAGAGTTACAGTATTTCAACGACAAACAACCATAAAGGCATTTCTATCCCTTGCTCCACTCCGCAGAATTTCCAGTTCAAATTGTGACATCTTGACCCACAACATCTATTTCTCAAATCGAATTTTTGCATGTAAATGCTACTTTATGTTAAATCTCTAGGATTATATAAAGGGTGTCCCAACAAGAACGCCGGATTTGATAACGTGAGAAAATTACATTATTTTTATGGCATCGCATGTATTTCTACATAATTACGAAGGGCATATGTTGTTAGCTAAGTATTATAAACAATATCTGTCATATGTGCCCCGCGACTTGCTCTGTATGTAGTCACTCTATCGATGATATTGCTGATGACTAGGGCTGAGCCGATACCGATATCGATGTATCGGTATCGGTAAGTATCGGTTGATATTTTTGCACCGATATTAGCCGATACCATTGTTTTGAGCCACCAAAACCAAACTTTGTTTCCTTTCAAAGGTTCATTCAGCTTTTCTAACCTACCTTTGTTTTTCTTTTTTAAAAAAAGAAAGAAAGTATTGTGCATTTGTTAAATGAACCAATGAACATGTACTCATGTTTCCGTGAAGAGCAAGTACGTGACACAAAGATCCATACGCAGATAATACTCGCGGTCAAGTATCTTGCTAATCCAAGGGTTATGTGAAATTATCCCCATAGGAGTTCCATCGAAGTCTACCAGGCTTTGTTCCCACAGATTCCGTCTCGTGTAGCAATAATCCCAATGAGGTCCCTGCAACCAACGAGGCACCTGGTGTATTGTGGACATCTCTCTCTTTAGAGACAGTCATCCTCCATGTGAGTGGTGGACGTGTCTCGGACATAGCACGTAGCATATTCCTGGAAATATAATACCTGTGCTAATACCCCCTTTCCTTTCCAACTTTAGACTTTTGTTTGTCCCGACCTGGATAACTGGGTTTCAACAGACGTGTTTTGAGGGCACAGGGAACGTGACAAGGGAATAATTTTCTTTGAACGACAGTTAATGGCACTTACTTTCTGGAAAGTGTAATGATGGGTTTTGATTTCCTTCCACGCCAAGAGATAGAACTATACCTTTATTTTTTTAGAAATCATTTGCCAATAGTATATTATATAAAAAGCAAAGTCACGTCGGAATATCACTGTACTGAAATCGATCGCCTGATATAGAAGCAAGAGACGTAAGTTTTCATTCTCTCCTTAAATTTCGTTTACTAATTTTTATTCTTTTTGATAAAGGACAGAAGAGAGACAAGGTTGGTTTCACATTACAGCTTTACTGTTAGTTTTAGACGTTGTGTCCGACCGGGGTTGGTAAATCGCCAATTATCCTCGTGTTCACGGATGATTTAATGTTAGTTTTGGAAAAGTAGTCCCTTAGTTTTAGAGGAGGTCGAACATTGGGGGAGATGAGGAGGGCGACAACACGACTGTCTCACTCTTAGCTGCACTTAATATTTCTCTCCTATTTGAAACATCTGATTGATTGTCACTTATCTAAAAAAGGACTGTAAAGTTGAGATGCATCGTAGGAAAAGGGCATCGTTTGGTGGCTTCATTTATTCATCGCCCCTCGTCAGAAATGCATACGTATAAAATGTAATAATAATAATACACACACACACACACACACACACACACACACACACACACACACACACACACACACATATATATATATATATATATATATATATATATATATATATATATATATATATATATACGAGGGTTGGGGCAAAAGTCATTGCAACTATTTTTTTTCTTGTAGATACCAGGCCGGTTGGAAAATGCGACATATACAGATGAAAGGACGAGGGGGGAATTACATGTGGGGACAGTTGAAACACGCGAACATTGTGCCTCACATATTTATTACGATAGTGTACAGGACAATACTGGTTTGATCGTGCAAAATTAATTACATACCTGTTCTACAGTTGACAGAACAAAACTGGGGCTAAAGGCCCTCAAAGTAGACACCTGGCATATGCACCACACGCTGCCAACGATGTGGGAGACTCGGAATACCATCTGCGTCACCATTGGCCGCACCATGTGTGAATCGGGTAATCTGTTGTTGCAGAGCATTGGCAATGTCGTCTCGTGTCGCAAACCGCCTTCCACGTAGTGGTTCCTTAACCTTGCGACGTGGCGTTCGGGAGAAATGTCCGGACCTTCTGGACAGTGCAATCATCCTGCACGACAACGCTAGACCACATAAAGCAGAGTGTGTACGGCGGCAACTACAACGTTGTGGATGGGAAGAAATGGAGCACCCGCCGTACTCTCCTGACATTTCGCCCTGTGACTTTCATCTCATATGCAAGGTTAAGGAACCACTACGTGGAAGGCGGTTTGCGACACGAGACGACATTGCCAATGCTGTGCAACAACAGATTACCCGATTTACACATGGTGCGGAAAATGGTGACGCAGATGGTATTCCGAGTCTCCCACATCGTTGGCAGCGTGTGGTGCATATGCCAGGTGTCTACTTTGAGGGCCTTTAGCCCCAGTTTTGTTCTGTCAACTGTAGAACAGGTATGTAATTAATTTTGCACGATCAAACCAGTATTGTCCTGTACACTATCGTAATAAATATGTGAGGCACAATGTTCGCGTGTTTCAACTGTCCGCACATGTAGTTCCCCCCTCGTCCTTTCATCTGTATATGTCATATTTTCCAACCGGGTTGGTATCTACAAGAAAAAAAATAGTTGCAATGACTTTTGCCCCAACCCTCGTATATATATATATATATATATATATATATATATATATATATATATATATATATATATATATATATATATATATGTATATATATATATATATATATATATATATGTGTGTGTGTGTGTGTGTGTGTGTGTGTGTAATTAGCCTTTTATATTTTTAATTTAAATTATACAAGTATCGGTATCGGCATCGGTATCGGTGGGTATCGGTGGGTATCGGTGAGAGTATCGGCATCGGGATCGGGATCGGCTCAGCGCTACTGATAACTCTTATAGAGGCTTGCTCGTCGAATCTTCTCCTTGAGTTTTGGTAAGGTTCGGGGATTGTTTTCATAAACCTGCATACACCGAAACGAAGAAGTCGCAGAGTGTCAGGTCATATGACCTTGCTGGTCAGTTCTGGTCGCCGTTGAGCAAAAGGACTCGGCCGTGATATTTGTCGTGCATCAAAGCAATACAGTAGTCTTGTGGGAGGTGTGGCAGGTAGCGACATCCTGCTGGAACCGCACGTGGTCAATATCCACCCCATATAAATAAGTCCACAACAGGACAACAGTACTTAAATATACCTAGGTATATAAGAATAGTACCCGCCAACCTATCAACAACAAGACAATGCGCAATTTAAATCCGGAAATCCGGGGTTATTATTGGGACACCCTATACAATTTCCGTAGCACAGAGAAAACATTGATTGCCCTCTAAAGCTCACCCCCTCCCCCCGAATTCGAAGAGCTGAGGTAGCTTCCGCTACGCCACTGTTGTGAAGTAAATTCAAGAAAGTATATTAACTTGAAAAAATGAGACATGATTACTGAATAGTTATTAGAAATGTACCTTTCAATAGAGAGAAAACAAATAGAGGTTCTGACAAAGATATTATCTTCATAATATGTTGGTCTTCGAATCCCCCCCCCCCTCCGTCAACCTTGTTTGTAATTCGTCAAGCATGTAAGTATCCTAATATCATATTATTTATTAACTAATTGTCTAGCAAAAGTCTTTATCATGGACAACTACCGCTTTTTAGGATACCAATGTTTGTGTGTGTGTGTGTGTGTGTGTGTGAGGGGAAGGGATGCCTTAGAAAATATCCAGATGATATTCAACATAGTTTTGCCTACTTTGCAGCAAGTCTTTCACATGTTATTTTCGTGCTCGAATTCTACCCCCTCTGTACCTTTCAAACAATGGTCTATGTAGCCACGTAAGAAGCAAAGCATTCAACTGAAAGAAAGATGCATGCTACTTATTTTAAAATATCACAAAGTTAATGGAAGTTTCTGCACTGGAGTTGCTACACCAGTGCACATACTGTCATTTATTTTTATATGATTCCAGGACGAATACCACTATAGCATAATTCCACGACACGAATATTGGTTGAATGAATGTTTTGGTTTGTTTTATTTCGCCTATCTGCCACTTTTGGCTAATTGTGAAAAGTAGTGATATAATGAAACTTATGAAGGGAAACTCACAAAAAATAGAAGCTTTTGTTCAAGACGTAATCAAGAATGTTATACAGTGTGTACTAAAGCCCAGCAGTATATTCCTTAAATGACTGCATACAAACCTCAGATAAATTTTCACATGCATTTGACGTCACAAGGATTCTACATGACAGATATCTACTTGGGAGATATCCACACAGTTATAATATTTCAGCCATACCTTTCCTCGTAACCAGTGTTTACAAATTTGTCATACGAAGCGTAAGTTTGTTACTTTTCTCGTGGAAAGAATGCCTGCTTTTATCGTGTAGCAACATACAGAATGGTAATAATTACACCGATGACCGTCATCTTGGCACGTAATTCCAAATGCTGCATATTTTAGAACTACGAACTTTGGCTGAATGTAAAAAACTATTTGATTTCCTCTTTGAGATGGCATGCACGTGAAAGATATTCCATTTCTAGTCTTTCTACAATTAATTAAAGAATGTATTAATGGGATTTATGTAAACCTCCACACATGTACATACATCCTGATACTTTGTAAAAACCGTGGAAGATTTTGGAGGGCTGTATATCAAGGGGGTAGGCAAAACACCAATTTAGGAACTACTAAACCTACAAAAAATGCAGGGCATTCAAAGTGAGTGTTCAGGACTGATACATAGTTACATAATAAAATTTCGAAAATATACTTGGATGTGTCAATGAAACAATGACAAAATATTATAATTGTGTAGGTAAGTGTAAGTACATGTGTGATGGTGAAAGAAATAAGAAGAAATTCAAACATCGACCTTAATAAACCGGCAAAACTTGATGTGAATGGTTTTCCACAAAAAATGATGTAAATATTTTCAAATTAAGTGGAGGAAAGTGGTTTCGATCCAGAAGTATTGCACGAGTTATAGTTAACGGAAGGATGGAAGTACACAGACTGGGGATACTTCGTGTGAGGTCGTAAAAAAATAGGTGTTTACAATTATGCTCAAGCGTAACAAAAGTAATCAATATTATTTTTACATAACCTTCTGCAAGGTTGTTTGAATTTTAAGGAGAAATTTCTTTATCCAATATTCGTCATCTCTTCCTCTGCAAATGTTATCATTACTAGCAAGAATATTGAAATATTAGAAATAAGCAGGGTCGTTAAAGGTGAAGGATCCCATAAAGGCTAATGGGTTCTATTAGGGTTCCATAACACGACCGGTACCATTTTTCTCGAGAAATTTACATTCGGTACAAGTTGTGTATTTTTCATGAAAAAAGGTTCCTGCACCTTATTTAAATTCATCCAGAAAAAAGGTTCCTG
This sequence comes from Lepisma saccharinum, assembly GCF_977018435.1. Classification (NCBI taxonomy): domain Eukaryota; kingdom Metazoa; phylum Arthropoda; class Insecta; order Zygentoma; family Lepismatidae; genus Lepisma; species Lepisma saccharinum. The sequence goes on from NC_139246.1 coordinate 45,842,344, forward strand.
GAACAAATTGAAATGCTTTAAAGATAAAAGGGTTCTTTACGGTACTAAAACCTTTTACCATGGTTTGTTGATTTTCTCTTTCCCACAGGAATTTAATTGATGTACAATTCCTTGACTTTAAAACCCCTGTAAATAATAATAAAAGATACCTCCAACCAGTACTAACTTTCTGAGCGATAACAATAAACAAATATTTTGAACAGGTCATACATTGGCGTACTAAGGGAGCAGCTGATGAAGATACAACGTCTCTCGTAATTGATAGAAAATGAAAAATATCAAATCAAAGCAGTGGAGAACTAGGGGAAACGAAATTGTTAAATATAAACCCATCCAAAACATTAAAATTGTAATTGTTAAATTGAATAATGTATCTTGCATGCAAGATAACACCATAGTCCCAAAAAAAATCCTTCATACGCTAGTCGGTACTTACACTGAGAATAGGATTATCTTGAATATGTATTTACAAACATCTAAACAAAATAGTAATCTGCCTGTTGCCTGCATTAATAGATATCAATAAAACAATGAGCCATACCCAAGGATAAGGCATAAATGAGACTCTATTCATATTACAAGTTTGCATTCATATTCACGGTGAAATTTAAACTACGAGAATTTGTGAAAGTAATCAGCAGCCTGAAAAACTTAAATAGACACATTTGTGAAATAAAAATTACAGCTTTACAATATAAAAATAAATTTGATCTTTATTTTAAAGGGTATATTAGGAAGAGGGCGACACCTAATCCTATCCTTAAGAAGAAAATGGATGGAAGTATCCAAGTAGCAAGTTAAGCAAACTTTAAGAAGGATAATGGATGGAAGTATCCAGTAGAAAATGAAGCGAACTTTAAGAACAATAACGAACGAGAGTATCCAAGTACCAAGTCAAGGGAACTTTAGGAAATGAAAGTGATAGAAGTATCCAAGTAGCAAGTCAAGGGAACTTTAAGAAAGATAACGGACGGAAGTATGCAAGTACCAAGTCAAGCGAACTTTAAGAAGGAAAATTGATGGAAGTATCCAGTAGCAAATGAAGCAAACTTTAAGAAGAATAACGGACCAGAGTATCCAAGTAACAAGTCAAGCGAACTTTAAGAACAAAAGGGATGGAAGTATCGAAGTAGCAAGACAAGCAAAATTTAGGAAGAAAAAGTGATGGAAGGATCCAAGTAGCAAGTCAAGCGAACTTTAAAAAGAATAATGTATGTAAGTATGTAAGTAACAGTTCAAGCGAACTTTAAGAAAAGGAATGCAAGTATCCAAGTAGTCAAGTAAACGTTATGAAAAAAGAACGGATGGAAGTATTCAATTCGCAAGTCATGCGAACTTTAAGAAGAAATGGCATGGAAATATCTAAGTATCAAGTCAAGTGGACTTTGATATGAAAAAGGGATGAAAGTATCCAAGTAGGAAGTCAAGCGAACTTTAAGAAGAGAAACAGATGGAAGTATCCAAGTATCAAATCAAGCGAACTTTAAGATAAAAATGCACGGAAGTGTAGTGGTCAAGTAGTTTTGGATACGATATATGAGACAGGCGAATGTATGCAATTGAATGAATAGTATTACAAACAGTCTTGTGCCAAGCAAATGGACAATTCCAAGTATGATATATACGAAACCTTTTGATCAAAGGCGAAAGAAGATGGCCTTCAGGCAAATTTTCATGAATTAATTCAAAACATTTGAAGACGAATGAATGACAGAATCAAATTTTCTGTTCAGGTGCGATTGTTAGGCGATATTTTTGATGGGAGATGTATGAATTTCCCTAGAAGTCCTTTGTTATTTGTAAACGTTCGAATACTCCTGTTCGATATATAAGATTAAAGAGAACTTGTAAATAATCACTTGGTCTTGAAATAATATATTGTTTGATATTTTGCAATAATTGTATGTTAATTATTTGTTAAATTTGTTCTTATTAATGTTTTTCGTTTATTCTTATTATCTATGTGATAAACTAATTAATTATTTTTAAAAACGGAATATTTTAGTAAACACAATCGAACTTTACAATATTGGATTTAACTACTTTTGCTGTTCGCTTTCTATTTAAGATAACTTTTGATATTTCTATAAAGATAGTATTTTTACAATAGATTTCTTTCATTATCTATTTTTTAAACTACGTTACAGCATGATTTATGTTTCGTTTACACATTAAATTGAATTTGTTTCTTGAATATTGTGTATTTTTTTTTTACAATTTAAGAAACTATTCAACACTTACGATTTTCATCAGTACACTGCCATCTTCTGACGAAATTGATAACCACAACTTTATTATATGCATGCGTTTTTTTTTCAATAAAGTATATGTAGAGATAAATCATTAGTGAATTTTCTAATGCTAACGTATTGACTATTGAGAAGTTTCATTTTGCATCGACTGGTTCGTAAAGAGTATCCCAAAATATTGTTTATACTCTTTGAACTTTCACAACAGGAACATTAATAACATCAAGTATGGACTCTTTTTGTGTCGTGCAAACAGGGGCGGCGCCAGGGGGGCGCGAGGGGGTGCTTGCGCATAACTTAATTTTCTTGCTCACCCCCTTCAGAACCCCCTGCGTTCAACTGAAAACACTAACCCTTAGAGTATCATATTATGTCATGTTGTCACATCGAGCGTCGAATGTTAGGTACTGAAGTAAGACCGTAATTATTGTAGGCATCCGGAAAGCACTGAAACAGATGCCGATATATAAACTTTCCTGTACTGTCGGCAGCCTCTATAAAGATCCGTCGCCGTTTTTCTAATTTCGTCAGCATTGTTGTTATGAATTTCTTCTTCCTTTGTTTCTTCAAGTGGTCTGTTTGTGGTTTTCGATAATTGACTACAGATTATGTTATTCTTTCTTTTTCTTTTGCATTGTTGATAAACTGTTTATTTTTGCCTAATTGTTCTTCCTCGCACTGGAGCAAAAATTTCAGATGCTTTCAAGTATCACCAAGTCTGTGACCAAGTAGTACTCGGGTGTAAAACGTGGTAAGTGACATGTTGGTTATTTTTTAGTTACAAAGTAAAATGTGCCATCCTTGAATTTTCGAGTGAAATTGCCATGTCATACAATTTGCATTGGACTCAGTGATGCCTTCTGAAATAAGTAAACACAATACGAAAACAGTTTATCCATAGTAGAGCTTCTAATAATCTTTTTTCCTTAATGAACTTATGACCATAAGGTGTGTAGTACCTGTAAATTCCGTCATTGTGTGAGGACAGCACTGCCAAGTGGCAACAGCTGACCGGCGGGGTCGAGTGATTCACGTCAGACACTTGCTGTACAGACTGTGAGCGGTGCACGATGTTTGTGTGCAAACCGTGTTTCGAAGTGGGCTGGCTGTTAGTACTCCGTAAAGCTGTAGTATTCGTGTACTATGTTTGCTTCTTATTTCATTTTGTGAAATAAATCTGTTGTTCAGCATATGGGCTTTCTGTGCAGTGTGGTGATAAGTGGCGCACGAACAACGGACCGAATATCAGACCGCACAACGAAACGCGAAGTTTTTGACCGTTACGTTACGAATTGTGCTGCGAAGGGAGAAGTTGATTTGATTACGAAAGTAAGCATCTGTTCCGTGCCATGTACTGTGATGGTCGCGAATGTTGAAAATGGTCTTTGACTACCAGCTACGTGCGTTTAGTGGAAAGGATAAGTAGGTCACTAGTTGCAGCAAAATGCCAGCAAAACCAGACATTGAACAGTCATTGAAGCAGTTGGAATCTCGACTAGGAGACGTATTGCAGCAGCAGCTATCTACTTTTGGATCCCAGATTACTGGCTTGCAAGAAAATGTTACCTCCCTGCAAGAGAACGTCGCGGCGAGGGATGTAAAGATGGATTCTCAGCTGTCGTCGTTGGGTTCGAAGTTTTCTGAGGTGGAAAAAAAGGTGAGTGCAAAAGTGGGAAATGTGGAGGAAAATGTTACAAGGAAATTAAGGTTAGTAGAAGACTGTGTTGCTAACGTGAAGGAGAAAATTGCCAATGTAGAAACTAGTACTACTAGTACTAGTACTACTACATGTTGACGAAAACGTGTCTAGAAAACTAGATCAGTTAGAATCTAACTTTAATGACGAATTTGTTCGCCTTGAAGCGAAGGTTGAGAAAAGAGTTACTCATTTGTGTGTTCAAACTCGTGAGTCATTAACTGATGTAAAGAATGATTTTGAGTCATTTCGTAATCAGTTAGAAACAAAAATTGACGAGGTTGCGAAAAACTGCTCCGATCAAAGTAACAAGTTACAAGAAAGGTTGAATGAACACGTGAAACAGAATGATCTTAAACTTCGAGAAATAAAGTCCATTATCGGTACTGACCAATCTAGGTACGACACTGTTGTTAATAAAGTAGGTGAACAGAATGCTAGTATTGTTCACTTACAAGAAGAATTCACAGAACTTTCAACGAAGACAGGTCAAACAATACAGGACCTAAGTCAAAGCGTTCATTTAGTATCAAATAAAATTGCAGGATGTGAAATTACATATAAGGGTTGTGTTCAACAAGTAACTGACATTGCGTGAAAAGTACAAATAGCAGAAAAAAAATATTGACTTTGATTATCAGTTAAGAGATATTTCGAAAGATTTGAGAGCATTGCAGGTCATTGCTCAGCAACAAACTAACAAAAGTCAAGTGCAAAGCACAAGTAAACTTAGTGATTTTAATAAAAATCCTAGTAGTATTGCTAGTCATGTAGTTTTTCAAGATCTAGTCAAATAGATGAGAGATATCCAGTAGAAAAATGTTCCAATGTTACATTTAGAAAGAAAACTACTAGTACAAAGTCTGATACTTCTAGTTCTGATACTGAAAGCTCAATAGAGTATAAGAAAAAACGATATAGACTTAGTCATTCTTTGAGAACAAGTGGAAATGGTGTTAACAAAAGAAAATCTAGTTTTAATAAAGATAGAAAAGGTTATGTAGCTAGTGAAACTGAATCTGAAATTAATAGAAGGTTCAAGAAAAAGCATGGTGTATTAAGATACTCTGATGTTGGAAGGTTGCCAAATTTTAATGCTACAAGGACAGATTACTTAGCGTCTTAGTTTTTAAAAGAAATTGAAGATAGTTTTGTAATGTCAGACATTCCAATTAAACATTACATGAAGTACATACCTATGGTTCATAAGGGTATTGCAAAACATTGGTTTGATCAAAACAAAGAGTTGATAGATGATTATGAAACTTTTAAAGCATTATTTCTAAATGTGTTTGAAAGTCCATCGTGGAAGAGTACTTGTTTAACAAATGTACTATGTAAGAAATTTTCCAAGGAGAGTAAACAAAGTTTGTTAGGTTATTTCTGGTGACAGGTAAATGTGTTAAATGTAGTTCAACCTGAAATGAGTGATCAACAAATACTTATTCTCATTGCTCATCAGATGCCAATGAAAGTGAAAGAGGCTATTCTTAATCAGCCTAATATCTCATTGGGAATTGCAGCTGAATTAGTTTCAAGACATGAAGCTCTTTATAATTCCTATGATGTAGATTCAAAGACATCCATTAGGTTTGTTAGGCAAGTAAATGTAAGAAAGTTTGATGGTAATGTTGAACCGAATACATCCAGAAATGTAAATAATAGTGCAAGAAATGTTGGTAACAACAATCGTGATAGATTTAATTCCTATAGAAGGTATAACAACAATACAGATTAACAATCTGCAAATAATACTGTAAGCAATAGATCTCTGAATAATTTCAATGATTACCAAGGAGGTTACAGAAATGAAAATTATAGTAGATTTAATGATAGAAATAGATATAATCCATATAATAGGTTTAATCAGAGGAAGCCTCTGATGCGAACAAGTAGTACTAATACTGAATTTGAAGAAAATACTGGTGTAGTACATGCAGTAAATTTTCCAAATAGGAATAATAGTAGTGGTGTAAGAGAAAATTCTTCTTTGAGAGCTGAAGCTTCTACATTTTTGCCTCATGAAAGTTTAAACTGAATTGTGAGCCTATTAGTATGGCGACACAGGGTACAATAGGCGAAGATAATACTGTTGTGTCATACCAACATAAGATACAAGATTTTGACAGTAGTGGTGAAACTTTATTGAAAACCACTAACATAAATTCAGAGTGTAGACATAAGCTTAACACTTATGTACATATTTGCCAAGTAGATGTTGACTTTTATAATGACTTGATGATAGAAGAAGAGAAATTCAGTACAAAAAACATGAATATGCCTATTAATGTTAGACAAAAAATAAAAGGTACATGCTATATTAATTGTGAAATTAATGGTTTAGATTGTAAATGCCTCGTAGACTCGGGTAGTGAACTCTCGTTACTCTCTGCAGATAAATGGAAAGAGATTACTCAAGAAGTTACACGACCAATTTTACAACCATTAACAGACATAAATCTTGTAGATTATTCTGGCAAGAAACAACAAAAGGTATTAGGCAAGATCATTGTCAATCTAAGTTTTGATGGAGAAGATATTTTAATAGAATTTGTAGTGGTAAAAAGCCTAAATGTTGGAATTTTATTAGGTTTAGACTTCTTATGCAATATAGGAGCCCATATTGATTTTTCATATAATGAATTGTTATTCAAGACGGCTCAAGGTAATAAGTTGATTAAGCTTTTACCATGTGTATCTGAAGAAGTAGATGGTATATTTCAAGAATGTTTGAATGTTGGATTAAATAAAAATGTATCAGAAATGGTTGCCAATACTACAGATTTGAGAAACAAGGTAGACCAGGCAGAAATCTTGTCAATAGTAGAAAAGAAGCAATTGTTTAATTTGGTTGTAGAGTTTCAAGATTTATTTGATGAAAAACCAGGTGTGTGTAATGTATATGAACATAACATTGAACTAGATACTCAAGAACCATTAGTAAGTAAGCCTTACCCTATTCCTTACCAATATAGAAAGGATGTGAGAGAATATATTGGAAAATTGTTAGAATGGGATATAATTGACATTTTTCAATCTCCATATTTAAATCAATTAGTTGATGTTCCTAAATCTTCTGGAGGTATAAGAGTGTGTACAGACTTTAGGCTTATAAACTTACATAAAAAACAGCCAATTACGTCCAATAAATATTGAATTTGCTTTAAGAGGATTTAAGAATAAACCTTATGTTTCAGTCATAGACATGTCCGCTGGATTTCATCAGATACTTCTTACAGAAAAGTCTAGGCCTTACACGGCGTTTGCTTTTGAAGGAAAACAATTTCAATTCAAGAGATTGGTTTTTGGTACATGTAACGGTGTCCAAGCTTTTACAATGGTTATATCTAAAATTCTAGGTAAGACTTTAAGTGACTCTGTTATCATATATGTAGATGATTTGTGTATACGTAGTGAAAATTTTGAAAAACATTTGCAAGATCTGAGAGATGTATTAGAAAAGCTTAGGCAGGCTGGAATGGCCATAAAGTTGAAAAAGACATTTTTCTGCAAAGAAAAACTATTGTTAGGACATATCATAGATAAAGATGGTATCAGTATGAATCCTGATAGAGTTAAGGCAATAGCGGAATTACAACCTCCTAAAGATGTTAAAAGTCTTCAAAAAATCATTGGATGTTTTACTTGGTTAAGGAAGCTTATTCCAAATTTTTCGAATTTATGTTCATCCTTGTATGAGTTGCTGAAAAAAGGGAAAAATTGGCACTTGGGAGACAAACAACAATCTAGTTTCGATTTGTTAAAACAAGCAATTGTACATGATGTCAAAATTTATCATCCAGACTTTGAAAACAGATTTGACGTTCAAACCGATTCATCTTCTGTTGGTCTTGGTGATTACTTATACCAAATCATTATTGGTGAAAAACATGTAATATCATACATGAGTAGAACTCTTAAGGATTATGAGTCACGATATACAATTAGTGAATTAGAATGCCTTAGTATTCTTTTTTGTATTCATAAATGCAAGGAATATCTCCTAGGTAACATATTTACTATTGTATGTGATCATCGTTGCCTCATCTGGCTTCGACATGCAAAAAATTGGAATTCACGTCTTTTGCGATGGTCTTTACAACTCCAAAATTATGACTTTTAAGTGGAGTACTGCAGAGGAAAAGATAATTTGTTAGCGGATTTTCTTCCTAGAAATTTTCCAGATCAAAGTACTCAATACTTGCATGTAAATGTAGTAGATTTATTAAGGAATGATGTTATTAATATACCAAAAGAAGTTGTTATGGATGAACAAAAGAAAGATTTGATTTATAAACCAATTATTGATTATTTATCTGGAAACATAACTGTAGGTACTTTAGAGCCTAGATCAAGAAACTGGAAAAAGTATTTTATGTTATAAGATGGAATTTTGTTGTATCGTGATTTTCATTTCATTAATCATTATAAGTTGTGTATACCTATATCTTTAGTTCCAATACTTTTAAGGTCATATCATGACAACATGGGTCATTTTGGAGCAGACAAAATGCTGAGAAGAATGAATAAAATATTTTATTGGTCTGCAATGAGAAAAGATGTGCAGAAATATGTTAAGAATTGTGAGGTATGTCAAAGAACCAAAGCTGATAGACATCCATCTAAAAATGTATTTTCATTTCATGATTCTTCTTCTAATGGTGTTATTTTATTTTTTGACGTGCAAGGGCCACTTGTCAGAAGCAAGTGTGCCAAGAAATATTTGTTGACAATTCAAGATTTAAAAACAAGGTATATTTTTGCTTATCCTATTCGTAATTGTAATACAGATAGCATTTTAAGATGTTTGAAAGAAGGATACATCAGACATATGGGTATTCCAGATGGTATTGTTTCTGATAATGCTACAACATTCCATGAAAAGAAATGTGTGGATACATTAAGTTCTCTAGGTATTAAAGTAATGTATGCTCCAAATTATCATGCAAGTTCTAATTTAGTATAAAGGGTACATGCAGAATTGAATAGAATGATGCGTATCTGTTGTTCAGAAAGTCAAGAAGACTGGCCAAAATATATAGATATTATTGTTCATTTAATCAACCACAGTATCCATTCCAATTTAGGATATGCACCAGTGGAATTAATGTTCAATCGTAAGTTAGATGCCAGTGTAGTAAATTATTTTAATATTCCCCAAACAGAAGAAAAGAATTGGGATGAAAAACTTTTTTCAGCCAGCATGCAGGTTATAAATAAGAGAAAAATGAGGAACTTGAGACATAATGTAACACAACAGAAAAGACATTCATAAAACACATTATCTCAGTAGTCTTGTTGACAACAAAATTAGAAAATATTGTAATGTATATGAAGGTCCCTATTATGTTTTTAAGGAACTCAGAAAAGGTGTATTTAGTTTAATTGAATTAAGTAAAGGAAAAGTAACAGAAAACCATCATGTAGAAAACTTGAAAAAATGGAATTGTAGTGTAGAAAAAAGGAAATTTTATTTGGATGAATTTATGAACAAATATCCAGAAGTGTGGAACCGGATAAAAATTTAAGTTGATTTTTGTTTATTCAAATATTTATTTTGAACTTTGGACTAAACGTGTTATATTTTCTTGTATATTTTGTATATTGTAAATATTTTTTTTCTATGTCAAAAATTATTCCCTCCAGGGAGGGGGAGATATGACCATAAGGTGTGTAGTACCTGTAAATTCCGTCATTGTGTGAGGACAGCACTGCCAAGTGGCAACAGCTGACCGGCGGGGTCGAGTGATTCACGTCAGACACTTGCTGTACAGACTGTGAGGTGTGCACGATGTTTGTGTGCAATCCGTGTTTCGAAGTGGGCTGGCTGTTAGTACTCCGTAAAGCTGTAGTATTCGTGTACTATGTTTGCTTCTTATTTCATTTTGTGAAATAAATCTGTTGTTCAGCATATGGGCTTTCTGTGCAGTGTGGTGATAAACTCAGAAATCAACAAAATGTCACTTACGATGTTTTACACCCGAGCACTAAATTTAACGCGAGCTGTAACGTGAAGGGTGGTTCTCTTGTTAATACGTTCTGTGTATTTGTTCCACGTAACATGTCTAGTAAACGTACAGTTTCAGGCTTTTTCAAAACCCGTTAGAAAGAGTCCCCAAGTTCACGGATAAATTTTACAGTTCGCTGTTGGGGATAGTGCGGCAAAAGGGATTTTAACGAAGACGAAGTTGCTGTGCACTTCGCGTCTTGTCCTGAAGTGGCAGACGGAATGTACAATGTACTAGGTATTTGGTACCTCCATTGGTTACATTGAAAAGTTCAAAAATTGTGTTTTTAAAGGATAATTTCATTTTTTTTATTTCACTACATAGTTCAATAAGACTGCAACGTATATCTGAATATTTACACTGTATGACCACTTTCTTGGAGTATAAGACTTAATACATATCATCATGTAAGTCCAGGGGGAAGGCAAGGGGTGCACAGCCTGCCTGGAAAATGAATGTCAATCTAAAGTTATTATATATCACACATACAATTTCACTTCAGTCAGTAATTTTTGTTAATCAGTGGCGTCGATTTGGGGTGCAGCTGCCCCCGCGTTTTTGCTAAACCATATGTACTAACGGAAAGTAAACTCTCCTTGCTCCCCCCCCCCCCACCGTTTTGGCACCTTGCTCCTCAGTTTTGAAAGGTTCTATGCGTGATTTATGATTTTCCTTATTTTCAGCATCGCACCCCCTAAATTTCTTTCCGCACCTCCTCAGCACCCCTTGATGATTAATCCTGGCGCCTCCGCTTCGTACAAAGATGTTCAAAATGACGGTCATGCATCGTCTTCAACACTGAACCGATCGACAAACAGCTTATGCTGTTTCCACGAGAAGGAAAGTGCGGAAAGGTAGTCTCAATCGCATGTCTCATGTCATCCAGCGTCAGTATATATAGCTATATAACTACACATCGTTCTTCACAGCTCCGCACAAGGTTGAAATCTAACGATCTTAAATCGGAAGATCTTTGTAGACGTTTGTCACTTCTTGCTTTTATTGAAATAAAAAATGGTTCACTTCTGCTATTTTGTGTACCTCTCATGCCTACCCCTTGGCGGACTATAATGTATCTAAAAATAACAGAATGCCTTCATGCGCTCACACATCTCAACGTAGAGATTGGAGCTTCAGATTCAAAAAGTACAGTCAAGTTATATTTAATACTACTTTCTCTGTTATTAACGGTGAAAGTGTGTCAACTTTATTTTAGGACATTCTGTGCATTCTGTTCTAAACGTATATTTATAATTTTTCACCTATCTTGTGGACTGTCTGACCAAACCTTGCAAAAAATACTGGAAAAATTGTAATTAGAGGATTGTTATTTCGGATGTCCCTGAATATCATTCTAAAAGTCCGTTAATGTCTCACGGCTACGTGGACCCAAAATGGTGGATTCAAAATGGAGGCTAGTAAACTACAGCTGACGTAGTATAATCGTTAACATGGTTCCTAGAACTTGTAACAAAGGACAATCGAAAGAGATGTTAACGTTTAGCTACGTTTAGAGTTCAGAGCTTTGAACTGGCAGTTCAGTCCCAATTAGTCAACATGTGCATAGACTGGGTTAAATAGAAATTAAACTAATCTCTTCGGGCAGAAAAAGTTTTTTTTTTTTTAATTCGGTTATCTTTCTTACCCCTGCCTTCCCCACGGCTCGAAGTGAAACTTTTCACGAAACTGAATGCTTTAGTTTCCTTAACATTATGTTATCTTCTTTGTCTCTGACTACTTCAGCCATGAGATTAACGACTAGTGAAATGACACACTGTATTACAATAGTTGATATTAAAATATTTATAAACATCAAATGATTGGACACAAGGCTTCTGGTATTTTCTTCTTTTATTTTCTTGGGCAAGTCTAGTTCCATCACAAATATGAGGCTGTCAATAAATAACGAGGCAGAGGATATTACACGAAAACTATGGTAGTTAGAAATGGGTCGACGGTCCTCATAATAATTCATCGATCATGTTTCTGTGAAATTGGGTGATTGAGTACAGTGGCAAGGAAAGTTTAAAGAGTAGTATCATGAGAAATGTGTGGGTGCACAAGGAAGAAAAGTTTGTTTATTTATGGAAGATGTGCGAACAAAATATAAGGTTCGACACTCTGAACATAAGATTTGTATTGGGAATTATAGACTAATATTTCATCATCCTCCGTCGTGATCCGATTCACCCAAACTCGTAAGGGTTAATAGGACCATAGAGAGTTGAAATATAGCTAAATGCTGTGGGCACAAAGATAAGAGAACTTAAACAATTAGTTTCTGGCAATTATAGTCAAGGATAGCTAATTTACTATATTCCACAGAAAGTTAAATTTGAATGAAATTATAGGAAATATTTATATTGATTTATAGACCTCATTCGCCCTAAGTTACTATAAACGCTAAAACTCCGCAGTATATGTTAACAGACATCGAAATCGAATCATGTAAAGAATGCGTGCATAACATGATGAAATAGCAATTAAACAAAAGGAACTTGGGCGCAAATAATTTTTGACATGTTAATAAATAGAATACTTCTTAGATCTATTGAACTAATCCTACTCTCTGATCTGTAGATCTCTTCTCTCTTTCCTTTCTCCCATTTTCCTTATGTCTTAGCTCATCTCTCTTTTTCTTCCTCTATTTTCTCCTGATTTTCTCCTTTCCTTTCTATATCCCTATTCTCTCTCTTCTCCTTTCTATATCCCCTATTCTTTCTCTCTCCTTTTCCTCCATCTATTCCGTAATTCTCTATATCTCCTTCCCTTATCTTTGTTGAAAGATTACTTAGTAGATATGACACATAGCAAGATAAGCAATATTCCGTTTTTACCACTACCTGCAGAAAATTTGGAAATGATAATAGACATTTAACAACGGTTCCTTGAACATGGAACGGCCGCGTAGGAATAAGCGCAAAAGGAACCACAGCGAAACGGATTAAGCGCGAAACCAAAATTCAACACCCGAATGAAAGCGAAAGAGACAACCGATAAACGAATCAACACGAAACTGAAGCTGCAGACGGGAATAAACGCGAATAGATCAATAGCAAGAGGATTTAGAGTGATAGGAATTAGAGCGAAACGAACTAAGCGAGAACGGAACAAGAGCGAAGGAATCAGACTGAAAAGATTAAGCGAAAAACAGATTGAATGGGAGCGGAATAACCGCGAAGGAATAAACGCGAAAAGAACTTCAGCCAATGGATTAAGCGCGAAACCAAAATTTAACACCGGAATGAGAGCGAAAGAGACAACTGAAAAACGGATCAACGCAAAACTAAAGCTGAACACCGAAATAAACGCGAAAGGCTCAACAGCGACACGGATTAAGCGCGAATGGGATCAGAGCGAAACGGACCAAGCGAGAACGGAAAAAGAGTGAAGTAATACGAGCAAAAAGATTAAGCGCGAAACGGAATAGCCGCGAATGAATTAACGCGAAAAGGATTAGGCACGAAACCAAAATTTAACATCGAAATAAGAGCGAAAGAAACAACCGATAAACGGATTAAGAGCGAAAACAAAATTGGACATCGGAATAAGCCAGAAATGATCATACAGCGGAACGGATTAAGCGCGAAAGGAATTAGAGCGAGACGGATTAAGCGAGAACGGAACAAGAGTGAAGGAATAGGAGCGAAAAGATTAAGCGCGAAAGGATCCACAGCGAAACGGATTAAGCGCGAAACCAAAATTTAACACCGGAAGGGGAGCGAAAGAGACAACCGATAAACGGATCAACACGAAACTAAAGCTGAACTTCGTAGTACAAGCGAGAAGATCAATAGCGAATGAAATTAGAGCGAAAGGAATTAGCTCGAAACGGAATAAGCGAGAACGGAAGAAGATCGAAGGAATAAGAGCGAAAGGATTAAGCGCGAAACGGAATAAGTGCGAGAGGTACAACCGTAAAACGGATAAAGAGCGTACAATTTTACTTTGCGCTTAATCCCTTTCACGGTTGTTCTGGCGACCCATGGGGGACGTTGTTTGCTGAATACCATTAACATTTCTGCTTCAGCCGTCCATAGCTAGATTCAGGTGTAAATAAAAAAAAATATATTTACAAGCACTTTCTCTTTGAAGGTAGATAAAATCATATTATTATTAGCAGTAGAGGTAGTAGTAGTGACAATAAGTACAACAAAACAGTAAGATAAAAAATCATGACGAATTGTTCATTCTTGCACAGAAATTACCATCCAGTGCGTACACGTTATATTCGGATTTTTAAAAAGAGTTTTACGAATTGTTCAACTATATTAACTGTTAACATGTTTTACAAAACATTTAGCTGTTCATATAGAAGCGAAATTTATTTTAAAAAAATATATTTATTGTTTATTTATATACACATTACAAAGAACAGATATCGAAGAACGTGGAGAAGATTTTCTGATCTCATAAATGAATGTATAGCTATAAATTGATTAATACGTATATTACACATTTTAACCAAGAATATCAAGCACATTATTTTTGAGTATTTGTGATGATAATGATCTGACCAGAAATCGTTAAGCTTAACAGCAGTCAATTTGTTAGTACGAAACGATACTCGATTCACATAGAAGATTAGGTTTTAAAATCTAATGAAACAATGTGTTACAGTAGGGGGAAATCATTCCAATGTATTGAGCGGAGAATCTAACATGGTGGTTCTATGCTTGTAGCGTTAATTCCACAATAAACAGACAACGAATTTCACTATGTGAATCCACATGTAATGGAAATTAAACAATAGTCAAGGAAAATAACAATAATGAAATAAAAATTATGAAGTAATAACCATGGTAATACAAGCAGATTTTCACGAAATGTTATTTTGGTTCTTAATGGGCAATAAACGGTATAACAGTGCATTCTTCACCAAAAGAAAACTAACAATTATGAACGAAGAAGCTTTGAACGTGTTTGAAGGCCATTGCAATGTAGAGTGGAAGACGTACGTGAAGAAACGGCTGATGAAGGTAAGAAACTGGAGGGAATGCTAAACAATCACAGGTACCCATCCCCCCAGGCCATGGAGGCAAATGTTGTTCATCAAAATCGCCCCTAAATTTTCCAAGCTTTTCGTAAGCTTTAGACATCGAGAACTGACAGCATTTTACAATCATACAGTCAGTCGTAGCCGGCTCGGAACCACCTCAAGGAAAACACCAGGAATTGCTTACCACTGGCAGAGATGCCAACAATCGAAAGGTGCGTGGCATTCGAAACCTTTCGAAAGAAAGAAAAAGAAAAACTGTACATAATAACCGTAACTAAAAATCAGTAACAAGTCAATCAAACGAAACGATCCCCCATATTTTTGTGTGGAGATATGTAGAATTGGTAGCTAAACTATAAAATTTTGTCCTCCCCAAAAATTCTCATGACTCAGCCGCGTCATGAATCCCCCTTGTGTGCACCGCTGTTGATGATTACTGATAACCTACGATCAGGGGCGCCGACTTGTCAAAATGATTGGGGGGCTCTGATCACTGAAATAAATTAATGAATGACTCACTCCCTCCCTTTTTTATGGTTTGGCCTCAGTGTTCGGAATCTCGTAAAAGCCCATGAATGCCTCAAAAATATCAAAATTTTCATTCACAGTTCAAATGCAGAATGTCAATTGTTCACGGATGGATATGTCACAAGTTTCGTCAACCATGATAGCAAAATATTCCTAAGTTTTAATATCTGCTACCACGGGGCGCAAAAACAGATATACCTAATATATCAACGATCTAGTTCTGAATGTCATGTGAGAGCCATTTGTAGCCCGAACTCCCATCCACTCCCCTAGTTCATGTACATCGTCTTTTGAAACTCTTTTTAGTAAAAATGTTAACAATACTCATAATTATATACTTAGTATACAGTAATAAGTCATGTTTTGCTGTCTCTGGTCATAGTTCCCCCCCCCCCCAAAGTTGATGGTCTAGAACATTTCAAATGTGTATTTAAAGTTAAGTTCATGTGGCACAATACAGAGTAAACTTTACAAGAGAAGCAAAATAATACATTAGATCCTCTTAAGCAAAATTATTTGGGGACTCTGCCCCCACATCGTTAACATTGGGGGGGGGGCTCGAGGCCCCCCCCAAGCCCCATGGAGTCGGCGCCTATGCCTTCGATATATTTATAAAGACCATGTGCACAACAAAGGAGAACAATTTACCTAATAATGTAAGCAATATCAACTCATTTTTTTTTCATATATTTATTTGCGTATTTTTCTTGTTAGTCAAATAGGATGCTTATATGATAATGGCGAAATGATTTTAACACAATTCTGTTTCTTCGTTTGAAATATGGTGCAAATTGACTGGGACACTTTTCATATTGTTTACAGTAATTTATCTACAATTGTACAATCAGTACCTAAACAAGAATATGTTAGAATTCCTTGAAACATTTCAGATGCTCACATTTGACATAAAATACTTCTCTTATTGTGTTTTTCTGTTTAAGTAACTCATTTTTTTGAAACAGTCGCGTACTTTATGAAAACTTCACACAACTGAATGTCAAAAAAATGTATTTTCTAATATCAGGCGAATATCCTCCAGTGAAGTTTTGCCACAGAACCAACTACAAAAAAAAAAGAACTATTTTCAATAACAATAACACAACTAAACCTAAATTACCCTAAAAAGATCTACAATTGTGTAATCAGCACCACGCTCCAGCAACCTTTCCTCCTCAGGATTGCTACTAGGTACGCATTGATAAGAGGCTGTGCGAACTTGAGAGTCGCCTATGTTAACTAAACTAACTCTCTAGCCTTCTTAAACCCTAAGGTTTATGGCTGCTGCAACACCATCTGTCCCTACCCTGGGCGAGATCACATCAATCTCTTCCATCCTTACCGATTGATTGATTGATTTTATTTCTGTTTAAGTCCACTTTATGCATAGTAAGGCTAATCGGGACTGGACCTACAGTATAAAGTGGGATCCGAACCACTATGAGGCTCCATCGTGTATCGAACCAAGGTCATCCTTACCGATTTCCTTTAGGTGCATCTTAGGTTGCCTATGCAAAAGTTCCAGTCCTTTTACAGAACAAAATAGAACCCCCCTACAAAACTACGTCCATGGCCGTTTGTAAGTCAATACTTTAACAAGGAATCGCAGATGGTGCTCAACTACAATTCTGAATTAACAACAAAACAGTGTTCAGTTACACAAAATCTGAGTGCTTGAGACTACTTTTATGTTACTTTGCATCGTGCTTTTTGCAGTAAAGGGACGTTTCTCAGCTGTTGTGAAACAATTGTCACATGCTGAGAAAAGCAAATCTCTCGCTTGTGAATTAAGCCGATGTCCTTTGGAATAGCGCGCATTTCACGGCGACGGACAGAACACAACATTATCAGTGGCTCTCCACTGTCTAACCCACACAGAATGCTGTGTGTCTCTGGAACAGGTACACGGCGATCTTCATTGTTCCGCCGCAGTGCCCGGTGCCTGTTTGGATGAAGGCCTCCACCGCCTGAATCCGCGTCTGCACCGACCAACGCTCCATGGTATACTAATTGCCCGACTCCTAACTCTCCAAGGATGTAGGTATGCCACACATGCGCACGAGATTTCGGCTAGGGTTGCCAACTCAAATTGGTAGATACAATATGCGCCACCCTGTATTACTTTAATAAACGTTAAAAAATGAACTAATGGTCAAAGTTCTAATTACTTCATAAAGGTTTCATTAGATGTGCACAGTGGTGGCGATTAGGGGGGCGAGGGGGCAGTTGGCTCCCCACTTTTGCCCCTGCAGTATGCTAAACCTTATCTACAAAGGAAATATACTGTATTTGCCCCCAGTTTGGTTACCTGACCCTCACCCCGGTTTTGGAACCTAATCGCCGCCTACTGCATGTGAACATACTTTTGTAACATCCACCATAAATACTGCTATATAATGGATAGCGAGTTAAGTTACTGGGTTCGATTCCCACACTGGGTTCGGGTTCTCCTTCATCAATTACATCTAATTATCACAGATCCTTATCGTAGCTATTAGCCAAAAGTGCTAGAAATGCAAGGTGAAATTTTAAAAACACAAATACATACGACATAAAGGTTAAATAAATTCTATACTATAATATACGTAATTACGAAACACATTCGCTTCCAGTTTCCAGTGATAGGGTCTCCCCGATGGCGTAGTGGTATCGTTGTCGCTTTTAATCAATGGTTCCAGGGTTCGGTATCCGGTGGAGGAACATTGCACAGTGGTTTGGACCCCACTTTAAACTGTAGGTCCAGTCCCAATTAGCCTATATATGCATATAAGTGGACTTAAAACGATATTGAAATTACACAACTCTAAAAGTTTACGGGAAACAGTGTGATGAGGCTAACATCTTATCGATGACCATCTGTGATAAAGGAAGTTAATTCAACATTTCGGTTGGGACCCCCGCATCAAGTTGTACGAGCTCCTCTAACTGAGTTGAGTTACTGTGAAGTGAATCCACCACCTGCACGCGTGCAATAATAAACACTAAGTCGTGAAGTTACTTTTCGGACTTGTGCAGTATTTCACAGACAAACAACCATAAGGGTATTTCTATCCCTTGCTCCACCTCGAAGAATTAAGGTTCAAATTGTAACATTGTTGACCCACAACATCTACTTTTCAAATCTTATTTTTCAAGTAAGTGCTACTTTATGTTGATTCTGTAAGATTATCAAGGGTGTCCCAACAAAAACGCCGAAATTAATAACGTTAAAAAAAATATTTTTATGAAGTGGCATGCATTTCTACATCATTACAAAGAGCATGTTGTCACTTAACTATGAAATACAATATCTGCCATATGTGCCCCACGACTTACTCCGCATGTAGGCACCTGTATCGATGAAGTGATGATACACAAACTTGATCGTTGAATTTCCTCCTTGTGTTCTGGTAGGGTTCGTGGATTGTTTTCATAAATCTGCGATTTCATATATCTCCAAAGGAAGGAGTCGCAGGGTGTCAGGTCACGTCACCTCGCTGGCCAGTTACAGCTCACCGCTCACGAGAAGATCCCTAAATGAGGGGAGAGGACGAGCGGAGGGTCAGGGGAAGACCGGTCTATTTGCAGATTCTAGGGGTAGCAGGAAGTCTTCCGCTGCGGTCATTGTTGTTGTGGAAGTGCTTTTGCGTGGGTGTTTCATTGTGATTTTTCGTGGTGTTCGTGGTGTTGTAAGAGTTATGGCAGGTGTAAGGAGGAAAGGTGCTACTGTGCATAGTGAAGCGCGTAATATTGTCAGCAAAGTAATTGACTTTTGCGATCGTGAATCTGAAGAAAAGCAATATTTGCTGCCAATTACACAGAGCACCAAGCGTGCGTCTGCAGCAACAGGTATATCGGAGCCGACAATCAAGAGGATTCGGAAAGAATCACGTGAACGGAATGAGCGGTCACCGATGAGAAAACTAGTTTCCCCTGGAAAGATTAGGAAAAGGCCACCTCACCGTAATGTGACTCTCGATGATTTTGATATGAATGTAATCAGGAATTCAATTCGTGACATGTACATAAGTGAAAAAAGTGTGCCGACCTATGGTAAACTTTTGTCTGTCATACGACAAAAATTAATTTCCCGTGGAAGGAGGATTCTTCGCGTCGTTTGATGAGAAGATCCGACTTTGAATGGAAGACCTGCAGGAACAAAAGGGCAATTTTAATGGAGAGACCGGACATTGTGACATGGCGGAGCAGATATTTACGTGCCATAAAACGATTTCGGGAAGAGAATCGCACGCTTGTGTATTTTGACGAAACGGCTGTCACCAATTTAATACCAAACAAATGTTGGCAGTCAAATGATATTTCGGGTGTGATATCTAACGCAAGTTCTGCACATCGATTCATTGTTGTCCACGCAGGTTGCAGTAATGGGTTCATTCCCAATGCAAGCCTGATCTATAAAGCAGGCTGCTCCACAGGAGACTACCATGGGCAAATGAACAGCTCAAATTTTGAGAAGTGGCTGACAGAGAAGCTGGTCCCGAATATACCCCCATCGGTTCGTTGTCATCATAGATAATGCTCCTTATCATACTGTGCAGGTGGATAAGGTTCCCTCGAGCTACAGCCTTAAGTCAGACATGGTAACGTGGCTGACAAATCATAACATCCCGTTCGACGCAAGCATGAGGAAAGCCGAATTGCACGAACTAATACAGGCTAATAAGCCACAAGAGAAAACCTTCCGTGTGGACAAGACTCTGCAGCAGTATGGCCATACAGTACTCCGTTTACCACCATAAGCATGCGATTTGAACGCCATCGAATTAGCTTGGGCGAAAGTTAAAAAATATGTGCGGGATCATAATATATCGGGATCGCTGTCGGTATCTCAACTACATGATCTCACTATACAGGGAATTGCATCTTGCAACCAAGAGGACTGGAAGGGGTACTGCGCGCACGTGGAAAAACTTGAGAAAGAGTACTGGGAAAAGGACGGACTGATGGAAGACGAGATCGAACGAATAATTATTTCTTTTGGAGGAGCAGAGGACAGCGACAGCGACAGTTCGTCAGAAAGCACCACAAGCTGCAATGAAGAGGATGATGGGGAGGATGATGATCTGGCACAACCTCTTTCATAAATGCAGTAAGTTTGGCCAATTTTGATTTTCTTTATTAAGTTTTGAGTTATGAATTTGTTTATTTCTCATTGGTTGTTATTTTTTTTCTATCTTCAGTGTACAGCATATTTTTGTACTGCTTATCCTGTACATTATTCAGCCGTGTAGTGTCGGAAACGTTCGAATAAAAGAAATGATTAACAATGTCCATATGAAACAATCAGCCCGAAAATTTTCATGGCCAACTTAGACCGACAAAGTAATGTTTACCATTGTTGCATTTGTAGCTTTGCACATTGTAAGTGCAAATAAACATTCTCGCTTTAGCAATTCTTTTTTTTCTTTACCATTTTCTTCGAACGCCAGTGCTGTAATAGCCAATTCCGTCGTTGAAAATATCTTAAACATTGTAGTTAGTACAATAGGCAGGCTCTTTATAAAAAAAAATAATTAGAAAATCAGAGTTCTCTGTCAGGAAATCAACACCAGATTGACGATGATCATACCTTGACCGCTAATGTGGATACCCCCTGACCGAGCGTGGACAGTGATTTGAGCGTTGCTTGAGAGTAGATGAGATTCAAGCCTTACAGCTTACAGCGAGACGACAGCGCTTGTTTCTGGCCCAGGGTGCACTCCCCCAACCCTAATAGTGGAGTCGCCTGCCGCTACGTCACTCGACTTCCGGCAGGGATCTTCTCCTGAGCGGTGGGCTGTACTGGTCGCCGCTGCGCGTAAGGACTAGGGCTGGAAATTTCTCGTGCATGAAGGCAATCGTCTCTTGGGAGGTGTGTGGCACGTAGCGTCGTCCTGCTGGAACAACAAGTGTTTAATATCCACACCTTACAAATAAGATGACAACAGAACTTATAAGAACAGTGCCGCCAACTCAACAACAAAAAGACAATGGCACAATTCAAATCCGGCGTTCTTGTTGCGACATCCTTTACAATTTGAGGAACACAGAGAGAACATTGTGTAGCCTCTAAACCTCGCCTCCTCTCTCCGCAATGCAGGAAGCTGACGTTGCGGCCACTACGCCACTGTTGTGAAGTAAATTCAAAAAGGTATATCGATTTCAAGAAAATAAGGAATAATTACTAAGTAGTTATCAGAGATGTACCATTCAAAAGAGAGCAAAGGAATAAAGGCTTTTGAAAAATACATTATTTTATTTAATAAACATACCGTATCAATCCATAGGATTGTATGTTTATTTTATTAAGTCTCTCTGAACGCTTCATGTTGACCAGGGCATTCACTTGTTTTTCTCTCAGCTGTCTCAAGCCTCTTAGGCATGTTTACAATGCATTGTGTTGTGCCATGCAAACCTCCTGAGCATTCAGGAAATAGGTAACACTTCTGGGTTTGGTGTCAGCGGTTTGCATGGTAGCAATTATGATAATAAACACGATTCGGCGATTCGGCATCGAGGAAGAGCTCGATGGCCAGGGAATATAGAGGTGAGACAAGCTGGGAAGGGACTGGACTTTGGGAATTGAGTTGGTAGAGAGAGGAGGTCAGCAAGGCAGGAGGTCGATAGTGGAAGCACGCTCTGGTCAACAAATAGGAGAGAAGCGCACAGAGGACTTCGCTATTTTCATTCAGCTAAGAGACTTCAGTTAGACAGGTAATTATCCTACACCCAGCCATGATACAGGTTCAACGGTTCACAAAATCCAACGAGTTGCCATTGTCTTTTCAGTAGTTTAATTCCTTTGTGTAATTTGTACCTTTCGCATGCCAAGCAATAACTCGTCATGTCAATGACGAGTGGTCTCATCAAGAGGATGAATGATGAGTAGTTTACATCACCCCATCAGTTAACTGGTTCAGATCCCACGAACTTTAAGGTTCGTTACGTGGTGGATTTGCTGGGGCTTCTCATGCATTTTTTCGGAAATGCGATGAGAAAAGAGTTTGTTAGCCAGTTTAAAACTTCAATCCCACCCCAACTTTCGTTACGTGGTGGAGATTAGCGGGTCTTTTCATTTTTTTTCAGAAAATGAAAAGAGTTACAGTTAAAGTTTTAACCAGTTTAAATTCAACCCCACCCCAAATTTTGTTACATGGTTTTAAATTCAAACTCACCCTAATATTTTGCTCATTTATGTAGTTTTGTTAGTATGTCCTTGCCATATTTTATTTTGAAAATACATAGGGCTTAAAGCTTTTGCATTTATGGGGGGAGAAGAAGTTATTGGTGCCATGATAGATGTCGAGCTTTCACCTTGCTGACGAACTCGACGAAACATTAGACAAATTATTGGATATAGCACGAGGAACTACAAGTTTTAATTTAGATGTCAGCGGCCCAGCTGCAAGTTCCACCCCCAAGTTTAAACGTAGCCCAATTTTAACTAGACGCCTTCAGCGAGAATTATTGGAAAAACAGAGATGTGAACCACAATTAGAGCAACAGGATCAGGATTTTAGAGATTTAGACCAAACACAATTCGCAACAATGGCTCAGTCGCAGTTTGTTCCCCCAACTATTTTAGAGGGTATCCCATTTCAGGGGATAGCCGGGGAGGACGTTTCAAAATTTTTAGATAAAGTAGATAGCCTTGCCATATTAAATGGATGGAATAATGCCCGTAAACTAGAATTATTTCCAGCCCTTCTGGCCGGGCCAGCATTACGGTGGTACCAATCCTGGAAAGATGGTACAGACAATCAGGAAGTTACTTACGAGGAGATACAGAAAAAATTTAAAGACGAATTTACAGGGTCCTTGGATCAACTCCAGATCGAGGAGCAAATTCGATATAGGTTACACAAAGAAACTGAGCCAGTTACGAATTATGTTCGGGACAAACAATTACTTCTACTCAAGGCAGACCCCAAAATGAGTATTCAACAACAGATCAAGCAGATCATATTAGGCTTACAGGTGGATTACATGAAAGATATCCACCATAAAGAGTATGAGTCTGTGCATGGGTTGCTTAAGGATTTAAAATCCTTTGAGAAACTCCAATTTTTGATGAGACAGCGCAAGCTGAAGGAATTGAGGTACGAAGAGCAAAGAGAGAGTTTATTCTCTCCTTTGCATAATACACCAGCACTTTCGCAACAGCAGCAGATTTTACTGCAGAGTAACAATCTGGCTACTGCTGAGTCAGCGCAAGCGCGACCCACTTCAGACATTGAGGCAAAATTTAAAGCATTGCAAAAGGAGGTTGAGCAACTTAAGTTATTTAACAATCCTCACAATACCAAAGCTCAAGTCCAGGCTCAGGAAACTGGTCTGGAAGCGAGATTAGCCAGTCTCACTTTGAGATTGAACAGCATGGAGGATCAAAAACAGAACCCTGGCACCGACTCATCTACTCCACAACAGTTTAGAGAACCTTTTTATAAGGATAATCATCAGTCAAGTAATAACTATAGAGGCTCCTATCGGGGTAATAATAATAGACGACAATACAACAGGGGGTACAGGAATGGACGTAATCATAATGGTAACAACTCAGATCGCAATAGGCGATACGGTAATACCCAACAATGGCGAGGACGTGGAAACTTCCGCGGACAGAACTCGCGGGGTTCCTCGTCTTCAGCAGGGCGAGACCAGGAACACAGGGAAGAGCAACGGGGGAGACCACGCTGCTCAATTTGTAATTACCCTAATCACACAGCAGCCACTTGTTTTCAGAACACGGAGGCTTTAAACGAACAATGACTGCCCATAGAAGAGACGTATGCGCAGATTTCGTTGGTAAACAGATATCAGTCTCTACTTTCCCCTATGAGGAATTAATTTATATTAACGCAGTATTAGGGGGACAACGTCAGAGGTTTCTCGTGGATTCCGGAAGCCAAGTATCCGTCACCAGTGATCGAGGCATTCCTACAACCGCCAAACGTTTCAAAATTCATACGGCCATACGGGGAGTTGCCAAAGAACAGATTGAAATTAAAGAGATTGTCCTATTAACTTTTGCAATAAACGGCCGCAATTTTACCCATCCTTTTCGGATGATTCCAAATTTTGAACATGGGACAATCCTGGGAAACGATTTCTTAAGAGCGCATAAGGCAAATTTGGATTTTGATCAAAATCGACTCACACTGAGGAGATTTGGTACTCCTCCGCGAAACCAATTAAGGACGGAACACCGAAAGACCTTTGACGTTTCCATAAAAGTTGCTAGTCTGATCAGGGATTTATATGTGCCGGAATTTGTAACTTCCAGACAAATAAGAATCAAACCTAGATCTCATTTGTGCATTCCTGTCAAATTGACAAATTCTAGTAATCAAAATTTAACTTATTTGGAGCCAGATTTACAGTTTCAAATGGACACAGGCTTAATGGTGCCTCGAGCCATTGTAAATCCGGAGTTATTTTTAATTTGGATTACTAATCCAAATTCTTACAAAGTTAAAATTAGAAAAGGGGCACGCTTAGGTACCGCAGAGGCATGGCAAAATCCAGTACCAGCTTCGCGTCATATTGCAGACGACGAAGGACCTAACGTTATGGTGACCAAGGAGACTGGCACCGTGACAAAACCAGTGCACGACATTACTAAATTTGACATAAATCCAGCATTAGAACCCGATCAGAAATTGCAACTTAGGCAATTATTAGAGAAGTATGTAGATGTATTTTCTTGGTCTGAGCAAGACATTGGTTGTGCCACTAATTATACGCATCGTATAAAGTTAAAGGACGATTCGGAATTTCACGTCCCAGCCTACCCTATACCAGTTCACCTGCGTAAGGAAATTAACCAGCAAATTGACAACTTGCTAGAAGCAGGGGTCATCAGTCCTACGACATCACCGTACAATTCACCAGTTTTTCTTGTCAAGAAGAAATCAGGAGCTTATCGCATGGTGCAAGATTTTCGATTACTGAATGCCAGGTCCGTTTTCGACGCAGTTTCAATTGGAAACATCTCAGAGATATTGCACAATATGGCCGGTAAGAGCTACTACTGTAGTGCTGACTTGAAACAGGGATTTTTTCAAATACCATTAGAAGAACAATCGAAAAAGTACACTGCCTTTACTATACCAGCCAGGGGACAATTTGCGATGAATTTTACACCTATGGGACATGTGACTTCTCCTGCGGCAATGACCCGATGTGTTCAGCTCGCTACAGCGGGGATGAACGACAATAATTTCGCCTTTTATATCGATGACATGTTTGTTTTTGCCAATACATTTAAGGATATGTTGGTCAATTTAGAGAAAATGTTTCAATGTTTACGATCTGCCGGATTGAAATTGGCTGTACCTAAATGTTCATTTGGATACTATGAGACAATTGCCTTGGGCCACAATGTGGGCAAATATGGCTATCGTATAAGTGATAGAATACTGTCATCCATTAAGAATTATAAGGTTCCCACCACCACGAAGAAGGTTAAAATGTTTTTAGGTCTTTGCAGCTACGTGAGGAAATATGTCAAGAATTTTTCTGATATTGCATCACCATTACAGGGTTTAATTCGTAAGGGCAAGAAATTTACATGGGGTCCTGAACAACAATCGGCATTTGAGAAATTAAAGGAAGCTTTAATTACTGCACCTGTTTTGTTACCGTACGATCCAGCGAAGAACACCAAAGTTTTCACCGATGCTTCATCTCATGCGGTCAGTGGCGTATTAATGCAGCCCAATGCAGAAGGAGAGTACTTGCCATGTGCGTACTGTAGTAGAACGTTGACCGACACTGAAAAAAGATTGAGTGTTATTGAGCAAGAATTAACAGCAATTTTATATGCTTTCAAATCATTTAGATTTTATCTTGTTGGGCGCCATTTTGATTTATACACAGACAACAAAGCAATTACGTACATTAGGACATCCCGTAATTTGAGCTCAAAGCTTCTTCGATGGAGCAACCTTTTGGAGGATTTTTCATTTACACCGATCCATGTTAAAACTACGGAGAATATCGCCGATCCCCTCAGCAGAGAATGTGGAGAAAATGTAGAGGATGGCAACACTGAAGAGGACATTCCCGAACCCAGGACACTTACTCTATTTGATGCAAGCACAGATGTCGCAGTACATCAGAGACAGGATTCATTTTTTGGCCCAATTATTAAAGTTTTGGAGGACCCAGACAGGGACGATGGAACATTACCTTTACACATCCAGAGGCAGGTCTATCATCATGTGTTGGAAGATGGATTATTGTATAGACAGCAGAAATTAGGAGCTACTACCAAGAAATTATTATGCATTCCCATGACGTTACGTGATTCTGTGATTGAGACACTCCACGCTTCACCCATAGGAGGTTCTCATCTTGGATTTACCAAGTGTTATAATGTGGCCTTACCAAGAATTTATTTTCCAAATATGAAGTTATTTATACAGAGGAAAATTAGGGAATGTATAACATGCCAGCAGAATAAACGCCGTCCAGGTCTACCAGCAGGGGAACTGTGCACCTTTCCCGCACAGAAGCCATTCCAGAGGATTTGTCTAGACTTTTCAGGCCCATATCCTCCTTCATCCAATCTTCGTCATCGATACATAATCGCTGCCACAGATTTTGGGACGCGCTATTTAATAGCCAAACCAGTTGCAGATTGCACGGCCAGTACAGCAGCAGAATTTGTGTACGAAGAGATAGTGTTACGCTACGGAGCCCCAAAGGATATTTACACGGATCGGGGATCTGCATTTAAATCTAAGCTTTTCCAGGAACTTGGCACTAAATTGGGAATCACCATCAAGTTTTCACCAGTCGGTCTTCATAACTCTATAGGTCTTTCGGAACGTAACCACGGGGTCTTACAGAGTATAATGAAGTGCTATGTTAATTCAAAACATACAGATTGGGTCCAATATTTACAGCCAAGTGTATTTAGTTACAATACTACCAGGAATCAGAATTTGCGGTATAGCCCATTCTTTTTAGTACATGGATTCCAACCTACTTTGCCCTGGGAGCTTGCATTGCACACACCAAGTTGTGAAAATGTGGAGAATGATGTACGGTTCCGAGTATTGGAGAAAGCAAGAACCAATGCTACGGATAACTTAGCAAAACGACATGTTGAAGTGAAGAAATATTATGATCAGAAGAGGAAACAGATCAAGTTTCAACCAGGCGATCAAGTATTAATTTTTGACAGCACCCAGAAAATTGGAACCGCACGGTGCTTTTCAGGTATTTATAAAGGCCCAGCTACAGTTATTCGAGAAGAGAATCCGAATACATACCTGGTGGAATTCCAAAATAAGCGCGGAAAGACAGTAGTGGACTCTATTGCCGTCCAGAGACTCAAAAAATATTATGCGCCAGATGACGGTGAAGGCGAAGAAAATTTGGCGGGTGAAGATGAAGATCAGCAAGAGGACAACGCGGACTCACGCGCGGACAATGGTCACTAAAATTGAAAATTTATATAAGTAACAGATTTAACATTTTAATTCACTTGCGTGACATAATAATAATTTATAATAAAATAGCACTAATAATATTAATAATTAAAAGCAGACTTATTATTTAATAATGTGCTTTAGGCACAAAAGTTTTTGCAGTATGTAATAATACTAGCTCAGCGAATACATCACTAGAATTTTATAGTTATTCTTCAGAAGAAGGTATATGATTATATTAGCAAAGTTTATTTTTAAGCGCCAGTTATGAGAATATTTATATTATATGAATATGTAGACGTCGACGTCAAGATTTATTGCGCTCCACTAACAAGTATTTTCCTTCGGATATTGGATCATGACCAAAATCCTGGAAATCCATTCTGCCATCGCAGAATGATAATGATTAAACCACAACGGTTTTAGTTTAAAGCTTTGCCACAATAATATGCTAAGCATATTTTAGAATGAGTAGAGAGAATTAAAGATTCTTCAAGTTTTAGTGATGTTAGTATTTTAATGCATTTAAAGATCGCATAAATAATAGTTATTATTTTATTTCAGGTAGTCAGGAGTAAATCAGTCTCAATTTTTTTTCCTTACCTTGTACCTCAGTACAGTTCGATTGATTTCAAAGAATTTAAACATAAAGTTCACACCTGAAAATAAGATAAGTTAACCAGTGCTAATAAATTTAGAGAATAAATAAATTATATTAAATAAATAAATTACGCAGATAATTTGAGCCTAGAGTCAGAAATAATTAAAAGTTGAGTTAAACTATCTACTAATTAAACTAGGCAGGCTTAAAGTACGTGTTAGCTTTGAAGAACTGTTTGTTTTGATTGCCTAAGCAACATGAAAATCATTGCGATTTTAGTTATTTTAAACGGATTACTTCCACACGTAAAAGCTTCTAAGTTTATTTATCTGTTGAACAAGTCCTTTGACTATCCTTATAATATAATTACAATTTTATTATTAACAACATTTATTATTAGTATTTTTATAATTTTCATAATCTGTTATTTTCAATGTCACCGCAAGAAATCTATTACTTATGACCATGAGTGTACCAACGAATTACCGTTAAGCAAACTTAATGATTCACCGCCCATTGAGCAGATTTACGACGATATTGCACCAATTGTTGAAGTGGTACCATTGAAAACAATAAATCCGCCACTGCCGCCTCCACTAATTCAGTCCATTATTATTCAACCTAGGGTACAAGAAGAAGTTCAAGACGCATCCAGAAATAGTTTAGTCAC
This sequence comes from Lepisma saccharinum, assembly GCF_977018435.1. Classification (NCBI taxonomy): domain Eukaryota; kingdom Metazoa; phylum Arthropoda; class Insecta; order Zygentoma; family Lepismatidae; genus Lepisma; species Lepisma saccharinum. The sequence continues at coordinate 45,871,508 of NC_139246.1, forward strand.
TAAAGACGACAGTATAGATTTGCCGAAGAATATTTTATCCATTAAAGATAGAGTTCAGAAATTTGCCGTAAGCAAGGATCCTAATTTTGTTCAAAACAGTCGCAAAATGGAAAGTGAATTGCCTATTTCACACTGTGTTCAGCCAGTTGTAAATATTAAAGAGTTATTTGCGAATCAGTCACCAGTAAAAGTCGAGAAAGTTTCAAGTGTTACTTTAAAAGCAGAAAGTAAGCCAAATTTTCAGGTTCCCGAACCTGTTGTATCGTTTACAGACCATATTTTTTACGACTTCATGTTCACCTAGAATTTTATATTAATTACGTTTCCAATTTTAAGTATAATTTATTCATTTTTTATGTTTCATTGTACCTTATGCAAGGTTTATTAGTCATTTAGTTTGCTAACAGCTTCCCAACTGTTGTTATTTTACGAGCACGGAAGTGTTCTAGTAACACGCTATCGTAAGCGCAACGAAGTTTTTTTTTTTTTTCTCTCTCATCCAATTTATTACGTCATTTCAAGTCCTTGACTTTATTTCGAACTCCCGCAGCGCTTACTAGACTTTGTTCGTAGTAAGTTAAAGTTTTGTAAACAGTTACGCGTCATTCAATGTATCAGCGAACCATCGCCTTGCATTTTCTCTCTCCGTTCCTTTGCTTGCTGCTCGAAACAGCGACCTTTTCCCCTCCACCTCCCGAACGGAACCCGAACTTCCCCGAAGTCGCCGATCACGGCAGCGAACTTGACAGAGCTTTCGTTGTCGCCATAGAGAAATTTTCAGTTACGTCCAGCGACCACAAATGCAACCTTGCACAATTTAGAATGTCTGGTATCAGCGAATTCCTTTCTCCGCACGGAAGCTCCCGAGTACTTTGAACACGCTAGAAGCTTAGAAAACACTTAGCATTGAGATTACATCAGCCAGGGGCGGTCGTCCATTAAAATTTTAGGGAATCAGTTTAGTTACACATATAGCCATCAGAATTTGATTTTTACGATAGAAGTTCATGTAAACAATGTTAGGGATATTTTGTTCTATATAGATAAATAACTTTTGCCATAAAACGTCGCATTTATGCACTTCAGACTAATCACGACCAATAATTTTCAAAGGAACAACAAGACGAATTTTTTTTGCATTTTTCTCGAAAAATTTTCCCGTTTTTCATAAGAGATATTTATAGTAAGTAAATTTTTTGGGAAATCGACGTACATTTGGTTTAAATCAGGATAGAGATAAACGAAATTTTGATAAAATCAGGGAAATTTCTACAAAAGGGCAATTTTAGCACTTTATGCACTTAGAGTAATCAAATTTGTCAGCAACATGCCAAGGCTAAGCCTCGGTGATTAGCACAGGCATGTGCAGCAAAAGTCGCCACGGCATCGTTAGCCTTTCCAAATTTAAACAGAGTGGTTTATCACAAATGTTGCATTTGAGAAATTATTATTATTATTAGTCAGTTTTAGGAAAATTTTGTTCACTTACCCTAATCCAAGTTGAAGTCGAATACTTTCCACTCCTTGCAACCGAGAAATAGGTCCCCTAGCCACAGGAAGTCTTCCTGCAGCATATCCAGCTCCCGCTGGAGGTAGAGCCTTCTGCGGAAGTTTCGGGAACCGGTTGTCAAAAGCTGCTCCCGTTTTTTAATTTCCTCCCAATACTCCCGCACAAGGTCCTCCAGTTGGGATAGGGTCCCTATTTCTCGGAGCACCCTATCCTTAATAGCATAATTTACGATCAATTTGGTTCTCCAACCCCACGTCGGACCCAGGAGCACTAGGGGGAGGTAGTTGAGTATGTTTTCTGCGATTTCTGGTACTCTCTCCAATTCACTTATCCAGAAATCGTACGGCTCGATATCAATGTGGCCCATGATTTTCACTCACTGAAGAGTTGCGGTATCCTTTCCATCCTTCGCATGATATTGCTGATGTGGTATTTCCCACCCCTTCCCTAACATCGATCTAGTTACTTATCTGATCCCATACTTTGTTATTACATCAGCATAATTTTAGCCTTACTAAGGTATATATCCCAACGTCAAGCTGTACTGATGCAGGAAAATTTTTTTTACAGAAGCATGGCTACTAGCAGAATTACTTTCCTATTTTGGATTTTAATCCTACTCCTATCCCTGATTCATTTTAGTGGATCTTTACCCAACAATGAACAGTCGCAAGACATATTTTTTAAATCATTAGGCTTATATTATGAGAGACAAGGGTTAACCATTCATAGTAGTAAGAATATTTTTACAACTGTGAATATATTCATCGATGCACATATTCAGGCTGACAATGATTCCGCATGTGCGCAATGGAAAGTCATTCATAATGATACCAGCACCAAAATTAATGATTATCTTACCGAAATTTCTCAGTATTTCCCATGTAAATTTACAGTAGGAGACGTAAGGCCTAATTGCCAAAATTTATATCAGAATGTTACTAATATTCATAACAGGGAAAAGAGGCAGATTTTTCTTAATTTAATAAATTTGTTTAGTGCAGGACTTTCGGTTTTCAACACCATGTCAGTTCATCATTTATCCCAATCAGTTAAAACTTTAGCAGCCAATCAACATCATATTATTCAAGAAGTACAGAATATGAAACAGAGTCAAGTAAAAATGGTGAACATTGTTAATGGGATTTTGGTAGTTTTAAAGCAATCAGTTTTGCATTTAAAGGAAGAATTATTAGCCAAATTTTGTTACGATTATAATGAAGAGAGACACATAGTTGCCTTATTGCACGCCTCTGAGATGATTGAGCGTTTAGATTTTATAATTATGGAAATAGCCTCAGGAAAATTATCTTATCACATTTTAACTCCTAATTGGCTCCGTACATTTATTCAGCATCATCCCGATTTTAAAGATTCACTTTATAAAACAGACATAGGATTATTTTATTCATTGACCAAAGTATATTTGATTAATTATGAACCCAGTAGTAGATCATTTCATTTACTTTTAGAGACACCTTTAGTACAGATGAATGACATTGCTCCTATTTTCAGAGCAGTTAACTTAGGCATTTTGCATAACAATTCATGGTCTCGCATTAGAATCCCAGAGTTAACTTACAGTATGCAACATAAGGGAAGTCCACGATTAGTGCAAATTGTTGAGAGTGCATGCGAGCTTAAAAACTTTTTTTATCTCTGTTCGCATAGTGAAGTTACCATCGATAGAGATGTACAGTGTTTGGAAGATTTACTTTTACACAATAGGTCAGTTTCTTGTAATTTTGAAGTGAAATCTATTACTGACAATAAATTATTCCAGTTTATTAGAACACGTAATGGTATTTTAATATCAGGTTCAGGTCAATTTATTGTTATTCAGAATTTGAATAATAATTTGAACACGCACAGATCAATTCAGCTTAACGCAGGGGAATCTCTATTTTTTAATTATCAGGATTTTTCGCAAATTATTGTGGATCAACAAATTTTACACACAAGAATGTTAGCTTTTGAACAAGTAAAAATGAAGGAAATTGAGTTACTACCTAATATTCCCAAGAATTTATCTGATTTCACTATTCCCCAATGGACTCCGCTTGAACTTGCTTTAAAACAACTTAATCAATCAATTAGTAAGAACATTTCATTTCAAGAATTAGTTCTAAACCCTTTGCCCATGTCAATATTAGTTTTTATTATTTGGAATATTTTATTAACCGCAACCCTAGGATATTATTTGTATAAACATTATCAGCTTTCTAAACAGATTAAGTCAGAGCAGCGCAGTAATAATTAATAGGTTAAGGCAACACATTAATCATGGACATTAATATTTTTAATTACGGTTGGATATTTTATTTAAATTTTCCTTATTTATTTTCAAAAAGTTATGGCAATTATTTTATCAATTTATTTTAATCATATTTTATTTTTGATGAGACAATTTAATTTAATTTTAAAAGAAAAGGCAGTGGAAATTAGTTGGTTTTGTGTACATGCGTACTTGAATTATATATACCCATCCTATTGCAATTTCCTTTCTTTGTCATAATTTTTCCCTTTTAACCTAACCTGTCTATACGGAACGCCATGGACAAGCAATGCCTACACCATCCATGGGCATTTTTCATGACGGACATCCGCAAGCAGTCTACTATTACCAGGCAGAAAGACTGAGTATCATTCTACGAGGGAGACATGCAGATATTTTAAGTACTATTTCAAGAAGAGACTCGTCACCACCAATTTGAGGGAGACATGCAGACATTTTTACTTATTACTGCACGGAGACTACCTTTTACATGAAGGATGTACAACCATACATTTCCCAATATAGCGGACTACACATTATCAACAACACCTAGTGATGGAGCTAAATAAAATTCCCCTCCACACTGTTTGCAGTTAAAACAACAACTTTTCCCCATCTCCGAAGTTTTACGGGTAATTTACTACATTTTTACATTGCCCCAATGCAGTCAAGACGACAAGCAATCCAGAAAGAAGAGGAAGCAGAGAAAACATACATTCTACAAACAGCAGTTCTGGTCACAAACAATAATTACAGAATTGTGCTACAGTGTTTCTACACATACACATGTGAGCTCCTATCATGTGTATCTATTTGGTCATTTAACATGCATTATGGGAAACAGTACTTTTCCATAGTCCTTATATACATTTTCAGTTTTGTGTCATGCATAAGAACTAGTTTTATATGCATTTAAGTTTACATTTTACTGCAAGGAAGCGACAAGCATCAGTGCATCAATTAGTGCATATTTTTGTTTTAAGAAGAAGTTTTTACAATGGATATCCAATTGCACATGCAAGCTATAACAAGCATAGCTACAGTACTTTCAAACATTGCAGACAGTATGCTTTAGTTTTATGCAAATGTTTTTTCCAAATAGTTAATTGTGTTTCACCAATATGGTACATAATTAGAAATACAATTGCACATTGAACATTTTCTGATATTTTTAATCAGAGTAGACAGTTGATAAAATACTGCAAGATTATTTTTTTTTATGTGTGTGCAGACATACAAAGGTATTCACCAAGCCATATATATGTATACAGTGTACAGATTAATGTAGAAGAGAAAATGGAACGCTATAATTAAGTTTTTACCAGCGACAGTTATCAGAGTAACCAATTATATACATTGAATAGTGTATAATACTACATTGGAATGTGCAACACAGCCATGCAAGTTCATATATTCAACGATGTTAGGAGTGCACTAGCTACGTAGTTCGTAAAACATACGCACTTTGATATGATCAGGTTTTCACACGGACAAAACAGTGAGATGTGACAATGTTTTGCATGCTTACTTACGTGTACTTACTTGTGCACTTTTTTAAGGTTTTTTTTTTATGTGTTTGAAGAGTCTATATCAAGTGGAATATAAACAACATTGTGAATTCCGTTCCATCTTGCACGACGCTCCAACCGTTGGCGGAAGACACAGAGTCTCTACCGCGTGGCGAGACATCACAGACTCTTGACTAGGAGCAGGTTGATGAGCGATTGTACATAATACACTTTACGTACACGCACATGTGATGCATTACGAGTTTTCGCTTAACGACACGAACTTTTGTGATTTCTAGTCCTATAATAGTATATATTATTGTTTTTTATATCGTATAAACATACGAATTTGTTAGTATTAGGGGTATTATTCATTTTAGAGTTTAGGGAATAAAAATTTTTTTTTGTTTTCATTCAGGCTACGGCAAACAACAGGTAGTTATGGTGGATTTTCTTTTGTATATTTGGTTTTTTAAGAAAATATATGGAATTGGCGAACCTGAGTCATGTCAAGCTTTGCGATTTGACTTTTAAATTTTCAAAGGAAAATTTTTCCTAGGCGGCGCGAACGTATCAATCCATAGGATTGTATGTTTATTTTATTAAGTCTCTCTGAACGCTTCATGTTGACCAGGGCATTCACTTGTTTTTCTCTCAGCTGTCTCAAGCCTCTTAGGCATGTTTACAATGCATTGTGTTGTGCCATGCAAACCTCCTGAGCATTCAGGAAATAGGTAACACTTCTGGGTTTGGTGTCAGCGGTTTGCATGGTAGCAATTATGATAATAAACACGATTCGGCGATTCGGCATCGAGGAAGAGCTCGATGGCCAGGGAATATAGAGGTGAGACAAGCTGGGAAGGGACTGGACTTTGGGAATTGAGTTGGTAGAGAGAGGAGGTCAGCAAGGCAGGAGGTCGATAGTGGAAGCACGCTCTGGTCAACAAATAGGAGAGAAGCGCACAGAGGACTTCGCTATTTTCATTCAGCTAAGAGACTTCAGTTAGACAGGTAATTATCCTACACCCAGCCATGATACAGGTTCAACGGTTCACAAAATCCAACGAGTTGCCATTGTCTTTTCAGTAGTTTAATTCCTTTGTGTAATTTGTACCTTTCGCATGCCAAGCAATAACTCGTCATGTCAATGACGAGTGGTCTCATCAAGAGGATGAATGATGAGTAGTTTACATCACCCCATCAGTTAACTGGTTCAGATCCCACGAACTTTAAGGTTCGTTACGATACTATATGCTGGTCTCAATTTCTGATCAAGCTAGCAGCTTTTAGGTAAACCCGGGCCCCCAACAACTTTGTTTGTAGATTATCAAACATATGAAGGACCCACATGTACGTACGTATCCTAAGAATAAATGTCATTTTGTGAATTAACTAATTGTGTAGTTTAAAGTACTTTTCATAGACAACTTAGCACAGAAATGTGTGTGTGTGTATAAGGGGAAAGGGTGTCTTGGAAAATATCCAGTTGATATTGAACATCGTTTTTCCAACTTTGTAGCAATTTTTTTACAGGTTGCTCTTGTGCTCAACGTTTTCCCTCTAGAATATACCTTTCAATTAATGCTTTATGTAGTCACTTAAGAAACGACTTATCTTCGCTATTAGCCACAATTGGCAATCAATCAAATAAGAAGAAAAGCTTTCACCTCTAAGGAAGTTGCATGCCATTCAACACGTGCCAATTTTCGTCGATACCAGCTCTCGCAGAACGCACACCCATCCACTCCCGTCAACATCTTCGTTCGCGTCCTTTGGGGAATCCCTTGCGCCGACATTGCACAACATTGCCGCGTGATTTTTTGACAAGAGCGTACCCAATTTCTTAGTGGATCGCCCAACACCGACAACTTCTCTCCACCCGTTTTGCCATTATTCACTTCGGAAAATCATTTTCCCACGTTTTCAAACGTCAATAACTCAGCAACAAAGCCGTTTCCGGAATTTCGTTACATGAGCTTTGCACCTTATTTTCACTCGTACAATCACCTCCCAAGCGTTGTAAACGAACTTACGTAACACCCTGTATATACATACGAATATAGGTTAAATGATTGATTTTGTTTATTTTACTTCGCTCTCCTGCCACTTGTGGCTAATAATCGAAGATGAAGATGAGTGATGATAAATTGAAGAAGGCACGCTAAGAAAGATCACCCAAGCCCAGATCTGGATTCGAACCCCTGTGGCTACTGTTGAGAACGTTCTCAAGAATGCTGTACAGGGTGTTCATAAAGTGCAGCAGCATATTCCTTAAATAATTGCATAAAAACTACAAATAATATAATTTTTGTTTTCAAAAGGATGTCTGTAAGTTTATATCCAGATCAAATCATGCACCCTCCCAAACTGATGGAAAAAACAAAATTTTCAAATGAAAACAGTAAAGAACAAGCGAAAAACCAAAGTGGAAAATATAAATAAACTAATCCAAAGATAACCCCCATTTTCCATTTCTGTCCTTGAAGAACATTTAAATCAAAATCAAAATGATAATTGCAAAATATTGAATATTGTCTCTTGCCATAATCCTCTAGATACAACGTAGTCCGAAAACAATAATGCATACGCTAGTGAGACCATCCGCAGAGCACAGGATTGTATTTAAAATTTATTTACAAATATCATTACAAAATAGATATATGTCTGTCGCAGAGGCTGCTTTGTTAGAGCACCAGAAAACAAAGAGCTATACCCTAGAATTAGCAATCAATAATTTTTTCTTTGATCTTACAAGTTTGTAATTCATATTTACGGGATAATTTAAACACTTTGTGTAAGTAAGAAGCCTGAACACCATAAAATAACTACCTGTAAATAAATTCGAATTATTAAGGGCTCATAATAAAAATAACAATTTCATTTCTTCATTAAAAGGGTGTATTAGAAGGACGATGACACCGAGTCTTCCTAATTCATATCTCAAGATTCCTTAAAAAATGGAGGAACAGAAAAAGTATTGATGTGGCGAAGTAGTAAATCAAGCAAACTTTAAGAAGAAAAAGCCATAAAATGACAAGTTGAAATTCAAGCAAACATTCAGAAACATAATGCACCATTGTGCCAAGTAGAAAACCAAGCAAACTTTAAGAACAAAACGCCCTAAAGTGGCCAGGTAGTAAGTAAATCAAGCAAATTTTAAGGAGAAAACACCCTGAAGTGACCAAGTAAAAAATAAGCGAAATTTAAAGAGAAAACGTCCTGATGTGAGCAGGTATAAAATCAAGCGTACTTTAAGGAGAAATTGGCCTGAAATGACCAAGTATAAAATCAAGCGAACTTTAAGGAGAAAAGGGCCTGAAATGACCAAGTATAAAATCAAGCGAACTTTAAAGAGAAAACGTCCTGAAATGAGCAGGTAGAAAATCAAGGGTACTTTAAGGAGAAGAGGGCCTGAAATTACCAAGTATAAAATCAAGCGTACTTTAAGGAGAAAACGGCCTCAAATGACCAAGTATAAAATCAAGCGTACTTTACGGAGAAAAGGGCCTGAAATGACCAAGTATAAAATCAAGCGTACCTTAAGGAGAAATTGGCCTGAAATGACCAAGTATAAAATCAAGCGAACTTTAAGGAGAAAACGGCCTGAAATGACCAAGTATAAAATCAAGCGAACTATAAAGAGAAAACGTCCTGAAATGAGCAGGTAGAAAATCAAGGGTACTTTAAGGAGAAGAGGGCCTGAAATGACCAAGTATAAAATCAAGCGTACTTTAAGGAGAAAACGGCCTGAAATGACCAAGTATAGAATCAAGCGTCCTTTACGGAGAAAAGGGCCTGAAATGATCAAGTATAAAATCAAGCGCACTTTTAGGAGCAAACGTCCTGATGTGAGCAGGTATAAAATCAAGCGAACTTTAAGGAGAAAAGGGCCTGAAATGACCAAGTATAAAATCAAGCGTACTTTAAGGAGAAAACGGCCTCAAATGACCAAGTATAAAATCAAGCGTACTTTAAGGAGAAAAGGCCCTGAAATGACCAAGTATAAAATCAAGCGAACTTTAAGGAGAAAACGGCCTGAAATGACCAAGTATTAAATCAAGCGTACTTTAAGGAGAAAAGGCCCTGAAATGACCAAGTATAAAATCAAGAGAACTTTAAGGAGAAAAGGGCCTGAAATGACCAAGTATAAAATCAAGCGTACTTTAAGGAGAAAAGGCCCTGAAATGACCAAGTATAAAATCAAGCGTACTTTAAGGAGAAAAGGCCCTGAAATGACCAAGAATAGAATCAAGCGTACTTTAAGGAGAAAACGGCCTCAAATGACCAAGTATAAAATCAAGCGCACTTTAAGGAGAAAAGGCCCTGAAATGACCAAGTATAAAATCAAGCGAACTTTAAGGAGAAAACGGCCTCAAATGACCAAGTATAAAATCAAGCGTACTTTAAGGAGAAAAGGCCCTGAATTGACCAAGTATAAAATCAAGCGTACTTTAAGGAGAAAACGGCCTCAAATGACCAAGTATAAAATCAAGCGCACTTTTAGGAGAAAACGTCCTGATGTGAGCAGATATAAAATCAAGCGAACTTTAAGGAGAAAAGGGCCTGAAATGACCAAGTATAAAATCAAGCGTACTTTAAGGAGAAAACACCCTGAAGTGACCAAGTAAAAAATAAGCGAAATTTAAAGAGAAAACATCCTGATGTGAGCAGGTATAAAATCAAGCGCACTTTAAGGAGAAAACGGCCTGAAATGACCAAGTATAAAATCAAGCGCACTTTTAGGAGAAGACGTCCTGATGTGAGCAGATATAAAATCAAGCGAACTTTAAGGAGAAAACGTCCTGAAATGAGCAGGTAGAAAATCAAGGGTACTTTAAGGAGAAGAGGGCCTGAAATTACCAAGTATAAAATCAAGCGTACTTCAAGGAGAAAACGGCCTGAAATGACCAAGTATAAAATCAAGCGTCCTTTACGGAGAAAAGGGCCTGAAATGATCAAGTATAAAATCAAGCTCACTTTTAGGAGCAAACGTCCTGATGTGAGCAGGTATAAAATCAAGCGAACTTTAAGGAGAAAAGGGCCTGAAATGACCAAGTATAAAATCAAGCGTACTTTAAGGAGAAAACGGCCTCAAATGACCAAGTATAAAGTCAAGCGTACTTTAAGGAGAAAAGGCCCTGAAATGACCAAGTATAAAATCAAGCGAACTTTAAGGAGAAAACGGCCTGAAATGACCAAGTATTAAATCAAGCGTACTTTAAGGAGAAAAGGCCCTGAAATGACCAAGTATAAAATCAAGAGAACTTTAAGGAGAAAAGGGCCTGAAATGACCAAGTATAAAATCAAGCGTACTTTAAGGAGAAAAGGCCCTGAAATGACCAAGTATAAAATCAAACGTACTTTAAGGAGAAAAGGCCTTGAAATGACCAAGTATAGAATCAAGCGTACTTTAAGGAGAAAACGGCCTCAAATGACCAAGTATAAAATCAAGCGTACTTTAAGGAGAAAAGGCCCTGAATTGACCAAGTATAAAATCAAGCGTACTTTAAGGAGAAAACGGCCTCAAATGACCAAGTATAAAATCAAGCGTACTTTAAGGAGAAAAGGCCCTGAAATGACCAAGTATAAAATCAAGCGAACTTTAAGGAGAAAACGGCCTCAAATGACCAAGTATAAAATCAAGCGAACTTTAAGGAGAAAAGGGCCTGAAATGACCAAGTATAAAATCAAGCGAACTTTAAAGAGAAAACGTCCTGAAATGAGCAGGTAGAAAATCAAGGGTACTTTAAGGAGAAGAGGGCCTGAAATGACCAAGTATAAAGTCAAGCGTACTTTAAGGAGAAAACGGCCTGAAATGACCAAGTATAAAATCAAGAGTACTTTACGGAGAAAAGGGCCTGAAATGATCAAGTATAAAATCAAGCGCACTTTTAGGAGCAAACGTCCTGATGTGAGCAGGTATAAAATCAAGCGAACTTTAAGGAGAAAAGGGCCTGAAATGACCAAGTATAAAATCAAGCGTACTTTAAGGAGAAAACGGCCTCAAATGACCAAGTATAAAATCAAGCGTACTTTAAGGAGAAAAGGCCCTGAAATGACCAAGTATAAAATCAAGCGAACTTTAAGGAGAAAACGGCCTGAAATGACCAAGTATTAAATCAAGCGTACTTTAAGGAGAAAAGGCCCTGAAATGACCAAGTATAAAATCAAGAGAACTTTAAGGAGAAAAGGGCCTGAAATGACCAAGTATAAAATCAAGCGTACTTTAAGGAGAAAAGGCCCTGAAATGACCAAGTATAAAATCAAGCGTACTTTAAGCAGAAAAGGCCCTGAAATGACCAAGTATAAAATCAAGCGAACTTTAAAGAGAAAACGTCCTGAAATGAGCAGGTAGAAAATCAAGGGTACTTTAAGGAGAAAACGGCCTCAAATGACCAAGTATAAAATCAAGCGTACTTTAAGGAGAAAAGGCCCTGAAATGACCAAGTATAAAATCAAGCGAACTTTAAGGAGAAAACGGCCTCAAATGACCAAGTATAAAATCAAGCGTACTTTAAGGAGAAAAGGCCCTGAATTGACCAAGTATAAAATCAAGCGTACTTTAAGCAGAAAACGGCCTCAAATGACCAAGTATAAAATCAAGCGTACTTTAAGGAGAAAAGGCCCTGAAATGACCAAGTATAAAATCAAGCGAACTTTAAGGAGAAAAAGGCCTCAAAAGACCAAGTATAAAATCAAGCGAACTTTAAGGAGAAAAGGGCCTGAAATGACCAAGTATAAAATCAAGCGTACTTTAAGGAGAAAACGGCATCAAATGACCAAGTATAAAATCAAGCGTACTTTAAGGAGAAAACGTCCTGAAATGAGCAGTTATAAAATCAAGCGCACTTTAAGGAGAAAAGGGCCTGAAATGACCAAGTATAAAATCAAGCGTACTTTAAGGAGAAATTGGCCTGAAATGACCAAATATAAAATCAAGCGTACTTTAAGGAGAAAACGGCCTCAAATGACCAAGTATAAAATCAAGCGTACTTTAATTAGAAAAGGCCCTGAAATGACCAAGTATAAAATTAAGCAAACTTTAAGGAGAAAACGGCCTCAAATGACCAAGTATAAAATCAAGCGTACTTTAAGGAGAAAAGGGCCTGAAATGACCAAGTATAAAATCAAGCGTACTTTAAGGAGAAAAGGCTCTGAAATGACCAAGTATAAAATCAAGCGAACTTTAAGGAGAAAACGGCCTCAAATGACCATGTATAAAATCAAGCGTACTTTAAGGAGAAAAGGCCCTGAAATGACCAAGTATAAAATTAAGCAAACTTTAAGGAGAAAAGGCCCTGAAATGACCAAGTATAAAATCAAGCGTACTTAAGGAGAAAAGGGCCTGAAATGACCAAGTATAAAATCAAGCGAACTTTAAGGAGATAACGTCCTGAAATGAGCAGGTATAAAATCAAGGGTACTTTAAGGAGAAGAGGGCCTGAAATGACCAAGTATAAAATCAAGCGTACTTTAAGGAGAAAACGTCTTGAAATCAGCAGGTATAAAATCAAGCGCACTTTAAGGAGAAAAGGGCCTGAAATGACCAAGTATAAAATCAAGCGTACTTTAAGGAGAAATTGGCCTGAAATGACCAAGTATAAAATCAAGCGTACTTTAAGGAGAAAACGGCCTCAAATGACCAAGTATAAAATCAAGCGTACTTTAATTAGAAAAGGCCCTGAAATGACCAAGTATAAAACCAAGCAAACTTTAAGGAGAAAACGGCCTCAAATGACCAAGTATAAAATCAAGCGTACTTTAAGGAGAAAAGGGCCTGAAATGACCAAGTATAAAATCAAGCGTACTTTAAGGAGAAAAGGCCCTGAAATGACCAAGTATAAAATCAAGCGAACTTTAAGGAGAAATGTCCTGATGTGAGCAGGTATAAAATCAAGCGTACTTTAAGGAGAAAACGTCCTGATGTGAGGAGGTATAAAATCAAGAGAACTTTAAGGAGAAAACGGCCTGAAATGACCAAGTATAAAATCAAGCGCACTTTAAAAAGAAATCGGCCTGAAATGACCAAGTATAAAATCAAGCGCACTTTGAGGAGAGAACGTCCTGATGTGAGCAGGTATAAAATCAAGCGTACTTTAAGGAGAAAACGTCCTGATGTGAGCAGGTATAAAATCAAGCGAACTTTAAGGAGAAAACGTCCTGAAATGACCAAGTATAAAATCAAACGCACTTTTAGGAGAAATCGTCCTGATGTGAGCAGGTATATAATCAAGCGTACTTTAAGGAGAAAACGACCTGAAATGACCAAGTATAAAATCAAGCGCACTTTAAGGAGAAAACGTCCTGATGTGAGCAAGTATAAAATCAAGCGCACTTTAAGTAGAAAACGGCCTAAAATGACCAAGTATAAAATCAAGCGCACTTTAAGGAGAAAACGTCCTGATGTGAGCAGGTATATAATCAAGCACACTTTATGGAGAAAAGGGCCTGAAATGACCATGTATAAAATCAAGCGAACTTTAAGGAGAAAACGTCCTGAAATGACCAAGTATAAAATCAAACGCACTTTTAGGAGAAATCTTCCTGATGTGAGCAGTTATATAATCAAGCGTACTTTAAGGAGAAAACGACCTGAAATGACCAAGTATAAAATCAAGCGCACTTTAAGGAGAAAAGGCCCTGAAATGACCAAGTATAAAATCAAGCGTACTTTAAGGAGAAAACGGCCTCAAATGACCAAGTATAAAATCAAGCGTACTTTAATTAGAAAAGGCCCTGAAATGACCAAGTATAAAACCAAGCAAACTTTAAGGAGAAAACGGCCTCAAATGACCAAGTATAAAATCAAACGTACTTTAAGGATAAAAGGCCCTGAAATGACCAAGTATAAAATCAAGCGTACTTTAAGGAGAAAAGGCCCTGAAATGACCAAGTATAAAATCAAGCGAACTTAAAGGAGAAAACGGCCTCAAATGACCATGTATAAAATCAAGCGTACTTTAAGGAGAAAAGGCCCTGAAATGACCAAGTATAAAATCAAGCGAACTTTAAGGAGAAATGTCCTGATGTGAGCAGGTATAAAATCAAGCGTACTTTAAGGAGAAAACGTCCTGATGTGAGCAGGTATAAAATCAAGAGAACTTTAAGGAGAAAACGGCCTGAAATGACCAAGTATAAAATCAAGCGCACTTTAAAAAGAAATAGGCCTGAAATGACCAAGTATAAAATCAAGCGCACTTTAAGGAGAGAACGTCCTGATGTGAGCAGGTATAAAATCAAGCGTACTTTAAGGAGAAAACGTCCTGATGTGAGCAGGTATAAAATCAAGCGAACTTTAAGGAGAAAAGGGCCTGAAATGACCAAGTATAAAATCAAGCGTACTTTAAGGAGAAAAGGCCCTGAAATGACCAAGTATAAAATCAAGCGTACTTTAAGGAGAAAAGGCCCTGAAATGACCAAGTATAAAATCAAGCGTACTTTAAGGAGAAAACGGCCTCAAATGACCAAGTATAAAATCAAGCGTACTTTAAGGAGAAAAGGCCCTGAAATGACCAAGTATAAAATCAAGCGAACTTTAAGGAGAAAACGGCCTCAAATGACCAAGTATAAAATCAAGCGTACTTTAAGGAGAAAAGGCCCTGAATTGACCAAGTATAAAATCAAGCGTACTTTAAGGAGAAAACGGCCTCAAATGACCAAGTATAAAATCAAGCGTACTTTAAGGAGAAAAGGCCCTGAAATGACCAAGTATAAAATCAAGCGTACTTTAAGGAGAAAACGGCATCAAATGACCAAGTATAAAATCAAGCGTACTTTAAGGAGAAAACGTCCTGAAATGAGCAGTTATAAAATCAAGCGCACTTTAAGGAGAAAAGGGCCTGAAATGACCATGTATAAAATCAAGCGTACTTTAAGGAGAAATTGGCCTGAAATGACCAAATATAAAATCAAGCGTACTTTAAGGAGAAAACGGCCTCAAATGACCAAGTATAAAATGAAGCGTACTTTAATTAGAAAAGGCCCTGAAATGACCAAGTATAAAATCAAGCAAACTTTAAGGAGAAAACGGCCTCAAATGACCAAGTATAAAATCAAGCGTACCTTAAGGAGAAAAGGGCCTGAAATGACCAAGTATAAAATCAAGCGAACTTTAAAGAGAAAACATCCTGAAATGAGCAGGTAGAAGATCAAGGGTACTTTAAGGAGAAGAGGGCCTGAAATGACCAAGTATAAAATCAAGCGTACTTTAAGGAGAAAACGTCTTGAAATCAGCAGGTATAAAATTAAGCGCACTTTAAGGAGAAAAGGGCCTGAAATGACCAAGTATAAAATCAAGCGTACTTTAAGGAGAAATTGGCCTGAAATGACCAAGTATAAAATCAAGCGTACTTTAAGGAGAAAACGGCCTCAAATGACCAAGTATAAAATCAAGCGTACTTTAATTAGAAAAGGCCCTGAAATGACCAAGTATAAAATCAAGCAAACATTAAGGAGAAAACGGCCACAAATGACCAAGTATAAAATCAAGCGTACTTTAAGGATAAAAGGCCCTGAAATGACCAAGTATAAAATCAAGCGTACTTTAAGGAGAAAAGGCCCTGAAATGACCAAGTATAAAATCAAGCGAACTTAAAGGAGAAAACGGCCTCAAATGACCATGTATAAAATCAAGCGTTCTTTAAGGAGAAAAGGCCCTGAAATGACCAAGTATAAAATCAAGCGAACTTTAAGGAGAAAACGTCCTGATGTGAGCAGGTATGAAATCAAGCGTACTTTAAGGAGAAAACGTCCTGATGTGAGCAGGTATAAAATCAAGAGAACTTTAAGGAGAAAACGGCCTGAAATGACCAAGTATAAAATCAAGCGCACTTTAAAAAGAAATCGGCCTGAAATGACCAAGTATAAAATCAAGCGCACTTTAAGGAGAGAACGTCCTGATGTGAGCAGGTATAAAATCAAGCGTACTTTAAGGAGAAAACGTCCTGATG
The DNA here is from genome assembly GCF_977018435.1 of Lepisma saccharinum. NCBI lineage: Eukaryota > Metazoa > Arthropoda > Insecta > Zygentoma > Lepismatidae > Lepisma > Lepisma saccharinum. Next base: position 45,887,750 of record NC_139246.1, read on the forward strand.
TGAGCAGGTATAAAATCAAGCGAACTTTAAGGAGAAAACGTCCTGAAATGACCAAGTATAAAATCAAACGCACTTTTAGGAGAAATCGTCCTGATGTGAGCAGGTATATAATCAAGCGTACTTTAAGGAGAAAACGACCTGAAATGACCAAGTATAAAATCAAGCGCACTTTAAGGAGAAAACGTCCTGATGAGAGCAAGTATAAAATCAAGCGCACTTTAAGTAGAAAACGGCCTAAAATGACCAAGTATAAAATCAAGCGCACTTTAAGGAGAAAACGTCCTGATGTGAGCAGGTATATAATCAAGCACACTTTATGGAGAAAAGGGCCTGAAATGACCATGTATAAAATCAAGCGAACTTTAAGGAGAAAACGTCCTGAAATGACCAAGTATAAAATCAAACGCACTTTTAGGAGAAATCTTCCTGATGTGAGCAGGTATATAATCAAGCGTACTTTAAGGAGAAAACGACCTGAAATGACCAAGTATAAAATCAAGCGCACTTTAAGGAGAAAACGTCCTGATGTGAGCAGGTATAAAATCAAGCACACTTTATGGAGAAAAGGGCCTGAAATGACCATGTATAAAATCAAGCGATCTTTAAGGAGAAAACGGCCTGAAATGACCAAGTATAAAATCAAGCGCACTTTAAGGAGAAAACGGCCTGAAATGACCAAGTATAAAATCAAGCGATCTTTAAGGAGAAAACGGCCTGAAATGACCAAGTATAAAATCAAGCGAACTTTAAGGAGAAAACGGACTCAAATGACCAAGTATAAAATCAAACTAACTTTAAGGAGAAAACGTCCTGATGTGAACAAGTATAAAATCAAGGGAACTTTAAGAAGAAAAGGGCCAAAAATGACCAAGTATAAAATCAAGCGTACTTTAAGGAGAAAACGGCCTCAAATGACCAAGTATAAAATCAAGCGTACTTTAAGGAGAAAAGGCCCTGAAATGACCAAGTATAAAATCAAGCGTACTTTAAGGAGAAAAGGGCCTGAAATGACCAAGTATAAAATCAAGCGAACTTTAAAGAGAAAACGTCCTGAAATGAGCAGGTAGAAAATCAAGGGTACTTTAAGGAGAAGAGGGCCTGAAATGTCCAAGTATAAAATCAAGCGTACTTTAAGGAGAAAACGGCCTCAAATGACCAAGTATAAAATAAAGAGTACTTTACGGAGAAAAGGGCCTGAAATGATCAAGTATAAAATCAAGCGCACTTTTAGGAGCAAACGTCCTGATGTGAGCAGGTATAAAATCAAGCGAACTTTAAGGAGAAAAGGGCCTGAAATGACCAAGTATAAAATCAAGCGTACTTTAAGGAGAAAACGGCCTCAAATGACCAAGTATAAAATCAAGCGTACTTTAAGGAGAAAAGGCCCTGAAATGACCAAGTATAAAATCAAGCAAACTTTAAGGAGAAAACGGCCTGAAATGACCAAGTATTAAATCAAGCGTACTTTAAGGAGAAAAGGCCCTGAAATGACCAAGTATAAAATCAAGAGAACTTTAAGGAGAAAAGGGCCTGAAATGACCAAGTATAAAATCAAGCGTACTTTAAGGAGAAAAGGCCCTGAAATGACCAAGTATAAAATCAAGCGTACTTTAAGGAGAAAAGGCCCTGAAATGACCAAGTATAAAATCAAGCGTACTTTAAGGAGAAAACGGCCTCAAATGACCAAGTATAAAATCAAGCGTACTTTAAGGAGAAAAGGCCCTGAAATGACCAAGTATATAATCAAGCGTACTTTAAGGAGAAAAGGCTCTGATTTGACCAAGTATAAAATCAAGCGAACTTTAAGGAGAAAACGGCCTCAAATGACCATGTATAAAATCAAGCGTACTTTAAGGAGAAAAGGCCCTGAAATGACCAAGTATAAAATCAAGCGTACTTTAAGGAGAAAAGGGCCTGAAATGACCAAGTATAAAATCAAGCGTACTTTAAGGAGAAAAGGGCCTGAAATGACCAAATATAAAATCAAGCGTACTTTAATTAGAAAAGGCCCTGAAATGACCAAGTATAAAATCAAGCAAACTTTAAGGAGAAAACGGCCTCAAATGACCAAGTATAAAATCAAGCGTACTTTAAGGAGAAAAGGCCCTGAAATGACCAAGTATAAAATCAAGCGTACTTTAAGGAGAAAAGGGCCTGAAATGACCAAGTATAAAATCAAGCGAACTTTAAAGAGAAAACGTCCTGAAATGAGCAGGTAGAAAATCAAGGGTACTTTAAGGAGAAGAGGGCCTGAAATGTCCAAGTATAAAATCAAGCGTACTTTAAGGAGAAAACGGCCTCAAATGACCAAGTATAAAATAAAGAGTACTTTACGGAGAAAAGGGCCTGAAATGATCAAGTATAAAATCAAGCGCACTTTTAGGAGCAAACGTCCTGATGTGAGCAGGTATAAAATCAAGCGAACTTTAAGGAGAAAAGGGCCTGAAATGACCAAGTATAAAATCAAGCGTACTTTAAGGAGAAAACGGCCTCAAATGACCAAGTATAAAATCAAGCGTACTTTAAGGAGAAAAGGCCCTGAAATGACCAAGTATAAAATCAAGCAAACTTTAAGGAGAAAACGGCCTGAAATGACCAAGTATTAAATCAAGCGTACTTTAAGGAGAAAAGGCCCTGAAATGACCAAGTATAAAATCAAGAGAACTTTAAGGAGAAAAGGGCCTGAAATGACCAAGTATAAAATCAAGCGTACTTTAAGGAGAAAAGGCCCTGAAATGACCAAGTATAAAATCAAGCGTACTTTAAGGAGAAAAGGCCCTGAAATGACCAAGTATAAAATCAAGCGTACTTTAAGGAGAAAACGGCCTCAAATGACCAAGTATAAAATCAAGCGTACTTTAAGGAGAAAAGGCCCTGAAATGACCAAGTATATAATCAAGCGTACTTTAAGGAGAAAAGGCTCTGATTTGACCAAGTATAAAATCAAGCGAACTTTAAGGAGAAAACGGCCTCAAATGACCATGTATAAAATCAAGCGTACTTTAAGGAGAAAAGGCCCTGAAATGACCAAGTATAAAATCAAGCGTACTTTAAGGAGAAAAGGGCCTGAAATGACCAAGTATAAAATCAAGCGTACTTTAAGGAGAAAAGGGCCTGAAATGACCAAGTATAAAATCAAGCGAACTTTAAGGAGAAAACGTCCTGAAATGAGCAGGTAGAAGATCAAGGGTACTTTAAGGAGAAGAGGGCCTGAAATGACCAAGTATAAAATCAAGCGTACTTTAAGGAGAAAACGTCTTGAAATGAGCAGGTATAAAATCAAGCGCACTTTAAGGAGAAAAGGGCCTGAAATGACCAAGTATAAAATCAAGCGTACTTTAAGGAGAAATTGGCCTGAAATGACCAAGTATAAAATCAAGCGTACTTTAATTAGAAAAGGCCCTGAAATGACCAAGTATAAAATCAAGCAAACTTTAAGGAGAAAACGGCCTCAAATGACCAAGTATAAAATCAAGCGTACTTTAAGGATAAAAGGCCCTGAAATGACCAAGTATAAAATCAAGCGTACTTTAAGGAGAAAAGGCCCTGAAGTGACCAAGTATAAAATCAAGCGAACTTTAAGGAGAAAAGGGCCTGAAATGACCAAGTATAAAATCAAGCGTACTTAAGGAGAAAAGGGCCTGAAATGATCAAGAATAAAATCAAGCGAACTTTAAGGAGATAACGTCCTGAAATGAGCAGGTATAAAATCAAGCGCACTTTAAGGAGAAAAGGGCCTGAAATGACCAAGTATAAAATCAAGCGCACTTTAAGGAGAAAAGGTCCTGAAATTACCAAGTATAAAATCAAGCGAACTTTAAGGAGAAGACGGCCTGAAATGACCAAGTATAAAATCAAGCGCACTTTAAAAAGAAATCGGCCTGAAATGACCAAGTATAAAATCAAGCGCACTTTAAGGAGAAAACGTCCTGATGTGAGCAGGTATAAAATCAAGCGTACTTTAAGGAGAAAACGTCCTGATGTGAGCAGGTATAAAATCAAGAGAACTTTAAGGAGAAAACGGCCTGAAATGACCAAGTATAAAATCAAGCGCACTTTAAAAAGAAATCGGCCTGAAATGACCAAGTATAAAATCAAGCGCACTTTAAGGAGAGAACGTCCTGATGTGAGCAGGTATAAAATCAAGCGTACTTTAAGGAGAAAACGTCCTGATGTGAGCAGGTATAAAATCAAGCGAACTTTAAGGAGAAAACGTCCTGAAATGACCAAGTATAAAATCAAACGCACTTTTAGGAGAAATCGTCCTGATGTGAGCAGGTATATAATCAAGCGTACTTTAAGGAGAAAACGACCTGAAATGACCAAGTATAAAATCAAGCGCACTTTAAGGAGAAAACGTCCTGATGTGAGCAAGTATAAAATCAAGCGCACTTTAAGTAGAAAACGGCCTAAAATGACCAAGTATAAAATCAAGCGCACTTTAAGAAGAAAACGTCCTGATGTGAGCAGGTATATAATCAAGCACACTTTATGGAGAAAAGGGCCTGAAATGACCATGTATAAAATCAAGCGAACTTTAAGGAGAAAACGTCCTGAAATGACCAAGTATAAAATCAAACGCACTTTTAGGAGAAATCTTCCTGATGTGAGCAGGTATATAATCAAGCGTACTTTAAGGAGAAAACGACCTGAAATGACCAAGTATAAAATCAAGCGCACTTTAAGGAGAAAACGTCCTGATGTGAGCAGGTATAAAATCAAGCACACTTTATGGAGAAAAGGGCCTGAAATGACCATGTATAAAATCAAGCGATCTTTAAGGAGAAAACGGCCTGAAATGACCAAGTATAAAATCAAGCGCACTTTAAGGAGAAAACGGCCTGAAATGACCAAGTATAAAATCAAGCGATCTTTAAGGAGAAAACGGCCTGAAATGACCAAGTATAAAATCAAGCGAACTTTAAGGAGAAAACGGACTGAAATGACCAAGTATAAAATCAAACTAACTTTAAGGAGAAAACGTCCTGATGTGAACAAGTATAAAATCAAGGGAACTTAAAGGAGAAATCGTCCTGATGTGACCAAGTATAAAATCAAGCGAACTTTAAGATGAAAATGTGCTGAAGGGGCCACGAAATAACTCAAGCTCACTTTTGAAGGAATGTATTTTATCAAGCGAGTGAATCAATGAGAAATAGAAGACATTGCAATCATTTTGCTGAAAAGAAGAAAAGGAAGAACAGTTTTTGGCGAATTTTCAAGAAGTCATTCAAAACTTTTTAAATGCATGCATGATCCGAATTGTCAATTCAAGCGATGAGAAATGTATGTTTTTTCCGGAGAATTTGAATATACCCCAATACCCTGCGCTCAAACAAAGTAAAAAAAGCGTTTCTTGTAATTTGGAAATATTCGAATACTTCGTTTCGATGTGTAAGATTTGACAGAACCTGTATATGATTATGTTGTCTTGAAATAGTAAATTGCTTGATATTGTTCAATAATTGTTTAATTATTTATAAAGTTTACTCTCATTAATATTTTAGTTTATTCTTTCATGTGATATTTTGATTAATAATATTTGATAACTCAATATTATAGTATAAAATTAATCGTACTTTACAAGTTTGTATTCAACTGCGTATGCTACACGCTTTCTATTTAAGACAATTTCCTATATTTTTAGAGAGAATATATACAAATAGCAGTCTTCTGTATAGGTATTTCCTTTTAAATTTTGTCTAATATTGATTTTATATTTTGTTGTGCTTTAAATTTAATAACTTTTATTAATGTTTACCCATTTTTTAAAATTTTGACACACAATTCAAAACTTACAATTTTTTGAAGTGCTCTGCCATCTTCTGTCGATATTGATAAACACAAATTAATTAAATACGTGTGTTTATTATTTTTTATGAAATATGTGTTGAGATATAACATTAATGAATTTTCTAATGCTAACACTATGCAATATTGAGAAGTCCTTGATGGTAAAATACCATACCGGACAACTTTTTTTTTAATCGACTCGATGTCCATAACATTAACAAACAGAGTGTGTCAAAATAGTGTTAACACTCATTGGACGTTCATAACGGGAACACTAATATCAGCAAGTATGGACTCTTTTCGTGTCACACAAAGATGTTCGAAATGACAGCTATGCATCGTCTTCAAGCTGTTCGACAAACAGCATGTATGGTTTTCACGGGAAGCAAATAACGGAAAGATAGTCGGAATAGTCCCAATCGCATGTCTCATGTCATCATCAAGTGCTAGTGACTTTGCTGCGCACTCATCGTTCTTAACAGTTCCCCACAGGTAGAAAAAAGTCTAACGGTGTACATATTCTACACTTCTTACGTTTTTCGAAATAAAAATTGCTCACTTCTGCTATTTTGTGTACAGTCAGAGAAAGAATTAACTGGACCACGGGACCGAGAATTTCGTAACGTCTTAAAACCTGCTGTTTATGCAACCCAAATAACAAAATATTCGCTTAAGTTTGCCTAGTGATTCTGAGTTCTCGGGAAGGATTGAGCATTGATAGCATGAGTCACATGACTTGTGCACCAGCCACAACAAACTGCTGGATGCTCCAGAAGAAAATTTCAGGAACTGGTTTCTTAACAAGAGCTACTCGTAAGGAAATTATATGCGTGTGTTTATTGGGGTCGGGGTGGCTCAGACAGTAACGCGTCTGACTACCATGCTAAAGGTCCCGGGTTCGATCTCCGGCCGGTTCAAATACGGGAACTTTTCTAACGTTGGAAGCGGCCCCGGCGCTCACCCAGCGTCGAATAACATGGGTACCTGGGGGGAACCCTGGGGGGTAAAGGCGGTCAGGGGCGTAGTGCTGATCACATCACCCCCACTCACGACCGTATCAAGAAAGTGTGGGGCGTTACCCCCGCACCCCCTATACGCCTTCATGGCGTGGTGCTAAGCACAGGGGAACACTTTACCTTTTTTACTCGTAAGGAAATATTCTTTCCAGTATTTTTAGAGTCATTGTCAAGAAATGATGGTTCTCATTACAGACCACGTGCCACACGCTAATTATCTAAGTGCAGTTTATGCTGGACCTACAGATTAAAATGGGATCCGAACCAAATGTCCCTCTATTTGGTATTGAATTCAGAAGCCCTTGATTATATGGCGAAGACGTTACCACTACGCCAGTAAATTTGTTCTCGAGAGTGACCTTTTTATCTATTTTAACGGGGGAATTTTTATACAGCCTTCATTTATTATTTGTTTCTGAAACGAGAAGAAATTCGAAGAAGCAAAAAGAGTCGTATAAGAATAGTTAACAAAAGGAAAGGAGAAGAAGAAATCGAAAATGTAAATGCTGAAATAAATTATGGTAGAGATAGAGTGCATAACATTTTGTTATAGGGCTTCCTCGATGGCGTAGTGATAACGTCGTAGCCTTGTTATCAGGGGATCCAGGGTTTGAGGCCCTATATAGAAATCGAGAACGTATGTCAATGAATATACATGTATTTCCTATATTCCGGTTTTGTAGGAGAGTTCGTGAGAGATGAAATAACTACTCTACGATCGTATTTATTTTTATAATTTTTGTTTCCTGTTCGCTGATCGTGACGATAAGGACGAGTGACCATTACATGAAATTGATGACGAAATAGTCAAACACCCCCGACAAGGACGGTACTCAAACCCGGAAACTTTGGCGACGATATCGAATGTCAAGCACTTAATGAGCTTGCCCACCGAGCCTGCGTAATGTTGTTTGTGTCAGGTAATTCGTAATAACTTACAATATATCCAACATTCACTATCATTTGCTTCATAATTTATCTTATTGTTGTGATTAACCTGAATTCGAAGAATTAGTTGAAAGGCAAAAATGCAAGATTGAATGTCTCTGATGTTACTTCGTGCGGAATAATATGACGTGATATTATTAAATGAATTTATTTATCATATAATATGCCTAGTCATTCCATTGATTGATCCCGATTGAGCACACAAATATGGTATAATGTCCAATCCATGGAGGAGTGGTTAGCACAGCGCGCTAAAATGGCGTGGGTCCCGGGTTCGAATCTCGACTTGGGCATGGGTGTCCTTGGTGAGTGTCCCTTCATCAATTTCATCATATCATCACTCAACTTCATCTTCGCTATTTGCCAAAAGTGAAAGAATAGCGAAACTAAATAACATCCAATCAAATCGAACATCTCCACCGATTTAATTCTATACGGTACCAAATTCCCACTTTATTACTGCATCTTACATCATTTTACAGCATCTCAATTGTTTTCCTATTCAAAAACAATTGGAATGTTGTTTTGTGCAGTTGATTGTGCATTGTTTCGTTGTTTGGATTGTTTAAATAACGTCGCATTAATTAGTTTTAGGCCAATCGTGAAAGAGGGAAGCAAGAGCATAAAGGAAGGGGAAAAGACAAGGGAGAGACGACGGCTCTCTTTAAAGGTAGCATCCAGTGAATACAACTGAAGTGACTGCAGAATATTATGGATAAAATTTATTTCGCTTTTTCCTTTTATTTCTGTTTCAGTTATTTTAGTTCGCTTCTCTTCTACTACTCACGTTAATCGTGTCGGTGAGGAAGAATTATAAACTCGTGAAATGGACGATGATACAAAAAAATATATGAGTCTCCAACGGTTCGAAACTGTAACCACAAAATATTGTCTTATTTTTAAAATTTACGGCCAAATATGGTTTGTCACGTAGCAATTTTCGCTCATATCTTTCTCAAGGGGTTCCATTGCCTCTCCGACATGTTTTTCACTAACGTAACCATTATGAAAATATTCAAATGTTAACTGATATAACTGCAGATGAAACAATACTTAGAGCCACTAACGAAATATCTATTCTTGTGTAGCGTCACAGACAACAAGTATCTGGTGAGTCATTCACTCTTGCTAACTACGGGAGAAGGTCACTGAACTAAAGGGTGGTGGCAAGCAAGCAGGCTTCTGCTCTACCAAAGACGAGGTCACGTGTTCCTGTTGCCAATGGGGTTCGAAATAAGGAGGAACGCGGCTATCAGACGTATATTTTGGTCCCGTCATTGCATGTAGAACATTTTATCGTCGTGGCCTTGAAGTTCCTTCAGGGCAATCCTACGTAAAGGCTTCTCGGCAAGAAGGATATCTTCCCCATTGAGAGGAGGAGAAGTGGGTGCTTATAGAGGTCCTTCAACTTTCGTATTCTTCTTCATTTCAGAACGCGTGCTGTATCGTCGACTTAATCCAGTCTATCCGATGAAGGTTTTAGGTTCTGTTTCTATGCTTATGTTCTTCGCGACGAAGGTTCTGGATTCAATAATATGGACAATAACGGTATTGTTTTGGTTGGTTGATTTTGTGTCTTGAGTCCACTTTATGTCCTGTTAGGCTAATCGTGACTGGACCTACAGTTTAAAGGGGGATCCGAACCACTATGTGTCTCCACCGGGTATCGAATCCGGGACTCCTTTATTACAAGGCGACTCCGCTACTACTGCGAAATCAAGAAGGCTGAGACAGAGAGAGAGAAAGAGAGAGAGAGAGAGAGAGAGTTGCGGTGACTACGCTAATGAAGAATTGAAAGTAGCAAAACAACTAAGCTATTCTTTAGTCAATATTGGGATTCTTAATGAATATTATGATTGTCAGTTCAAATTGGGAAAAAACTACGAAATTTCCAGAGTGCCGTTACAAACCGTTAAATTTTCTCTTTCCGCACATTATTTTGCTACTAAATATTTGCATGTTAAGATGTAGAAAGTGCTACATTTTCAGTGTGTGGAATTGAGATTTATTTCTGAGAATGGAGTAGTGGGAAAAGGATCACCTCACATGTTTGGATTATACTCCCCCTTCCACACACACGCAAACAAAGGCTATCGTCTGTTGTTCTTATAACGAAATATAACATGTATGAATTGTGTCAAAAAATTGGAGCCTATTCACATCCCTACGGAACTTGTAAGAAAGCCCACGTAGAGTTCTGTTCCGACAAAATCTGGATGTACATAGTAAATTAAAAAGCAAAGTGCTACCTTGTGCTTTGCAGTAAGCCATGAAGGCGTGTGGATATAAGTCCCAAGCTTTCTTGTTCAGGCAGAAAGTGGGGATGATGTGATCAGCACCACGCCCCTACCCGCCTTACCCCCCCCCCCCCATAGTCTCATCCAGGTACCCACTTTATACGACGCTGGGTGGGCACCGGAGCCGCTTGAACAGGTGGACAAAATCCGGATTCTCCCCCGTCGGTGATCGAACCCAGATCTCTCGCATGAATAAAACTCCCTAACAACTGAGCTACTGCGGCCAATCATTTTTCGGAGATATAGCGAATTAGCTCTTATCGGTTCTGCGACCTGGCTTGAGAAAAGGCGATTTTCTGACGAACAACATTCCACCTGACAAGTCACGTGACTTTCCTACATTTCCTGTGTCTGTTGGCTATTGCATGAAAGACGAGTTGCTCTTGAGACAGACAGAATCACCCGATCACCTAAACGTGCAATGTGTGTTGCCTACCCTTCCGGCATTATTTACTGCCATTAAAGTCTTATCGGGAAGAACGTTTTCCCACCACTGTACAGTCTTAGAAAAAAATACCTGGGCCACGGGACGTAGAATTTCGTAACGTCTTAAAGCCTGTTGTTTATGCAACCCAAATAACAAAATATTCGCTTAAGTTTGCCTGGTGATTCCGAGTTCTCGGGAAGGATTGAGCTTTGATAGCATGAGTCACATGACTCTTGCCCCAGCCACAACAAACAGCTGGGTGCTACGATGCCTCCAGAAGAAAATTTCAGGAACTGGTTTCTTGACAAGAGCTACTCGTAAGGAAATACTATTATTTCAAGTGATATTACAGTCATTGTCAAGAAGGTTCGCTTAAATGATGGTTCTTATCACAGACCACATGCCACACGTTAATTGTTTAAGTCCAGTTCATGCACTGGACCTACAGATTAAAATGGGATCCGAACCAAATGCGTCTCTATTTGGTATTGAATTCGGAAGCCTTTCATTACATGGCGAAGACGTTACCACTACGACATCAGAGAGGCAATGGAACCCCTTGAGAAAGAGATAAGCGAAAATTGCTACGTGACAAACCATATTTGCCCGTAAATTTAAAAATAAGACAATATTTTGTACTGACAGTTTCGAACCGTGGGAGTCCCGGGTTCGATACCCGGTGGAGGCACAAGTGGTTCGGATCCCACTTTAAACTGTAGGTCCAGTCCCGATTAGCCTTACTGCGCATAAAGTGGACTTAAAACACCAAATCAAACCAAACCAAATCGAACCGTCGGAGAGGCATATATTTTTTTGTACCATCGTCCATTTCACGAGTTTATAATTCTTCCTCACCGACTCGAGTAACGCGAGTAGTAGAAGAAAAGCGAAGTAAAATAACTGAAACAGAAATAAAAGGAAAAAGCGAAATAAATTTTATTCATAATATTCTGCAGTCACTTGAGTTGTATTCACGGGATGCTATCTTTAAGAAAGCCGTGGTCTCTTCCTTGTCTTTTTCGCTTTCTTTGTGCTCTTGCTTCCCCCGTCACGATTGGTCTAAAACTAATTAATGCGACGTTAATTAAACAATCCAAACAACCAAACAATGCACAATCAACTGCACAAAACAACATTCCAAATGTTTTCGTATCGAAAAACAATTGAGATGCTGTAAAATGACTTAAGATGCAGTAATAAATTGGGAATTCGGTACCGTATAGCATTAAATCTGTAGAGATGTTCGATTTGATTGGATGTTTGTTATTTAGGTTTGCTATTCTTTCACTTTTGGCAAATAGCGACGATGAAGATGAGTGATGCTATGATGAAATTGATGAAGGGACACTCACCAAGGCCACCCACGCCCAAGTCGAGATTCTAACCAGGGACCCATGGCATCGTAGCGCGCTGTGCTAACCACTCCTCCATGGAGTGGACATTATACCATATTTTGTGTGTGCAATTGGGATCAATCAATGGAATGAATAGGCATATTATATGATTAAAAAATTCATATCATAATACCACGTCATATTATTCGGCACGAAGTAACATCAGAGACATTCAATCTTGCATTTTTGCCTTTCAACTAATTCTTTGAATTCAGGTTAATCACAACAATAAGATAAATTATGAAGCAAATGATAGTGAATGTTGGATATTATTACGAATTACCTGACAGAAACAACATTAAGCAGGCTCGGTGGTCAAGCTCATTAAGTGATTGACATTCGATATCGTCGCCAAAGTTCCCGGGTTTGAGTACCGTCCTTGTAGGATGTGTTTGACTATTTCGTCATCAATTTCATGTAATGGTCACTCGTCCTTATCGTCGCGATCATCGAACAGGGAATAAAAATTATAAAAATAAATACCATGGAAGAGTACTTATTTCATCTCTCACGAAATCTCCTACAAAACCGGAATATATAAAATACATGTATATTCATTCACATACGTTTTCGATTTCTATATTTAACTATAGTCGAGACCGAGAACGGGAGAGCAATTTTCAATTCGACAAACCGAGAGACTGATACACTGTCAAGTCTCATTTCTTCTTGACAACTCCGTAATCGAGTTGTTCTGTTTGTTTGTCATTGGCTTTGTATTGGCAATTATTGTCATTATTCTTCCCCTGCAGGTAAACCATAACGATGAATTATGATGAAATGGAGCAGATAAAAGGGCAAGAACAAGAAAGTCATGCCTGTTCGGGACTCCAACCCAGAACCTTATGTAACGAGATTTGAAATTCTGGAGAAGGCGTCCGTGTTTCGCTTGGTTTTCTCTTTCCTCTACTTCTCTTATATTATCATACATGTATAATAAAAATGGATCTGATACGATATGTTGCGATTCATAATTGTGCTGGTTAGATGCTACAGATGTGAACTCCAACCTGCAATATATTATTCCCTTTTGTTTCGTATCTGGTTGAACATGAAATTTTCTTACACTGTGGCAATTTCTTTCTTAGTTTTGGTTTGGTGCACAGATATGCTAATCTGGACTCGACCTTCAGTTTAAAGTGGGATACTAACCACTATGTGCATCCACCGTGTATCAAACCCGGGATCCACTGATTACAAGGCGGCGACGTTATCACTACGCCATCGAGGAGGCCCCATGACAAAATGTTATTCACTCGATCTCTACCATAATTTATTTCAGCGTTTACATTTTTGTTTTCTTCTTCTTTTTTCCTTTTGTTAACTACTCTTATACAACTCTTTTTGCGTCTTCGAATTTCTTCTTGTTTCAGGAAAAAATAATACATGCAGGCTGTATAAAAATCCCCCCTTCAAATAGATAAAACGTTCACTCTCGAGAACTAATGTACATGTTTATCACTAACGTAACCATTAGGAAGGAAACTATTGAAATGTTAACTGATATAACTGCAGATGAAACAATACTTACAGCCACTGACGAAATATCTATTCTTGTGTAGCCTCACAGACAACAAGTATATGGTAAGTCATTCACTCTTGCTGACTACGGGAGAAGGTCACTGAACTAAAGGGTGGTGGCAAGCAAGCAGGCTTCTGCTCTACCAAAGACGAGGTCACGTGTTCCAGTTATCAATGGCGTACGAAATAAGGAGGAACACAGCTATCTGACGTATGTTTTGGTCCCGTCATTGCACGTAGAACACTTTATCATCGTGGCCTTGAAGTTCCCTCAGGACACTCCTATGTAAAGGCTTCTCAGCTAGAAGGATATCTTCCCCATTGAGTGGAGGAAAAGTGGGTGCGTATAGAGGTTATTCAACTTTCGTATTCTTTTTCATTTCAGAACCCGTGCTGTATCGTCGACTTAATCCAATCTATCCGATGTAGGTTTTAGGTTCTGTTTCTGTTCGGTTATTTCACGTTGTCTTCCTGCTTATGTTATTCGCGACGAAGGTTCTGGATTCGATAATCTGGACAATAACGGGATTGTGTTGGTTGCTTGATTTGGTGTCTTAAGTCCACTTTATGTCCTGTTAGGCTAATTGTGAATGGACCTACAGTTTAAAGGGGGATCCGAACCACTATGTTCCTCCACCGAGTATCGAACCCGGGATCCCTTAATTACAAGGCGCCCACGATCCCACTGCGCCATCGGGGATTGTGTTCGAAACGAATGAATCAAATTTGAGTGATATGATATGCAACCATTGGAAGACTATTGAAAGAAAATCTATGGGAACCTGCCAGTTTTTCTACTGCAGACAGGAAACCATAAACATGGAAGAGAAGCTTATATTCTATGAAACCTGACGCTATGTGCTTGAATACTGGCTAAATATAATCCATAGAGGCATAGCAACGTTAAACAACCTCTTATATGATACATATAGGTTTAAAAAGATCAAAATACAAAGATTGTGTGCGCCTCACTGATGGCGTAGTGGTAAGGCCTTGTAATCAAGGGGTCTGGGGTACGATACCAGGTGATCGCACATAGTGGTTCGGATCCCACTTTAAACTGTATGCACTTCAGATTAGTCTATCTGTGCCGGTGACTCAGTCGGTAACGCGTCTGACTACCATGCTATAGGTCCCGGGTTCGATTCCCGGCCGGTTCAAGCCCGGTAACTTTTCTAACGTTGGAAGCGGCCACAGCGCCCACCCAGCGTCGAATGACATGGGTACCTGGGGGAAACCCTGGGAGTAAAAGCGGTCAGGGGCGTGATGCTGATCACATCACCCCCACTCACGAACGAATCAAGAAAGTGTGGGGCGTCACCCCCACACCCCCTATACGCCTTCATGGCGTAGCGCTAAGCACAGGTGAGAACTTTGCCTTTTTTTTTTTGCATAAAGTGGACTTACAACAAAATTTAAACTTGCGATAAAGATTATGATAAGGTATTAAAGAATTGGGTCTAACACATTTTTTTATTGTTTACCAATGACATTGTTAACTAATATTCTTAATTTCAGTTTCAAGATGAAATCAGCTACGAAATAAAAGGAGTGGGTTCATATTTCTGTTACGAAATTCCACTTTTGTAGTAAACCTGTGCCAAACTAAGTTGTGACAATAAACAAATCTGAGACACTTTCAAAGTATTAAATTGCTATCTACGTATTTGGGAAAAATCTTTCAATATAATACTTTTTTTGGACGCGTCGAATCATAGTATTTAATTCCTGTTTTAGCAGCTTTAAGAAACCTGATTTTTTGGGGGGGGGTTACAAATGCCCTTTCTGCTCCCGTCAAGTTACGCCTGTGACAAACAGGAATTCAAAGTAAAAGACTGTCCCGACTAAATCGGGAGACACGTCTGATAGATTTACAATTGGGAAAATCATAATTAAGCGTGTAGTTGAAAACAACCTATTTTCATATATTGCATGAAGCTCTACTTTTTCTGCAATGTGGATCAAGAACTGGAGACGTGGAGAAGCACAACACTCCACGTAACCAATAGTCACGTGACCCTCTTTGCTTTCCTGTCATGTTGACCTTCGCGTGGAACACATTTCTCGGTGTTAAGACAGGCAAAATCACCCGATCATCGAAGGGTGCAATATGTGTTGCCTACCCTCCTGCATTACTTGCTCCTATTACAGCCTTATGGGGAAGAACTTTTTTCCATGACTGTACACTAATGCCTACAGCCTGGCGGACTGTGACGGAACTGAAAACAACAGAATGCCTACACACGTTCTCACACACACACAACGTATATAACGTCCAGTCAAGTCATATCAATGGTTTGTCTGTCATTAACGTTGAAAGAGTGTGAACATAACATTATTTTGGAACAATCTGTATATTCTGTTCTAAATGTATACTGTAATGCATAGTTCCAGAATCTCACGTCTTCATAATTACTTGGTGAAGTTCAACAGCTGCAAGCGCCGTGGACCTTCTTATCACAGGCGAGGATGACGAAGACCTCACATGAAAGTCACTGGCTTATGCTTCATTGGCTACTAGTTTTCACAATCTTATGTTATACATGTAATAGCAGGCGCGGCGACAAAATGTATTAGTAGCAACAACAATACTATCAATACATATCATGGATAGCGTCAGACTGTATGATGGTAACAATAATACATCTCAGAGCACGGGAAAGTATTAAGATTTGCAGTTAAAACTTAGTTTTGAAATACAGAATCCGACATCTATATCTATATTTGGGCCAATCTATGAGTTCCGGGTGTGACAACCACACGCTTCAAATCTAAATATTTTGTAAACAAAGACATTGAGCTCATCTATATCATAATTACAGTATTCAGAGTGATGACATTGGTACTGTCCTGAAGAGTGAGCTCTGTGACGAACGTTGTTTTTGGGCAATTCAAGAATATCTGGAGTTTCGGGTGTGACACGGCGGTAAAAGCTTCACCTAAGACCACACAACTTGAAAACTATGTGAATTTTTACATCTCTTTTATCCATCATATTTTGGGGGGGGGGAAATGTAGATTGTATCCTTTCATCTCATGTCTTTTATTCCAGCGGAAACATTTTTATTTTTAATGTTATTAATTTTTTAAAAACGTACTGGGTGTGACGTATGTGAATACCTCATTTATTAACTCCATTTAATACCATATTACTCATCTAATACTTTAACTGAACAATATCAAAAGGAAAAAGAACCTCCTCAACTCATAAATTTTAATAATAACCTAATTTATTTGTGAAAATTTCACATTTATTGAGCATTGCTTATGCGCTCAAGTCTTAATGTAAGAAATACAGCCCGGAAGTTTGGCAAAATGCCTCTTTTTATCTACTGCATATATTGATAAAATTTTTCTGGATATACGTTTCTTATGTTGTTTCGAATGTTTTGGAAGCCTTTTCATTTTGCCTATTTTCCCTATTTGGGACCCCACTGCCTATTTTTAATTATAATGCCTTTTTTTGCCTTTTTCAATGAAATATGACAATTTTTTTTTAAAAAAATGTGTATATAAATTATTTTTCTCCCAAAAAACGTTGTTGGCATTTATTTTTCTTCCGTGTATTATGTGAATAATTTTCGCCTTATTTAAGTAATGTATTGCCTTTCGGTTAACATTTATTGTGCATGATTGACTGCTGAAGTGGACAGGTTGATTTCGAACACAAAGAAAATATTTCTGAAATCTCCCTCTCAAACCCGAAAATTTCAGGAAGTTGCGATTGAGCTTAGTTTACCTCCACAACCAGTCTTGACGAGATGGGCAGCTATATATTATGCTAACGACCTTCAAAAAATCAGTGAGGTGATCGATGCTCTTCCAGAAAATAAAGCGGCTTCAATTCGTGAAAGATAATTTTCTATTATGAAAAACATTCTCTCTGACAGACGACTAGCAATGAATGTTGAGAACTTAAAAAGCACCTTGTAGTTATGTGCAATCAAGACGGAAAAATTGAAATGCTCTTCCCAATTTAGATTTTAACATTTTACCAGAAATTATGGATAAAAGTAAGCGACTTCCAAATGTGCCTTTTTTTCGGTTTATTTTGCCTTTTTTTCATTTTTAGTGCCTATTTTCCACATTATAAATGCCTATTTTAACGAAAATAAATGCCTGAACTTCCGGGCTCTATTTATCACATTTTCCACTTCTCTTTGTTAATCTGAATTCTCAAAGCCATTCAAGGACATGTAAATATCAAATTGTAACTATTTATTGTCCCGCACCAAGCTCAAGCTAAAGCTTAAGTTTACTGTTTTTTAAATAGGTTTTGGACTAATTTCACTTTTTGAGGGGAAGGATAGCTTTGTCATGGTTTGGCCCATTTATATTATGAAAGATATAATTTTTGGATAAATGAAAATGTACATAAGTGTACAAAGGCAAATTATATCAATTAAATCAATTCAAACTAGCTGTGAGTCAAAATAAACGTGCAAAGACTTAAACAAGTAAAAGCAGATCGACAACATCACACCCCGAGACAACGGTCTCAACAAGGGTTTAGGGTTTGAGCCTGGACAATAATAAATAAAACAAATTCGTCCTCACAGATACCCTCTACAAGTGTCAGGGCGAAAACGAGTTGTGTACAAAACAAGAGAGCCGTAGGCAGGGTTGTTAAAGGTCCAGGAATTTTAAATAAATTCAATTCCGGTCCAGGAGAGAAACTGAGCAATCGTAAAGTGTTCTGGACCGTAAATAACATTTCTACCTTTAACGTATTTCAATTCTGTCCAGATAACTTCTTTTTCGGATCAGTTTAAATACGATTCAGAAACCTTTTTCCGGATGAATTTGAATACGGTCCGGGAACATTTGTCCGGGTAAATTTAAATACTGACTAGAAACCTTCTTTCTCTGATGAATTTAAATACGGTCCAGGAACCTTTTTTCGGATGACTAAAAATACGGTCCAGGGACCTTTTTTCCGGGTGAATATGAATGTGGTTCAGGAACATTCTTTGCGGATCAGTTTAAATAGGGTCCAAGTTCCGCATTGAAATGAAACAATACGGAACTTGGACCGAATTTAAATTGTGCAACAAAATATGTTCCGGTCCTGCAGCAGAGCCCAGTAAACCCTGGACCTTTTAACAACCCTGGCCGTAGGGTGTATTCCACCTAGTCATCCACACAAAGCACACCACAACAAGCACCAAGGACAATCTAAGCAAGGCACATGAGACATACATACGCTTTAAAGAGCAAAAAAAATTTGGTTCCTATCTTGGCCGACCGACCCGTATTTATACTGTTTTTGTCGTCACAGGTGACTAGTATCAGAACATAAATTAAATAAAAAAAGGCGTTTAAAAACATTAATTCATAATAACAAAATGCAGAAAAGACACGGTAAATAATGCATTTTGCAATTAAAACCTTTAAGTAATGCAAAATTGTACCAGAAAATTATAAACGAACAACGTGACGCCAGCAACAAGATTAATAAATGCCAGGTGGGACTGTGTACTTCAACAGGCCGACGTCACTCAAAAAGTTTCAAAATAAATCAAACATTGACATATATAGCACAAACAGAACGTTAATTACACAAAGACAATACCATAGATTTTCGTGTTCGTGTTCACGACGTATGTACGTATGTCCTTTCGTTTCCATCGAAAACACACACGTGATTTAACGGTCAAACACGAAACACGTCAAAAAGATTTCTGACGTCAAACTTCTTACATTAAGTTATGTGGTGCTACTCACACTCAAATACGGCAGCAACACAGCAATTAGTCATAACCGCAGTGTGCAAAGGCAAACTTCTCTCAAACTAAAAGGAACACTATTCACTACTCTTGGAATGAGAAGAGGAACTGTCTCTCGATATCGGCGCAACTACAAAGTGGTCCTAGTAAGGACATGTTAATCACAAAAGAATATTTAAACAAAACAAATTTGTGTTAATCGGCAAATTTTGTTTAACATATTAATAAATAGAATACTTCTTACCCTCGTCTGCATTCGATGTACCATAGCTTGCAATACCTATTCTGTTAGAAAGCGTTCGTTTTCGTTTAACAGTAAAGACCAACTTTGCTGTTGAAACACAATAAAGCTAAGGCCGCCATATTTCTTTCAAGTACGACCGTATAAAGTAAAACCACACAGAACTTTGAACACACACCAAACCGAACATGCCCCTGAACGGTGAGCTCCTCCTCCATCCCCCTTGCCCAATGCAAGGTTATTCTGCGACGGTCGACGTAACAAGTACAAGCAGCTTAATAAGTAACTTAAATGTATTCCTTCTTCAGTGACGTCAACTCACATGAGCAGGCCCGTAGCCAGACAGGGACCAGAGGGGGCTCAGCCCCCCCTGACACTGCCGCCAGTCCCCTCCACATTAGGTAAAGGTGTTTTGTATTCTAATTCGTTTGAGGTGAAGAGTGAAAATGTAGACAGAATATATTAACTTGTTCACAACTTCGTTCGTTCATCTTGTTTATGAGCAGAAGTCTAAGCAGCGGCAAGTGTTTAGAAGATTCTCTAGACTTTAGAAAGTTCTTTCATAGGGAGCTTTCTATATCTGTACCTTCCCTGCCCCTGTTACAGCCTCTTGTTTGACAGAAATCTGTGACTTTGATGTCATCATCCATATTCCTTCCGCATCTGCGTTAAATGTCAACAGATCCCAAGTTTTATTGCTTTGACCGGGGGGTGGAATGTATGATAGGCACTATGATTGAAGTGAATATTGTACTATGGGCAAATTTGGGTATACTATGAGTTGGTGACGATACCGGCATTGTCACTCTCCCCTCAGGAGCGGCGCCAGGGGGCGCGAATGGGTACACCCTAATCTCTTTTTCAAAATCTATTTCCACAGAAATTGATTGAGTTCGTGTTTTAAGTCCACATTATGCACAGTAAGGCTAATAGGGACTGGACCTACAGTTTAGAGTGGAATCCGAATCACTATGTGCCTCCACCGGGTATCGAACCCGGAACCCCTTGATTACAAGGCGACGACGCTACTACTGCGCCATCGGTGAAGCTCTATATTTTCACAGAAAATACTATTGACTCTTGTAGTGCCATCTTTTGTTATAACCTTAATGTCGTCATATTGATAATATATTGTTAAGTGTTGAAGTGAAATTACTATTATTGTATTGAACAGGCAAATTCCACCATTGCCGGATCTACAATCCGCAAGACCCCGCATTGCGGGTGTGGGGCGGGAATGAACAAACCTATAGGGGGCCCCTTGCCATGCCCTTTACATACTTAAATATGTGCATATAAAATAAATCCTTTCAACTTACAATTCTATCTATCTCTCCAGAGATATGTCGACCTCCGTGGAGTAGTGGTTAGCATACGATGACAGGGGGTAAGAAGGTTCGAATCCCGGCCTAGGTATGTCATCCTATTGTCACTCATTCTCATCGTCGCGATCAGCCAAAAGTGGAAGAAATGCGACGCAAAATAACAAAAATGAAATCAATTTTTTCCAGAGGTATGTGTGTGGGGAGAGGTGTACACACGCACTCTCACACACACATAAGAAGAAACTGAATAGCAGCAAAAGCTTTGACATTTCGTTTCATAAGTACTTGTCTTTTATATTAGAAGGGACCTTTAGTAATATTTTGCGGGCGGGTGGTGGTCAAAATTTGTAGATCCGTAACGGAATTACACTCAAAAAAAGAAGCCGCATTGATCTTTCGGTACATGTAGTTCTAGTGGTCAAAGCTGTTAAATATCAAGCAAGTCACTAATATTTTCATGGACCCCTACTAGAAGTTAATTGATACTTTGTACTGCCTAAAGCATGTTTAATATTTTATTTATCTCCAACATCGCACCTCCTTAATTTCATCCCGCAGCCCTTCAGCGCCACTAGATGATTAATCCTTGCACCGCCGCTTCTCCCCCTGTATATTTCAAGAAGCAGTGCCCTGTTTAAATTTAAATTTCACAACCTCTCTCTACACTTTCTTGTACTGTACTGTATATTATCACTTTAATTGATTCTGCAGTTAAAGAATATACAAGCGAACAGTAAGTACGGTTCCAAAACCGGGGAGTGGCAAGGTGCCAAAACTTGGTGAGGTGGTGAGGGGGGCAAAGACAGTATATTTCCATTTGTAGATAAGGTTTAGCATAGTGCAAGAGCAAAAGTGGCGAAAAATGGGGGCAACTGCCCCCCTACCGCCCATAATCGCCACCACTGCTAACTCGTAGCGTTCCAACCTGAACGCGGGGATCTTAAATAGGGATGTAACTTGACCCTCCCGATTAATACTTGTTGATGGTAGAGACAGCCCTGAACGGGCAGGTACAAATATTTAACTTATCATTAAAATAGACTCATGATTCGTTTTAGACTGAAGTGAGCAATGCGAATGGCAGAATGGGGTGTAGACTAGCTTACCCTGTTCGGTTCAGAAATAAGACCAGTAGCTCCTGCTTCTCCGATGATTCCAGATTAAAAGACCTCGTGTCGCTCTCATGCGCACCTATTTAAACCCTCGCTTGGCCTCTCGTCACCTCTTGCCAAAGGCCAGTGTTCTTACCATTTCCTGTGAAAGGCTTACCCAACACATTTCTGAGCAGGAGCTGACAAGGTCTGCCAGGGTCAATATTTATTAATCGAACAGGGTATGGTACGACACTTCCTCTTGCGAGACAATTTCTAAAATTGAAATTGTAATCATTAAAAGTTTTAATTGAACCTTCTGCCATTCACCAAAATTTAAAGTGTTTTTTTTATTACATGAAAAAGTGTTACATAAAATTAAAAAAAAATAATAAAAAAAAATGTCGAAGTCCCTTCACCGAAAATTAAATGGAACAGAATTAAGCTCAAGCTTGACTGCTGAAATGAAGTCCTTTGTTTTCATTAGGCACACGCTGGAAGAGTCTTTCGTATGAGAGATGCTGACGGTATATCAACATGCGATAGCAAGTGTTGTTCACAGGTCCGCGGAGTCAGCGGAAAGTTCATCACACTGGATCGTAACCCGAGACATGCGTATGGCTTCTGCGTTTCGCATAACACCTCGGAGAGATAGGTAATGGCATCTGAACAACTGCTAACTAAGCGCCGAACGTAAGCCGTGAGAAACCTTGAGGCCGTATGCTCGCATTCTTCCGTCTCTTCAGGATGACAGTTCGAGGCGAGAGCAAAAGACCGTGGTAAACACCAATCTCCACTGGACTGCGCGGCATGGAAGTGGATGCACTGAAGCCAATAAAGGAAACAACACACGCAGTATTGGCTACGCACAACCACACGAAGATTAAAAAAATAGTTGAAGATTATGTTTTCACTTGCCACTGACGTTCGTAGCACACTATGTGTGCACACTATGACCTGAGAAATCAGAAGGCAGGGCAATCCAGATACACTCAAACCCCGGAGTCCTGGGGTACGAAGCACTGTTCCGGGAAATACACGGTCATTGACCGATCACAATTGCACTGGGGGACCGGATTCAAATCCCGGTGTGGAAAGTTCAGGAATACTGTTCAGCAAAGGTCAGATGAAAAGACGTTGGCCGTGGAGCGGGCGAACACAGGGTAGTCCATGGAAAGCCACTCCAAGTAGAGTTTTTAAGCCCCAAAATATGCGTTGTCCAATGGCGAACACGGGGGGGGGGAGGGGTATTTATGATAGGCCCCCGAGAGTTCACAGCAGACTCCATTGCATATTTCCGGCACACATCGTATGGCGACACATTTCGTACGCTGGTGGCATGCGAAAACGGAAGGTGTACCGTGCGGTTGCATACAGTATGCAAGGTGTCCGGGCTGCGATCACTCCAAGCAGGGGAACAGTAAACATGGCCACTGGTAGGATGAAACTGTTCACAGGTGGCCTGGCAGGTTGCTGATCCACAGGGGTGGGTCTCAACACATTTGGGTCGTTGACTGTACCCGGAAAGTTCCAATATGTGGTGAAGTACACTGCCTGGCCTTACAGAGCAAAAAGGGACGATATACATGAAAGATATGAAAGATGTTCATGCTTCTTCTTAAGGGGGTTAGAGTTCGGGGGGGGGGGGGGGGTTTGCTCTGTAAGATGACATTTCTTCTGATGTTTCTGACGGTGTTCCGATCCTGGGATGTCACTTGGGATAGGATTTTCGTTGCTGCTACGCTGGTCCCAATTGGTGTTAGATAATGGGAACAGGGGCGGAGACGACCAAAAGGGGATAGGTCGTTCTGATTGTGATTATCGAAGATGCATAACAGCAGCAGGGGCGTCTTGAGGTGAAAATCCCTGGCGATTTCAGCTCTCACACCAGTGACATACACCGCTGAAATCCAAAGGAGGCTGGTGAGCTCCAAAGCCTTCAGGAATGCGTTCTTCTTCCGGCCTCAAAAAAAATCGCTGGACTACTTTCGAAATTCCTTGAGCTCGTGGAATTCCCGAACTGGGTAGGAAACAGGTAGGACATTGGAAAGACTACATTGCTCTCAGTCAGTCAATATTTAAAGTATATACAAATGTGTAAATTAATCGTCTTTTATAGCAAGTGAAAATCATGAGTAAAGATAAGTAAACTAAAATAAAATAAACTGCCCAAGAAGTGATATAAATTATAAAACAAAGTTTGAATGAAGGCTAAATAAAATAAAAGGCGGAAAATGTCATTTGACGCCTTAACACTGGAACACCATTAAAATGAAAATATGACTTCATCAAAAGTAATATATGTATATATTGACTAAATTATATATATATATAGCCCCTGGCTTCTCCCAAAATATAAAATAATGTGCAATATAAAACTAAAGGTATGACATGGCACTAAATGCCTTTTTTTTTAACATGATCAATATACCATAAAATAAACGAAAATATCTAGGATTAAATATTGATAAATATATAAAAGTAATATGTAGATTAGGGTGGAGTGAAATTTTTTCTTGAATTTCGAAATGCCTGTAGTCAGAAAAGTTGCATTTTGGTGTCAGATAGTCAAATTAAAAAAATCAGCTCTCTAGGTCAATTTCTTCTGGTGCCCCAAGACCTCCGAAATTTTCATATTTCCACTTATTTTAGCATATTGAAAGATACATGGAGAATTCTGGATGTGATGAAATTATATCTTCATATCCGCCTTTAAAAGCAAAATGAGTAAAACTCAGGAACCTGATGTTTCAGAAATTAGTGAAAGTGTTTCTCACCAAGTGGTAGGAATTTTGATGAAAGCTTTATTGCCATCAGTGTCACATCAGCAAGCCGTTGCAAAAGTGAAAAAACTTCACGAACACTATCGAAATCTCTTAAAGCCCTTTAAGCCTAGACAAAATGAAGAAAAAATTGCATTGTATTGCTCACATGCTAACTCTACATTATTTGATATATCGTGTTGCAAGTGTAAAGACTTTTCAACCTGTGTTTATTCTAGAGAGAAGAAAGTACCTATTCAAGAAAGAGAATTTGTTTTGGATCAAAGAACGAGAAGAATTTTCATTGGAGAAACTGATTTTAAAAAATCCAAAGAATTGCAGAAGAAGCCAGCAAGAAAGGCTATGGAAGAAGCAAGACTTCAGAAACATTTGTCAAGCTGTAGTGTCAATGCTGCTACTAGTAGTCCTCAATCAAGTCCATCAAGTGAACTGGAGGAAGAAGGTTGAGATACTGACAGCGACACGAGTAAAGTACTTTAAACCAAATCGGAAATGCCCTCCACTTCAGCGAATTCCTCATTAACCTCAAACGAAACTCAAATGTGGTGCCTCTTAACAATTTTGCTAGAGAGTGTGACAGACATCGCATATCTGACAGAAGTGCAGCTAAAATTGCTAGTGCAGTTCTTCAAGATGTAGGTTTTATTAGTGATGCAGATGTTTCTAAAGTGATAGATGGGAGCAAGCTTAGAAGGGAAAGAAGTAAAGTCAGGGAAACAGCTTCTGATAATTTGGATACTCTGACTGGATTGTATTTTGATGGCAGGAAGGACCAGAGAAGAATTAATGAGAAGAGAGGAGTAAAGAATTATGGTCGCGTCGTAACAGAAGAGCATGTGACTTTAGTCCAGGAACCAAATTACAAGTATATAAGTAGTTGTATTTACGGTGAAACCAGCACAACAAAGGAAGAGCAAAGGAAGAGCTTCTCAAGCGGTTTGGCTATACTTAAAACTAGGTCAACATGTCTATATAAGGTTTTTGCTCTAGTGTGGAACCCTCTCTAATCCATGATTTTTGTAAAAAATGCCCCCCCCACTTGGGAATTTTTGAGAAAGGAAGAATTCCTCTCAGATTGATACTTACAAAAGGCACTTCTGTGATATTGTTTTGGCTATACCTGAAATTAAGCCAAAAACACACACACACAGCACACACACACATATTTATTTTACCTGGAATATTTCAATTGGGCACCAGGCTCAACTTGTATATCTAGTATTAAGATAATCTAGAATTGCTCCGTGACTCTCTCATTATTATAATCTATTCATATTTAGAGTCTGTCCAAGTTGTTATATAAAATTAATACACTTGGCATTAGGTCAGTGCCTTCTGGGATATGCATGTCTGTGCAGGTCAGATTCCTGCGCCATGGAGTTGTGGGATCAATATTCGGTGCAATTTCTCGGCGCGGCAGGCAACAGGTGGGTGATCGATATTTCGAGCAGAACAATTCTTATTATTCGCTCTAGTAGTTCTATTGCCTGTAATTTCTCGTGCAGGAGTCTTATTCGATTTAGTTCCAGACAAATCCGCTCGCCTCAGCATGGAGGCGCTGCGGTCTCGATTGCATGTACGCTCAGCAGAAAAACGGGATGTGCGCTCAGAAGAAAGTACTTGCAAAAATATTGGAGAAGAGCTCATCTTTCTGAATGCACTGGTCCACTTCCGGTTTGAGTTCAATTGGGCACCAGGCCCAACTTGCTTATCTAATACTAAACACAATTCAATATGCAGAGACCTTCTAGAATTGCTCCGTGACTCTCTCATTTCTTACATCATAAACATATGATTTTTCTCCTATGAGAATAACACTACATATGGTGTCATCGGGGAGTGCCTCATGGAATTCACAGACAATTTTAATGTTCGTTCTGTCATTCACCACAACCTGTTTTCTTTTTGAAGTGTTAATGACAAACATGGGTCTCTGTGCTTTGAATTCATCTGGTGTGTAATACATGTTAGTATTGCCTGTAGTGACACGTTTGAAGGATGAAAAAGCCTCATATAATTTGAGGAAATCATCCTTGGACATGTCTAAATTATAATTTTCTCTAGGAAAGACCTCATTTCTGCCATTTTTAAGATATATGTTCTTGATGTTGCAGCTATCAAATTTACTTGAATTTTTTTCCTGATTGTTGTGTCTTCCAGTCTGAAACAGTACCACTACAAAATCAGGCATGTCATATTGTATACTGGAGAATGAATTTGTTGCATCAAACTCATAATAGGTACCAGTGGCGGGCTTCTGTACGCATTGATATGTATAAAATTGCAGAGGAATCTGTGGATTTTTTATTATATCTGCTTTGTGTTTAAGAGCATAACTGACCTCGTATTCAACAACAGGGATTCTTAACTCCATAGTCTGAATAATGCATTTGCCTGCATCAGGTAAGGTATTAGGCAGAGCATCCCCTGTAGAGTTTAATGTGCTGTACCTCATCAAAGCATTGTTATCATTGGCAGCTCTTCTAAATGTAATTCTTAAACCACCCTTCCACATAATATCTTTGTAATCCGAGAAGAATCCTGGCAACAGACGCATGGGGAACAGCACTGTGTGGCTTTTGGTTAATATTTTCTCACCAGCTTCAAATCCGCCTATTTTGTAGTATGAAGCCTCGGTTTTGGATAATTTCAATGTGGCCAAAGCTGTGGAGGTAACGCCGGGATAATCCACTCTGTTTATAACAACCCCATGTTTTCTGACCTCAATTTCAGAGAACAGATGCGGCACAAAATTGTCTACAAGTCTTATATTTGAATTTGCCGGATAATCTGTTCCATCGAGCTTTACAACATCAAATTTGATGTATAGATCTGCTCTGTGGGGGTGTATAAATCCGTCCCCTACATCAAGATCAACCTCAATCTCTGTGTTGGGTTGATTTAAATTTGCAAATGTCCTCCTGTTTGGGGGGAATGACTGCAGCTCATAACTCTCAATATTTTCCATTGTATGTATTTTTATTTAAATATTAATCTCTATGATTGCAGTTGTTGTGGCTCCAGCAAAATCAACTAATTCTTCTTTTTCGTTAGTAACCATCAATTCGATGTAATCTATTCTGTTGTGACACACAGGAAAATATAATGTTGGGGATGGATTGTAGATGATGGGCTCCATGAATTCAGAATTAGGTTTGAATGTTGCAATGATGCCGGTTTGTTTGTGAGTGCCTATGCCATTTGATTTGGTGATCATACCCTCAGCCACATTACAGTGAATATTCAGAGTCTCTATAGCTAAGAATTTAGGTATATTCATAGCAGTGTGTTTGATGCCTGCTTCAAGTTTTGTGTTGTTCTCGAAGCCTAACAGCTCTCCTATAGTACCCAGATGCACTGTTTCTGTGGCAGATACAATCTCTACTCTGTGAGTGACAGAATTTTGACTCAACACTATACCTCTGGGTAACTGAGCATTTAGAGTGGACAGATTATACTGCCCTGGAGTGATGACAATTTTTTGATCCCCTACTGCAATTGTGTTGTTGTGGTGTGTAATATTAGGGATCAGGTACATGCCATAAAATGCCCTGAGAGCTATTGTTTTGGGATACACTATGTCATCATGCAATTTGAGTTTCAATATTGAATTTTGGCTTGTGAGATGGAATACCCCCATGATGTTTCAGATACCACAAGGCTTTTTGAAAATCTTCAATTGATGGTTTATTTATTTGAGACATATATCTAAGAACAGATAAACACAGATGTCCACAATTAACATCTTTGAAGTTTTGAACACGGGCATTATTGTAATAAAGATTAGTTGATTTTAGATATTTTATTAAATTTTCAGGTGGAACACCTCCAAATGAATCAAACACAAATGCCTCATTTTTTAAATATTTAAGATAACAGATCCAGTGAGTGCCCTGATTTTTGTACTCATCCAAATTAACTATGCCACACTCTTTGTTGAGTGGTTGTTCCGGTAAAGAATCAGACATGTACACACCTCTAAAATGTTTGATGCCCAGTGGCTTGATTAAAGCTTCAATATCTTGGTTTGTAAGCGGCTCTTGTTTTTTTTAAACTTATTCATGGCTCTCTTAACACCTTTGCCTTGTTTCTCCATTGCCAGGTTATGGCGCCTCTGTTCATCTAATTCTGCCTTATTTTTCTTGGCATCTATTACTGTTTTTGCTATGGCGGCTGACCCCCCAGCCAAGCTCCCAACAGCCCCGAGAGCAGCTAAGATGGCAGGGATGGTGAATATAAATCCCCCCACATGTGATTTTTTTCTTGATTGCTGTAATTTTTTTAATTGGGGGGTACTAAGCAACAATTTCATACCATGCCCCTTTGCAATACAAGAGCTTTTTCTCTTGCGCTGCTTTTTGGTCAAAAGACTGTCAATAGTTTTAAGAGATTTGAGACCTGCATAAGGTACCTGATACATAACACCCTTGGCCTTCATTGTAGGTTTATTATTCACAACCCCCACCCCAGTTTTTGTTTGGTGCTCATAGCTATGGTGGTTCCCAATGCTGATATTCTCTCACTCAAAGAAGCATCTTTGCTTACAAATCTACCAAATGCAGCCTCTTCTAATTTCTTGTCTGCAACATGTCTCTTGTCAAGATCAGAATGTGTGTTGTATGCAATATCATGGTCTCTGCAAGCAGCATCTAGGGGATTAACACCAGGATCACCTCTGTTTAATCTATGATCCAATTTTGTGCCTGGACCACAATACTGATAGCCTGGAATGTGTAGTTCAAATGGCAGCTTGTTTATGATGTCATTAACAAGGCCCCGACCCTCAGAGACATTCCAAAATTTAGGTGGTAGAGTATTAATAATTTTTATGAGATATCCAATCCCCTTAGTGTCATTCACTATAAAATTAGACAATTTGGTGCTTACCATGTCCATAATTCCAACCTTTTCATTGTAAAAATTGTGGTTCCCAGCATTTTCCTCCCCAGCTATCACCAATAACCTATCTACAAGTTTCCTGACATCATCAACCCACACAAATTCTTTAGGCAGGGTGTTGTATTGTTTGATCCCACTGCCAGTCTTGATTTCTGACCATATGGGCTTGATTAAATTATTGTATTTTGCTCCACTGCTCGACTTGACTCTTTTTTGTGTGGGATCATTGTTCTGGTATAGAGCATCTGATTTTATTAATATTTCTTTGTAATCCTCATAATCTTGATCTGTATAGCTGCCAGGTCTTTTCCTAGTCATCAGTTCCCATAATCCAGGTGTGCCGGGGTACTTAACAAAAGCACCTTTTTCTCCAAGTCGAGATTCTGAATATACAATTATATCGTCTCCCATAAATGTTACTCTGAAATTGCCAATTCTATGTATGATGCTACCATCAAGCTCTGTGTCAGCATATAAGCCAAAAACCTCATCTTTGTTGTCTTTAGGTGTTGTTAAATATTTTTGAGCAAGAAGACCCAATTCAATAGGATCCTGACTAGCCTCAATTCTTCTAGGAGCAACAGGACTAGGTGTATGAATACTTGAAAGTGGGGTGAGTGGATAATCTAATATGTTTCTTGCAGCTACAGGTACAAGCTCTGTGATCAAATTTTGATTTTGCTCTGTAACAGTTTTGATATTCTTACCTAAATTATTAATAGCATCAATTACAGGCTGTTCTGCTTGTTTGTGTTTTTCATAAATTCCCCGGTTCTCTGATTTCCATCCCTTAAATCTTTTTATAAGATAATCTCTTAACTTAAGATCATCAATTATTGGTCGTTTCATGGTTGTTTATATACGTCTCCACGTCTAGAAAATCGTTGATTTTATTTCTGTATTTGCCACTATCGGGTGTTCTTGTCATATCAATTGTGACAAACCCATAACTGTCCTGGTTCCAGCACCTACTGCAAAACTTGGAAAAATCATTGTAGCTCAAGTCCCCACATACATATTCGTCATGTATGTGCTTGAGGTTTGTATGGTCTTGATGAAACACACATATAAAATTGCTGTTGTCTCGGATCAGCTGCTTCGGTATTTTTGAAAAAGTCTGTGCCAGGTAGAAGCAATCAATGTTTTTGTGTCGGCCCTGTGTAAAGAAATTTCTAACCTTGTTTTGATTATCCAGTATAATGTCATCAAACACAACAACAGAATTATCGAGACATTCATCAAGTGGCTTAACATCTGGTTCAAAAGTGGCTATATCCAGTCCATCATATAATTTTATTAACTGCTGATATTTTAATTGTTCCAAGCTCTTAGAGAATACATACAAGTGCCTGTTTTTCCAGTCTAGCCAGTTGGGTGCCAATAAAAAATTATCAACCATTAGTGTAGTTTTACCACAAGCAGATGGCCCAACAATAAGACACCTAATATTATCAGGTAGCAAGTTGCCATTTCTCTTATTCTGCTGTTCAGGTTCTGGGAGCCTTTTTATAACATCCCAGGTGTTCATATTATCACTTTGTTTGCATCGATCCAGCTGTTTTCCGGATGACCTAGCCATTTGACAAGTAACTTGTTGCCTTTTCTGCGGATGATTTTTTCTATGAGATAAGTGTCAGGCTGTTTAGTTTTGCTGAGTTCTTGTTCATAGAACCTGCCTTTGAGAATTTCTCCTCGGTGATCTTTTATTATATATGTGTTACGGGTCCCAGGTTTAACCTGAACCACCGTAAATAACTCAGTGCTCCAGTTTCTTGTAAAGCCTCTCTTGAATAAGTGCTTATATTTGCTTATTCTTACTTGATCCCCCACCCTATATTTGGCCTTTCTTGTTGTTGGCTGATATCTAGGATAATAAACAGTACTGATCAATTTTTGCTCATCAGATGAAGTTACTTCAGAGGGTTTCATGTTGATTGTGGAATGGACCGAGTTGTTATATTTATGTAGAAGTTCTGGAAGAATATTAACCCATTTATAATTACCCTGCAGTGTAAATTGTTTATACATAAGATTTTTTAAGGTTCTGTTGAATCTCTCTACAATTGAGGCTTTGAGATCACTGTAACTCGAATAATGTTTTATTGACTGGCTTTTAATAAATTGTTGAAACACTGAATTATAAAATTCTTTGCCATTATCTGTTTGCAAATAGCGCGGTGATCTTCCACTCTGATTTATGATTGTCCTGAGGGCTTCTGTAACACATTTTCCAGTCTTGGATTTAAGTGGTAAAGCCCAGGCAAATTTTGAAAATGTGTCTATCACAGTGAGTAGATACTTGTAGCCCTTGTTGATTTTGTCTAAGTTTTTCAACTGTCCACTTGACAACTCAATCAAGTCGCTCTGCCATAAATCATCTATGCTTTTTGTGACTACTGGGAGCCTCTTAAAATTATGTCTGGCCTGTCTGTGTAATTCATCAACAACTAGACATAATATGTAAACAAGAATATTGCAACTATAGGGTGTTCAGCAGCTGAGACTGCAGGATTTTCTAAATATAATTTGTCTCCAATATGTATTTTAAATTCCAGAGTGCCATCATCTTCAGTATAAGATGTTTCTAATGTATTGGGATCTGTAAAATCCTCCAATTCTACACTGGTGATTTTTACTTTGTTATCAGCGTTTGTTATTGATAAGGTGGGGTAGTGATGTGCCTGTGGCTGAAGCCAATATTTGATCTTGATTGGTCTCAGTGTGCCCCCAACAAAAAACTGGTAATAAAATTGTGCAGGGGACAGCATATATATTTTGCCACCTGGTGTAAATGGAGAATCATATTCTTTGTTGGGGATGCTGTACAATTCAAGAATTACTGAATGTTTAGGATTTTCAATTATGCCTGTTATTTCTTTTTCTGCTGTGAGCAATCTGCTTGTTACAGATTCAAGATGCTCATTGATGGTCCTAACAATCTCATCGTGCCCAGGCTTGATTCTTATGTCCACAGCAAGTTTCTTGTATTGTTGCACAATTTCTTGTAGCTGGGTGGCAAAAACAGACAGGGCATTTGCTTGATTGGATTCCATGGTCCCCAGCTGTTGCTTGATATTAGCTACAATTTGCTGTAAATTTTCAACAATTGCCAATTTTGAATTTTGAGCAGTAAGATCATGGACCTGTCTTCTGATATCCTCAAACAGGGCATGCAGTTCATTAATATGTTGATTTGTTGGTAGAGTGGCTACTGTCTGTGTGAGTTGTTTGATCTCTGCCTGGATATTCTTGATATCTTCTGATTTCAATATCCTATTCACTGCTCTCTTAATATTTTTAAGTTCCTGTGATGTGGGCAAATTTGAGACTGTATTTTGCAAAGATTCAAGTGCCAATTTCACATTGTGTAATTCAGAAGCATCAGCCACATTTTGCATAGCATTTTGGAGCAGGGCTATATCTGCCTGAGAGGGTGTTGAATGTTGTAAAATTTCAAGCTTTGTTTGGATATCATCTATCAAGTGATGAAAATGAGATAGTTCAGATTCAGTGTTGAGGTTTTCAAGCTTTGTGATTTGGTGCTGGACACTGACAAGTGTATCTACAATCCCAGGCAGGCGAGATTCTAGTACATTTGCCAAATCACTTTGCACTGCTGCTATTGTACCTTCAAGATGAGTTATGGAACTTTGAATTTTTCCAAAATCTTCATATGTTTCAAGTTGCAGCTTAATATTTGCTACACTCCGAGTTATTGCACTCAAAGCATCAGAAGATGGCAAGTTGTTCATAAAATTTTCAAGTGTCTCAATTTTTTCTTTAACCTCGGCTATGGCATTGTTCAAGGGGTCCAGATTAGGTATCTGTAATGATTGAATCTGTTCTTTTAGAGTGGAAATCACTAGATCAAAATCTTCTTGTGATTTTATGCTTTTGACAATTGTTTGGAGTTGTGTCTGGACATTATTTATCTGCTCTTCCAATTGTTGTTTCAATTGCTCAGAGTTGGTGGCCTGGGTCTTAAATTTGGCTTGAAGAGCTGCTACAGCTTCTTCCAAACTTTGAAAATTATCTAATGTGGCCAGGTCAGTATATTTCTGAAGCAGCAACTTGAGTTCAGAATCAATTTTAAGAAGAGGGTCCATGCATTGTGATTGTAAATTTGTAATTTCTAATTGAAGACTGGCATTGAGTGTGGTTTGTAAAGCTTGTAAATCACTTCTTAATTTCTTGACTCTGACATCAAGCATCAGAATCTCATCACTGTGATCTTCACGTCTTGTATGGCCAAATATATCATTAGGCATTTTGTTTAGTAGTTATTTATTATTGAATATCTGATTCTTAATTCTATAAAAAAGGGTATAAGCTTGTCATAAGATCCAGGGACCTCAATATATAAGCAATCACCAGCAGAAACAGTATATACAGTGCCAGAAATCATGTTTGAGTGCTTAATTCTGTAAATATTTCTCCCTACTGAAATTTTAACATCACCCTCAGGGGTTGTAATAAATTGTAATTGCCCACCTACGGGTAATTGGTAATGATTTAAATTATTGTTAAATATGTACAATGTTTTGCCTGTTTTATCATCAATATCTGTAAGTATGCTGTTCAGATGAATAATTAACAAGCCACTCAGTTTAGACATTACAGATTGTAAATCAGGAGAGGGTTGTGGTGGTGGCAGGTCCATAATAGCCTGTTTTTTGAACCCAAATAAGTTCATGGGCATGTTTATTTATTCCAAATCATGCTCTGTAATTGGGCATTGATTCCCATTTTTCAAATAACAATGACCCCATGGTAGAGTATGTATGCCACATGATAAAATGCATCTCTTATCATCATGTGGGTCCAGAGCCACTTTTCTTACAATATTGCTAGTCAACAAGTGATCTTTACTCTGAATTCTGGATTCTGATGTTTTGATTGTACTCTGGGATTTGAGGCAATTTTTATAATCTTCAATTTCAAGCTCTTGGTCTACAGCTACTCTGCCAATGCCCTTGGCCTTTTTGGCAGCAACACCACTACATGTTTTAAAACTATACACCTTGGCACTTAACCCAGCAAATTCCACAATAACATCACCAAGTGTCTCATCTTTTAACTTGCCAGGCACCTTTTTGTTGTGGGGTTGAATCCTTGTATGCTCGCTGGTATCAAAATATTTAAGCAATTCGGGTTGTGACATATCTTGATAAACATCTTCTGTCTGAATATCAAGAATAAAACTATCAGTGTCCATGTACAACAGTTTTACACGATCACCATAAAAAGGTTTCAGCACATCATAATACAATGTTAACATATGTAATTTGGACAAATCCAATATCGCAGCCCCTACATAAATAGGTTTATCAAACTTAATCTTTGTTTTTTTCATGTTGAAAAGTGCCATGTGCTCATCATAAATTCTTCTGTAGTTGAAGTTGGGCTTTGCAACCAATTTTTTGCTCCGGCTGGGGTCAGTAATTATTTTAACATCGGTATGTTTTCTGACATTTTCAATTGTTTTGCCATAGACAGAATTAACCATCAATTTAAACAAGCTCTTATCAGATTGGCTCTTTGCAGATGTTCGAAGCTCTGTGTTTGTATCAATGTATGGTTTCAACCATCTTGAGTGCCTGAACCTCAAAACTTTTCCAACTTTGGTTACTTGAACACCGTGACGCATCAGGAACTGGAGGTTTTTGTAATATATGACATAGCCTTGTTTCGGCTCCAGTGTCATCATGAGCTTCTTCTGTTTAGAGCCAGGTGAGCACTGAACCTCGGGAATTGGGGACAGATCAGAACATTTGTTGTGCAAATCATCAGGAAATATCAGATCAACCTCTAAGATGAGGCCAAAGTCACTGTCATCAAAGTCCTTAAGATCCTCAATATTGAAATCTTCAACCCATTCAAGCCCTGCATATGGCAGTTTATCCATCATGGCAGAACCATACAAGCTGTTTGCATCCACATACAATATATAATTTGATGGCCGTGCTGGATCATAATCAGGCATATGTTTGTTATTTGCTCTGGCATATCTCTGGGAACATTGCACCATCCCTCCTCTTATACCTTGCTCAATAAACAAGTACATATCTTGATCTTGGATCAGATCTAATTGCATTTTGGTGTTGAAAAACATTGCAGCCCATGCTAGGCCCGGGGCACTGTAAAAATACACTGGGTCCAGTCCATAATTTTGCATAGAAGATTTTCTGGATGCCTGCAGTGCATCAGCTAAGAGAGCCACATCAAGTTTCAAATAAGCCATGTGATAATCACCAAATGTCTTGCATTTTAATTCCTTCCACATCAATTGGGCATGGCGATAATCTTCATCAGTGATTCCAGATCCTCTGATTTTGCTGTAAAATGCTTCTTGTGGTGGCAGGGAACACTCATCAAATTTAGAAAAATCTGTAACATAGTCATATGGATATACACCCTTCCGCCTATGCAAATTCAGGTCCAGATTTGGAAACATAGCACGTGTGATTATGAATTGCTCATCAAATAATTGAGTGGCCAGTGTAGCCAGGCTAGCCGATGAAATTCTGTAAGAATCAAGAAATCTCATTTGAATAGGAACACCATCAACTTCAATTTTCTTGCTAATAGATATATATTTCTCATCATTTTCAGCTAAAATATTTAAATTCTGCTTGTCAAATCCCTCGTACCTGATCAGATGATGGAAATCATAATTGGATGCTCCATGGCAGAATATGGGGATAAATTTTGGTCTCTTGATCTTAATATTACAGCTACTACACAGGGCCTTTAAGAATTTACCATCTGTATGAGAATGGTGTTTCACCTTGATATTTGTATCTGAAAATTCAGAATCACATACCGGGCATTTTTCTGCTTTGTTGAAATCTTCAATCTGATCCTCTGTTAAAGGCAACATAGGCTTTGATTTTAATAAGATGTTAGATGCTAAGTCACGGCACTCATTTTCTATTCTATGTGCAAATATTTTGATGGCATCTGGTCCCAAGTATGAATATTCTTTAGTAACAACACCATCCTGTACAACCATATAACAAAAACTGGAAGGTTCATGTAACTGATATGGTGTAATTGAAGAATCTTCAGGATTTGGATTGCAGAATGCAAGAGATTTGAGATTTGATTCAGAATCCCAGACAATATATGTTGGGTGTTCCAACAAGGCTTCAAACTTATTGAATTTTGCTTTTTCACCTGGCATTGGCATCATCATATGAACGGGTTTATGGTTGCCACAGTATTTCAGATGCTCAATTAACTTGTTTTTTGCAATTTCCGCACTCTCTTCACGAACCCCTTTCACCATTTTTTGACCATCAAATACAGTCAAGCATCGTCTGCATAACCTGAATATTTTTTTATAATTGTCTAGCTGTGCTCTCACCAAAGCCTCAAGATTTTTTATCAGAGTGTAATGCCATGTGTTATCTCCTTCAATTATGAGCAGATCAATCGGAATAGCAGATTCATCATCAATTGCACTGATTCTGAGAGGTGCTATCGGGCAATTGCCAGTGGAACAAATAAATACGTTAATAGATAATTGTTTATCATTGTTATCCCTGGCTCTTTTTTCAAATTTATCAATGTTCTGAACTAACATTGGGTATTCCAAGCCCTCCATTGCATCGTCAAAATCGTGCTCATGTTGTTTGTAATAACTTATTCTCTGAGGATTCCTTGAAGCTGGATACAAAGCAGCTAAAATACACCACAAAAAGCATTTCTGGTCGGTGTTTTGTATATTGACCACGGCTTGTTTGTTTTTGATATTGTCAGGTAATGGAAGATATGTAGATCCTTGTAATGGGCTGAATTCAGAAATGTTGACATATAACTTGTGTGGAGAGCCGCATAGGCTCCAGCCACTCTCTTTCGCAGCAAATTCAGAGTGTTTGATGTTCAATTGATCCATCAGACTGCTTATTATTGTGTCTGAATTTGCATTTGAATGTATAGGTACAGTTTCTGTTATGTGGGGCTGTGTAAATTTTGTGCCGTTTGGCTTCTTATATTGTGCAAACAATTTGAGGGACAGCTTATAAGAGCCATTTTGTGCATTGAGAATTGCCTGCAGATCAGGATTTACACTGTTCAAAAAATTCTCAATGCCACATCTTGGCTCTGATACAAATCGGTGATCTCTTAATTGGCCATTAAAACTGCTATGGATGGGTGCATGGCGTGGCTGCTTTGCTGCTCTGGCATTAACAGGTGCTTCGTGATTCCTTTTCGGAGCAGATTTGGATGGTTGTGTTGATGACTGTGCAGAGCAAGTATCTTTATGTCTATTTAAGAAGTAATCCATGCTATATTCTTCATGGCATTTAGGGCATATTATTCTGGGAGTTCTGTATTTGTCTGGGTTGCAAATCTTTTGGTGTCTGGCCCAATTAGAGCTTAATATATTTTTATTGCATTGGTCACAATGTTTTCGTTTTGGCATTTTTGTTGTTGTTTATTCTGGGCTTCAATTCAAAACTTTATACTTAACAGTTAGGTTCGGCTGTGTGATTTGTATATTTAGTGTATATACTTAATATTAATATTATTAATATTATTATTAATTTTTATCCTCGGTTTTATTATATAAACTTTTTGGGTTTTAAAATCAAAACTCTATACCTATCTTATGACAGGTTGTAAGGCCAATAATCCACGAGTGGAAATATTGATCTAAACTGACCTTCCGCAAGTGCCTGCGCGGACATGCATATCTAGCTCAATGGCCTTGTCATGTATTGATTTTTTTGTATAACAGGCTGGGGGAGATATAAGCTTGACCCTAAATACGAGTGGATTATAATAAACAAGTTGAATACCAGGCCTGTAAGTATGAGAATTCTTCTCAAGCACTGTAATAACACGTCTGTTCTTCTCAAGCACTCTCACAATACTGGCTGATATGTAATGCAAGAGCTCTTGCATCATGTTTTGTTGCTGGTGTTGCAAAGCATGATGCAATAGCTCTTGCATCGTGTTTTGTCGCTGGTGTTGCAAAGCATGATGCAAGAGCTATTGCATTACATGTGTGTGTGCTGTGTGCTGTGTGCTGTGTGTGTGTATGTGTAGGTGTGTGTGTGCTGTGTGCTGTGTGCTGTGTGTGTGTGCTGTGTGTGTGTGTGTTTTTGGCTTAATTTCAGGTATAGCCAAAACAATATCACAGAAGTGCCTTTTGTAAGTATCAATCTGAGAGGAATTCTTCCTTTCTCAAAAATTCCCAAGTGGGGGGGCATTTTTTACAAAAATCTTGGATTAGAGGGGGTTCCACACTAGAGCAAAAACCTCATATAGGCATGTTGACCTAGTTTTAAGTGTAGCCAAACCTGCTTGGAAGCTCTTCCTTTGCTCTTCCTTTGTTGTGCTGGTTTCACCGTAAATACAACTACACTGTATTACACTGTATCACTATAAAAAATGAGATCTTGAGCTTCTGTGCTAGGAAGGAAATAAGTATGGACGATCTTTTAGCAGTTGGATGTGATGGTACAAATGTGAATACAGGAAACAAAGGAGGAGTTATTGTTTTACTCAACAAAGAACTCCAGTGGCTTATTTGTTTGCTGCATATAAATGAACTCCCACTGCGCCATCTCTTTCAGAAAATTGTTGGATTCACAACTGGTCCAAAAGATTTTTCTGGGGAAATAGGAAAAGCTGTACAAACTTGCGAGAAACAACCTCTTGTGCAATTCGATCCAATAAATGTTCCTTCTTCTTGTCAGCCTGTTGGGAATGTTGACTTTGAAGACTTAAGTACTGATCAGAGGTATCTCTATAATTGGTGTATTAGTGTAACAAATGGACACTGCAGTGATGAATTAGCGAATCGCAAACCAGGCCCATTAAACCATTCTAGGTGGCTAACAACAGCTGCAAGACTGCAAAGGTTGTATGTATCGACTGATAAACCCACAAATAATTTGACAACTTTTGTGAACTTTGTGGTAATGGTATATACTCCAATGCAAAGATATGGATTTATCTTTCCAACTATCAAGTCAAGAGCATTGATGAAAACATTTCACACTAAGAAAGAATATAAGTTGTAAAAGTAATTAGTATTACGATATTGGGCTATATGTAAGTGTAAAAGTTTAACATTGTTACATATTTTGGGTACTAATGTGTACTTGGGTAGTTTATTTTATGTATTTCGGTAGCACAACTTTACGGTTGTATTCAAATATCTATTTTTTGCACTTGTTTACTTAGGAAACAGGGTATTCTGTGTTTCAGTTCAGGAAAATAAATAAAAAGTTATAATTTTCGGTGAGTAAATGCTGATTTTCAATATGAAATCTTCAGTGACCTTGGGGCACCACTAAAAATCAATTCTTTATTCTGAAATAGTTAGGGTTAATTAACTGTATAATAACACAGCTTTTCCCACTACAGGCATCTTCATTTTTTGAAAAAAAAAATTGCCCTATATTTTCACTCCACCTTAATGTAGATGGTATAAAATATATCCCCTGGTATCAGGAAAGTAACCTCCACGAAATCCATTAATATCATGTCAGAAATGTCAAAGCATTGTAAAAAATGAGGAACTGACGAAAAAAATAATTAACCCAAAATTTGGTAATGTCACAGCTGTTAAAACGGACCTAGCCACAAGTAAAATAAAAGAGTAAATGACATGGCTCCAATGACGTTAAAATCATTAATTACTAAAGATACATAAAAATGGATGAATAAATCAAGGCGACATAGTGACGCATTGTTAACGTTCACTAGTCAAGGGTGGTTTGCGCTTGCATACGCCTGACGTATAGCATAAATAAACAGTTAAAATGAAGTTCCAAATTAGTAATAGGATAACAGTAACGGGAAAATGGGACAAAAATATTTCATGAAATTTTGGGTCGTTCGCGATTGACTGATTCAATTTCTCCATGGCCAGTCGAAAGTCAGTCCAATCAGGAAGAATTACATTTGAAAAATTTACAGAGGTATTAAAAAGTGGAGAAATTGCTCGAATAACTATTTCTGTATCTAAAACTCTACGAGTGTGGATGATTTCATCATCAAAAATCAATTGATCAAAATTCTTATAATTACAGAAAAAGGATGTTCCTTCAGACACTGTTATTGTTTTGTGTGTATTTAAATTGCCGTTTAAAGTTTGTGATTGGAGGAATTTTCCTGTGCCGGAAACTATCACTCCTGTTCGAGTGCGAACTTTCGTGAGGTGGCCCCCGACGTTAGATTTTATTTCTGTGGAGCAGGAAATAGTGGAATTATGAAATAGAATATTTGTTAAGCATTTTATATTATCGTGAATTGAAAGCTCCTTATGAATACAAACGTAAATAAAGGAAATAAATTTACAATGACTGTCAAGAATTTCCACGATTTGGGTTTGACCATTATGTTCCATTTTATATGATAATTTGGGAACCTTAACCCGGAACCATTTATTATCAACAAAAGTACCAACATATATAGTCCGATAAACTGGAGAAATAGCGTTAAGAAGTAAATTGGGAGTTTCTAACAAAATATGAAAAGAATGAGTGGATAAGTCATAATTGACAAGGTAGACACTGGTTAAAGCGTAAAAGAGACCAAGATCCGTCATATACAGGGTGTCCTTAAAGTCAGAATGAAGACTCAAAACACACGGAACCAATCGGGAGAAATCAAATGATAAGAAAGTTTATTCATCGATAAATCGGTTATCATAAAATCAATACGGGTAAATAATTCTGAAGCGCGCAAAAGTGCCATTAGGTGCCTTTCTTCTGTATAGATGTCACAAAATTTCGAAACTAAATCCGCTTTAAGAGCAATAAGAGAACGTTTGAAGATTACCAAAATGTTATTAACAACTCGGAAAGTCTGGATTTCGTCTTTCTTCATTTCCTGTAATTCTGCCTGAATCTGATCTTGATTATGTTTTAGAGCTTGAACAGAGGAGCTAAGGTGATGAATTGAAAAGGAGTTATAAATTGAAAGGCCTGCCGAAAATAAATTCATTAAATTAAAAAAAAAAAAATCGATCTTTTCCCTCGAGTGCTCCCAGATACATTTTTCCACACCCCATGGCAGTTCGGCCGGCTATCGCTGGTTTTAAAACGACAGGGGAGGTAAAGTGAAATTTCGCGCAAGTATTGCTGAATACGATCATGGGTATCATTTTGAATAGCTGACCACTTAACACAGCCTGAGTGGTTATCAGTCCGAATGTTAATATCAATATGAATATTGGCAGTTGTATATATGTAATCGGAACTGTGAACCATAAGGCCTTGTTGTTCGTAAAATAAACCCAACCCACTTACAAAAATATCCTCATTTTAATTTGCAACTGTATATTGAAAGGTGGGAAGCGTTGTCAGGAATAGAAAAAGATACCTCCAATAAAATTGCGCGATGTCAGCCATG
Source organism: Lepisma saccharinum (assembly GCF_977018435.1). NCBI lineage: Eukaryota > Metazoa > Arthropoda > Insecta > Zygentoma > Lepismatidae > Lepisma > Lepisma saccharinum. The sequence continues at coordinate 45,929,583 of NC_139246.1, forward strand.
CTTGGTATCTGGAAGGGAGAAAAAAAAATGTTTGTGACGTGAACAAATTGATCTAAATAAACTGAGAAAAATGAAAAAAAAAACGGTATAGAATACTAACAAAAAAATCAAATTAAAATTGCTCAAAGCAAACCATAAACATCCCGGGTGTGACCCTAGGAGGTTGCCATGACCGGTCTGAAACCGTCGGCAAAATAGGGGGGTCATTTGTCTCTTTTAAGTAAAATGTAAATTCAAAACTGAAATAATCTGGGTTATTGATTTAGAAAACATTTCTTGGCTATCTGTGAAGTAAATTTACGGTTCTGAGAATAAAGGAAAAAGAATATAAGGCATTGCGTTAAACAGAAAAAAGGAAAAAACTACTCTACGTCATGCTATAGCCCGCCGTGTATTTTTCTTTGTCACTTAGCATAAATGCTCGCCGCGTAAGAGATGACCAATGACAACTGTAGGCGTCTAAATCCAGTCTTTTGAGTTTTAGCCTAATAAGGTAAACAAAAAAATACTACTTTTTATGGTCGCCTTATTAAAAAATTGAAACGGAACCGTAAATGAAACATCATGACGCTGGGCATAGGATTTGGCATGGGCAGTTACAATTAGCCGGGTTGATGTTGTTCGACGATTTCCTCACCCCTACAAATAACCTGGAAATCACGTTACTTTCGTATGACATTACTTCAACTAAAGTCTATGACGTGTGGGAGATTAAAATATAAGCACAATTACTCGCTATTACCTACTTTACGAAGATTAACATGAAATTAATCTGTAAGAAGTAATTAAATTTCATTCGGGAAACTTTTGAACATTCTGAAGGAACGAGAAAAATTGCATAAATAAGCGCCCTTGAAGAGGCTCTTATTCACACCTCGTTTGGAGGCTAGGAATTTCAGTGTCGAAGCCACCCGAGTGTAAAGTTCTTCTACAACAAATTCCGCATTCATCCCGACACTTGACAAAAGAAAGGTGTCATCAAATTCTCTCTCTCTGAGACTGAAATACGATATGTTTCTTCCGCTAACTCGAATGTGGAGTAGAAACTGCGCACCGAAGTGGCCTCGACGATGATAACTGCGAGGGAAATGCAATTCAGCATAAAGCAGGAACTCGAGGAGTCTAGCTAAAGACATCTTTCAACTCTGCTGGCTGTGTGATATGAGTCAGGGGAAAAAAAAGGGGAAGGGGGAAAGGTATATGGCGGCCGTTCTGGATGGGTGGAGCCCCCGTGAGTGATGACCAATAACAGGAACGTGTTCTTTCTCTGCGAGGAACACGACGATAGAAACTTAGGACTGGTAACGATGGAGGCGGTGCCAAGGAGCAAATAGGAAGAGGAAGAGAGTACCTTTCATGAACTTTTGGTTCTTGATGTACCTGGATTTCCTTGAGATAAAATCGGAGGGAAATAAAAAAAGGGGAGAAGGTTTCTCGGAGCCCCAGGCTGCTACGAACTCGGTTGCATAACGGCTAGGGGAGTGCGTGGAAAAGCAGCTTGATTATAGGTCGTCATAAAACATGTTTTGAATGAAAGGGACAATTCGTTCAGAGTGGGGCTGGGGGTCGTCGGTTCGAGACACATCTACGTTTTGTGTTTTCACCGTAACTCCTTTAACTCTTTTTACTTTAACAGGAATAGTTTGAACAGAGCGAGATGAGGTGTTAACATCTAACTTTAATGGATTAAGAGTTTGACATGCAGCATTAAATATATCTAGACGGACGGGGGGAATTTCAAGTGGGAAAATTTCGTTTGGAGTACCTGCTTGGTCATAAAAGGGGTCTTGAAAGGTAAAAACTGACGCAAGATTTCGACATGTAACGGGTTGGGTGGGACCACTGTGCCAAGAGTCGCTATCCGACTGGGATATATTTAAAAATTGTACACTTGAAGAAATATTTACTGAGTCCATTTCCCTTGGGCAATTATTTTCCAAAACTTTTAACTTTTTACATCTTCGCTGACAACATATGAAGGCAATAATTAACATACAAATAAAAACTAGTGTTAACGTAATTACTGAACAAATGATGTACGGGTATTGGAAGGATCTTATGACCACTTCCTTGAAGGATAGGGAATTGACGTGAGAAATAAATGCAATTAAAATTAATAAATATAGGAAAAACTGCATCTTGTTGAAATATGTAGCAATTATTGAACCTAAACTTGCTAAAATGACCACAACTGTTATTTTTAGTTATTATTGAAAAAATGAATTACTTTTCGGCCAATAAATGTCAAATCAATAAATTTGATAAATCACATATTTTTACACAAAATAAATTTAACTTAAAATTTTCTCGGGTATTTTAGTTAGTTTTTTAGAAACAATACAATTAGTGCAATGTAAATAGGAATTATTCAAGGAGGGGTCAAGAAGATAAAGTCAAACTGTCGGCCAGGAATAATTTTAACTGAAAATAGATTAAAAAAAATATCTCGTCAAACGTATGAAACTTCGCACCTTGCTTATTATTAGCACAAATTACATGGTCTAAATGAGAACTTGGTTCTCTGCTTCATTTTAGTCGGCTTACGCAGACTTATTTCTTTATTTAAGGCTAAATGTCACGGGGACATTAACATTTCTTACGTTATTAACTATAATAACGGGTCTTTTCACACACTACCGGTAGGTTTAATATACACAATAGAAAAGACAAATATACACTAAATAACGCTCGTGCCGCACTTTCGTTGCTTTAATTAACTAAGTGAATTACTGACAACATATTTAATTCTTTTTATAACTCATGCATGGATGGAAAAAATGCACATATATTTCAGAGCGTGTTTATAAATAACTTTATATATAAAACATGCAATTGCCTAACAAAATAGTTTTACATCTACGAGAAAACAGCAATGGTGCGTACATTAGGTTTTATACGTTTGGCGAGAAACGAATTGACGTATTGATACTTTAGGGAAATGGAACAAAAAATAAAATTAAAATAAAATATATAAAAAAATATAAAAATAAGGTCCACACATTGTTAGTAAACAATTACGACATGTGCTTTGGGCTACGTATGGGCGGTTACTGGTTCGAAATCTTCCCCTTGAAGAGATACAATATACGTTTCTTCCTCACCCTCTGAAGGGCGGTGATAGCGTTTTAACATTTGTACAGCGACTAAATCGGACACAATCTTGCCTCGTTTATTTTCATATTCCACTAAATAGGAATTGCTATTTTCCTTTCTTACTATTACCGCGGGCCCAAAATAAACACCTGAAAAGCACTTAGCCGTATTTGCCTTCTGAGTGGGGTCATATAATAATACCAATTCACCAGGAGCGTAACTTGTTGCTTGATGACGTCTGTCATAATACTTCTTTTGGGACTCAAATCGTTTACGTAAATTTTCATGAGCCGCGTCTCGTGCCTTGTTTAGCCTTTCAAGTTTGTCTGTGTTTGCACTATTTTCGCAGGGATCTGCGTGAAGCATACTTTCCCAGGGCAAACGGACTTCGAACCCATGCATGAGGTAAAACGGACTAAAACGACTTAAGTCCCCGCGCGTAACATTATACGTAAACACAGCTGGTTGTAGATAGGTGATCCAGTCATCATGTTTTGGGGTTACAAAATGCTTCATTATACTCTGTACAATACCGTGACCTCGTCCCTCTAAACCGGCCGTATTATGGTGATACGAAGTAACAAATTTTAACTGAATACCAAGTTTAGCACTAAGTTCTTTAAATACAGAGGAATTAAATGAACCCCCCTGTCAGAGTTGATAATTTTTGGACATCCAAATCTTAATATTATGTGCTCGTAGAGAAAGTTAGCAGCCGTTTGAGCAGTGCTATCGACAACAGGAGCAGCAATCATATATCGGGTACCAAAGTCCATGCACGATAAAATGTATTTACATTTAGTTGGGCCACTGGGAGGGAACGGTCCCGCGAAATCTATAGCTAGGCGTTCAAAAGGGCGACAGCTTGGAAAGGTCTGGAGTTCGCCTTGTGGCAACCCTGTAGGGCGCTTGTTTGTTTGACAAGATAGGCACTGGCGACATTTGTCCTGTATAAAACGTTTGATATAGGGAAAATATATGCGATTGAGCGCATTGTAATATGTTTTAGTAACCCCTAAATGACCACCACCACACGGGTGAGAATGTAATTGTTCAACTACAGTATAACGTAAGGACTTAGGTATACAAAGTAATTTCTTACTTCCCCCACCAATCTTATGGTTCCTGTATAAAATACCATTTTCCAGCACATAATAAAAAGCCTGTCTTTCGAAGGGGGGTTGGGCGTCATCTGCCCCCTCCAAAACTTTTATGATTTCTGAAAAAAATGAGTCGTCGCGCTGGTGTTTTCCCACATCTATTGATTCATCCTGGAGGAGAAATATACGAGGTTCGCCCAATTCTGGCGATTCGTCTTCCGGGGGGTTGGTTGATTCCCTGCTAATAGCGTCGGAAATATTTTGTGTAGATTTACAATGAACGACCGTGAAGTCGTATGCATCAAGCTCTGCACTCCACCGCGAGAGCTTCGAACTCAAATTACGGGTGGTACGCAAATAACTGACTGCTTTTTTGTCTGTTACAATTTCGAAATGTTTCCCAATTAAATAAAACCTAAAGGTTTTGAGGGCATACAGAACCGCTGATAGTTCTAGTTCCATGATGGACAATTTTTCTTCCCCTTTTTGGGTGTTCGACTTGCATATGCTACAGGAAGGAAATCATTATTTGCATTTGGATGTGTTAAAATAGCACCAAGGCCTTTCAGACTTGCATCACAGTAGACGCGTGTTTCTTTAGAAGGGTCATAGGTTAGCAAAACTGGGGCAGTTATTAAAGCGTGTTTTAAGTTTGTAAAAGCTGTTTCTTGGTCCTCCCCACATACAAATTTTTTGCCTTTGCCCAAAAGGGACTGGAGAGGTTGGGCCTTCTCAGAAAAGGATGGGACGTATCTACGGACATATGAACATAAACCTAAAAATCGTTTAACTTGTTTTGTGGTGGAGGGGGTGCGGTAAGTCTTAATGGAAGAAATAACACGGTCACTCAAGGCTAGGCCATAACGCCCCACCAAATGTCCAAGGGCGAGTATCTCAAAATAACCAAATTTACATTTGTGTGGAGAAATTTTCAAGCCAGCGTTTTGTAGACCCTGAAACAATTTTTGCAGTGTTGTCAACATTTCATTAAAGGTATGACCCCTGGTAAATAAATCATCCATATAAAAGGCGAAGTTATCACTTTGCATTCCGCTACAAGCCAATTGAAGTGTTCGATTCATCGCTGCTGGAGAAGTAATATGACCCTGACTTAAAACATTAAATTCAAAATGACCTAAGTTGGGAATAGAGAAAGCTGTGTACTGTTTACTGTCTTCTGTTAGTGGTATCTGAAAGAATCCTGAACGTAAGTCGGCACTAGAATAGTACTGCTTTCCCCCCATATCGTGCAAGATAGACTGAATGGAAGGCATGGGCATCGCATCGAACACAGAGCGTTAATTTAAAAAGCGACCGTCTTGAATAAAACGGTAACTTCCGTCACGCTTTTTCACAAGAATAACTGGTGAGTTATAAGGACTTGTACTATCCCGGATTATTCCCTGTTTTTTCAAAGTCTCAATTTGTTTCTTTATCTCTGTTCGCAAATGTACCGGGATCGGATATTGCTGCTTATGGAACGGCGTAGGATCAGAAAGCTTTATCCTATGTTTGTAATTGGTGGAAAGGCCCATGTCATTCTCGGACCAACTGAAAACATTTTTGTATTTTAACAAAAGCTCTAAAAGTTGATTTTTCTCATGTTCCTCCAATTGAGGATTAATGTCAAATTTGAATATATCCACTTGTGGGATATCGTCGTTTTCTGATCCTTCCTTTGTTAAATTAATTGTTACAGAACTATTTTCCTGATCCACCGTTGCCAACTCACAAGATTCTGCGCCACCGATCCGAGTACCTTTGCGAATTACAATTCTATAATTCAAAGGGTTGGATACCCAAACAAGTTGTGTAGCAGGGTTGAGTATCGACCTTGGTACCATTATGCCAGATTTAGCCTGAAAATTTGCATCCGGCTCAAGTAAAGTTAAATTCTGATTTTCTGTATTGACTAATTTTAAAGGGATGGACAAATGTGATCTTGGTTTCACAACAATTCGTTTAGAAGCCATATATTCAGGTTCAACAGTATGTACCAGCAAACCTGCCAATTTAACGGAAACATCAAAAGCTTTCTTCGAATCAAACCGAATGCGGTTGCGCGGGGGAGTGCCAAATCTGCTCAAAGCCAATTTATTGCTTTCAAAATCTAAATTTGCATTTTGGGCTTTGAGAAAATCATTACCAAGGATGGTATCATGACCAAAATCTTGTTCCACCCTGAAGGGGTGCCTAAATGTAAATCCATTTAGAGAAAAATCTAAAAGTACAATTTCTTTAATTGTTAAAGAATTATTCGTGACACCTTTAACTAGAGTGTTGATTTTAAACCTCCTAGCATGGGCAGGAATACCTTTATCACTAGTTACACTTATTTGGCTCCCACAATCGACAATAAATCTTTGACGTTCCCCATTTACGTTGGCATGTACATAAATGAGGTCTTCAGACGGGAAAGTAGAGACTAAAATCTTTTTACTGCCCGCAGGTATGTCTCCATTACTTGCATTTAATTGGCGTTTAAATCCTCTGGATTTTGAAGACAAAATTCTTGGTGGTGATTAGGAAAACCACATTTATAACAAAGTTGGGGGCCACGCCGGTCACCTTGATCGGGACGACAGCGGGGGGTTGGTGAACCTCGCCCCCGGCCACGCTGAAAATTGGAACGATTCTGAAACCGGCCGTTGTTTGAACGATAGCCTCTACTTCCCCTGCCCTGAAAGCCTCGTCTGTTGTTTGAACCACGATTGTGATTAAAATTACCCCTTTGATAATTTTGGCCTACAGTTTGAAAATTTTCGTGATCGTCTGACTGTATAACTTCCTCGACTTTTAACGCAAGGTTGCTGACCTGATTAGCCAAAGCGGACGGTTCTGAAGTTGGGAGAGACGTTTGTTGTCTTCTGACAAGGTCCAATTCAGCTTGCAAGGCTTGCAGCTGATTAGTCATGTCTTGATTAGCCCGAGGTGCTGATTCCGGAGCAACCGCCGTAGTGCTAACTACGGGGTTCTGGTGAGGAATGCGCAACTCAGCAGGAGACGGAAAAAGAGTTTCCTTCTGAGCCGAATGCAAGAGCTCTTGCATCGTTCTACGGCGCATAAGGAACTTTGCCTTTTCATATTCCTTGAGGTCTTTCAAAAGCTCCGGAACTGAATTATATTGTTTTTTGTATATCTCCCTGATACATTCCGGTTGAAGACCTGCGTTTATGAATTTAAGCTGCTTATTCACAGCCATGTTAGGGTCCATCTTAAACAAGAGGGTCTGCTTGTCCCTAACATAAGATGATACCGGTTCATCGTCCCTGTGGAACCGATATCTGATCTGCTCCTCGATCTGCAGCTGATCAAGGGAGCCTGTGAATTCTTCAATAAGTTTTTTCTTGACGTCCTCATAGCTGACTAAATTGACGCCTGGTTGCTGGCTAATTGCATTAAACCAGCGGAGGGCTGCCCCACATAACAACGCCGGGAACAATTGCCGTTTTTTCGTCTCCTCCCAATTGTTCAGAATCGCCGCACTTTCAACACGATCTATGAATTTAGTAACATCCTCCCCCGAGGCACCCTGAAACTGAATGCTCTCGAACAGGAAGGGATGAACAAAAGGTAGGTGAGCCATAGTGGGTGGGTCCACAAGAACTGTGGGACGATTATCAATTTGAAAGTTAGCCTGCGCGCGTGTGCGACTTCTAGTTAATGGAGGACTTCTGATTGGGGTGGATGAGGCACAAGGTACGCCCTTCACATCAAAAGACGGACCAACAGCATTATTGGCGAGAATGATGAGCCTATCCAATGTGGTATCAAGCTGGTCCTCCAACTCAATAAATGACATAAGGCATTACTAACAATGGTGACGTACCTTATTTAAAAAAAAATTAACCCCCCGTTAGTAAAAAATTCCGAGAAGAAAAAAGTCTAACATGATATTAATGAATTTCAATTTTCATTTATTTCAGAGTGAAATAAATGAAAACAATTCCGCAACTCCAACCGCGATGCCTACACTTTCAATTTTCATGTCTGTTTAGGAAAACAAGGCATGACGCTTTTCATTTCCAAAATAAAATGAAAATGACCACATCAATCCACCACGCGGCGCTAATTTTTCATCACATTTCCGTAAAAATGGATGAAAAGCCCACGCATCTCAATCCACGTAGCGTTCCAACTTGAACGCGGGGATCTTAAATAGGGATGTAACTTGACCCTCCCGATTAATACTTGTTGATGGTAGAGACAGCCCTGAACGGGCAGGTACAAATATTTAACTTATCATTAAAATAGACTCATGATTCGTTTTAGACTGAAGTGAGCAATGCGAATGGCAGAATGGGGTGTAGACTAGCTTACCCTGTTCGGTTCAGAAATAAGACCAGTAGCTCCTGCTTCTCCGATGATTCCAGATTAAAAGACCTCGTGTCGCTCTCATGCGCACCTATTTAAACCCTCGCTTGGCCTCTCGTCACCTCTTGCCAAAGGCCAGTGTTCTTACCATTTCCTGTGAAAGGCTTACCCAACACATTTCTGAGCAGGAGCTGACAAGGTCTGCCAGGGTCAATATTTCCTAATCGAACAGGGTATGGTACGAACGAAACTTCGACATTCTGAAATAAACCATTAGCAGGAAAGAAAATCTGAATACATGAAAAATAGTAATATGATTAGGCAAATTTCAGGGTAGCAAAGTGCACAATTGATATGAGTGTGAAATGGAATAGAATAATATAGCATTATACATGTAAAATACAATCAAAAAAACTTCATGATATATATCGTACATTACAGAATACTTTGTAAAAAGTAACGGAGGTTAAATTAATTTAAATACATGCATAAAATATACACACGCGTGTGTGTAATACTTATTTCACAAATTTTCATTCGAGAAGAAAAGAATTACTTCTTGTAATTAATTTTGTCTGGCCGAGAATGGAAGGGAAAAGCAACAAGATACAATGAAGCATATCTCACGATTCATGAAGTCAATTAAATCTATCATCTTGATTAGAGTACACACGCCACTTTTATCCGTTTGCTGTTCAATATTTCTTTCCTGGGGAGGGTGGGGTGGGGAGGGGGACTGGGAAAGGGGAGAAAATAAATAGTATGATTTTGGACTGAATTGCATATTCCTGGACCGACGTCAGTGACGGAGTAGTTACACAGTGGACTACGATACCAGTGGTTCATGGTTCGAATCCGAGTGTTCTTTACGAGTGTTCCTGTATTAATTCAATTGCTTTTGGTTTCGTTTGGTTTGATTTGGTGTTTTAAGTCCACTTGGTGCACAGTAAGGCTAATCGGTACTGGACCTACAGTTTATAGTGGGATCCGAACCACTATGTGCCTCCACCGGGTATCGAACCAGGGACCCCTAGATTACAAGCCAACGACGCTACCACTGCGCATCGGGAGGCCCATTAATTCAATCATATCATCACTCATCCTCATCTTTGCGGGTAGCCAAAAATGGCAGAAAAGCGAAGTAAAATATACCAAATCAATCAATTATGCTATTCAAACATACATAAGCCACCGAAAGATTGACTTTTTGTACATGTCTGGAAAAGAGTATATACGTGTGAGAAAGAGAAAAAGAGACACCATGGGGAGAGAGAGGGGGGAGACGTGATTCAGTTAGGTTGTAGACATTTTTTTTGCCTGATCTTTAGTAATAATAACAACAATCAAATATGGCTATTTAAAACATGCCCAATTTATTTGGTGAAGGAAGCTAGTTTTTTATTTTATTTTAGGTGCATTTAGACCAATGAAAAACTAATTCTAATTTCCTGTTTATAATAAAGACCCTAACGTTATCATTTCTGCTGAAATAGAGACATTTTATCCATAATCTCTTATCGTTCATTTCAAACAGAACAATTTCATTTAACAACAATGGGAAACTTCTAAAGCTTACCAATAGTTATTACCACCCCAGCGATTTGAATATGCGACAATTTGAGTTGAAACTCATAACAATAACCACTACCACACGTGTCATTACTCCTTCAGCCATGCTTATAAGAGATGATTGAATCAATTTATGTGCATTACGAATAATCCCCATCGCCATCTTTACGTATGGTAAAGAAAATACTAATACAGTAAAAAAAATGCATATCCCGGAACCTCTGTAAGAAGGAAACCTGTAAATACGGTAAAACATTCCCCAGAACGGAGCGATTTTATACCTGAAAATAACCTGCTTAAGGCGGAAACATCCTTAACGCGGAAACGGAACACCATTTAAAGACCAATGAGATGTTTTTATTCTCAGTAAGACGGAAATTTCTTCCTTTATTTGTTTCGCTCGCAAGAAAACAATGCAATGCTGTAAGTGTAACACGCCTCTGTTGCCACTCGCTTATCGGTAACATTGTCGATATGAAAGAATGCGCTACAATACTCATAGCTGTTACGATTCCGTTTCTTTCTTTCATCTTTTACCCTCTTTCTCCACCTTTCTCTGTCTATTTCTCCTCTGTTCTTTCGTCATCTTTCTATTTTTCTTGTTATCTCTCTTTGATTCTTTCTTTTTTCTTCACGTTTATCTCAATCTTTCTTCACCTCTCTTATTCCATCTTCAATCTTTCTCTTTCCCTCTATGCACATCGCGCCACGACGACAGGGGTCCCGGGTTCGAAATGATACATAAGTACGTACTGTACGTTCTTACAATACTGTAAAAAGTGTACCAACGTGTTGTGTAGTTACATAATTTATTTATTTATTTATTATTACCTTTAACAGAGGTATATCCTCCAATTACAGAAGGCGTACATAATAATAATAATAATAAAAAATAATAATTACAAAATTTCAGAATTACAATACAACTTCAATTACGATGGATACATAAGCAATCTATTCACAAATTGTATTCATTACAGAAGTATAGACATACAGAACAGTTTATAAGTAAAATAATAATAATAATCATATAATTTTGAGTATATTACGTATATTATTATGTATTAACATGTTATTATGTATTAACTATTGCATATTCGTACTTTCAAAAATTGACTCTAATGTATTCTTGTAAGTCAAGAATGGCATTGAAAAATCTATGGAATGATTATAAATCATAATTTCATTATACATATCACAAATTCTATTAATCGGGCAGCTCTTAAATTTTTGGGTTTTTGGATTTTTTGGGATGAACATATTTCTACAACGTAAATTATTCTTCCTTATATTAAACTGAAGTTGTCCAAGAAATAGACTATTATCTAATATGCCGTTTACTGTTTGTACAGGAACAATTGATCTAACAATTTTCGCCTATTGCTAAGGGATTCGAAATTGAATTCCAGAAGGAGGTCTCTGTAGGGCTTTGTCATTTGTAGTGGTCTATTATATTTTTTAAAATATAAATATCTGTATAATTGTAATCTCTTCTATGCTTATTGCGACTGTATCGCATTTTTATTCATGTACGTTCATGCATTAGTACTCTACATTATAAGTAATGTGAAATGTAAATCTGTCTTTCCATTATTTCCTGCAACGCTCTATACTGTATTTAAAGTCAACCCTGTATAAGAAGGAAAACTTTTAAGACGAAAAATTTTGCTCGGAACCATCATGTTTCGGAATATAAAGGTTTTACTGTATTTTGTAGCAACTTAAAGAAAGGTAATATAAATCGCCACAAGAGATTAAAACAAATATAGGTGTCTTAATGGATCTACTCGAGAGTGAAACGTTTGATTGATTTGTCCTATTTTACATCGCGAAGTTTAGAATAAGTGATAACAATGAAATTGATGAAGGAACACTCACAAATAACACCCATGCCAAGGACGGGATTCGACCCGGGACCCCTGCCATCGTTGCGCGCTGTACTAATCATTCCGCCATGGTGGTAGTCACGAGCGTGAAACGTGTTGTTCACATTAGCCCCACATTTTGACTCTCTCTGCACTCACGCGTATAGTTGGTTACAAGGTGCAACACCCTTTCGTCTACTTCGTTCATTTTGTGTCAAGTAGTGTATTTGTTATCTGCACCGTTTGCACTACTTTCTGGATCAGTGTAGCGTGTGATGTATGACCACGTGGTGCCTGCTAACTAATCAAATGAACGTTTAAAACATCAGACAGGCATTTGTTGAATCTTCTGAACGTGAACACCGCTTTCCGTCTACTTGGTTGAACGTCAGTTCCTTGCACCAGCCTGACTCCGGGATGCACCTCCTCTACACCTACTGTCAAGTGTATCAAACTAGACGGGGCTATTGTGCAAGATGAGGCGAACCCTTATCCGTTATTGTGGACCAAAATTGATTCTTTCCTCATAGATCCACTGTAACAAATTTAGTAAATTTCATTCAAGATGTTTATAATGCAATTCATAAACGTTCAAGTGTTCACACTATTTACATGGATTTCTCCAAAGCCTTTGATAAATTAAATCACGATGTATTACTATGTAAACTTGCAAACTTTGGTTTTACAAATGACATGTTATCTCTTATTATTTCGTATCTTCACAATAGGAAACAATATGTGACTTACAAACGATCAGATTCACATCAATACATTGTAAATTCTGGAGTCTCCCAAGGTTCGAACCTTAGTGCACTTCTGTTTATTATATTTATAAACGATTTGCCACATAAACTTCAGCATTCCAAACGATAACGATATAAGGTGAAATATTAAAAAAAAGTAGCTTTATGGTATTTTCGATCAATAAACACCCATATGAGTATTCATACAGAATTAGTAATGAAAAGCTGGAAAAGTGTACTTTGTCAAAGATCTTGGTGTTGTTGTTGATTGTAATTTATCCTTTGAGGAACATATCTCGAATATTGTTAAGGATGCATATAGACGACTAGGATTTCTCATAAGAAGCTCAAAGAGCCTAAATAATTTAAATGTCATTATGCTATTGTATAACAGTATGATAAGAAGTAAACTCGAATATGCGTCGGTTGTATGGTGTTGTGGGTTTATATCTTATAAAATTAGAATAGAGCAAATTCAAAAAAGATTTCTACGGTACTTATACTACAAGAAGAATCAAGTATCTGCTTACGAGTTGAAATTATCTTATAAGTATTTATTGAAAGAGTTTTGTTATGTAAGCCTGAGTAGTAGGAGAGAATTAGCACAACAAATATTTCTTTGCAAAACAGTAAATGGAATTCTGGATAATAGTAACTTTCTTCAGCAGTCTAATTTTAATACTAGAAAATCTAATCTTCGGATGCGACACCTTTTCCTCTGTGATATCCTGAGAACAGAAAAATACAAATCATCACCTATATTCAGATTTCGTTCTGCACATAATAATATTTCTACAAGTACAACGCCTGAAAATCTGGATTTCAGTCTGCCACTTTCCTTGTATCTAAGAACATATAAAACCAATTTTTGAAAAAAACTAGATATACATATGTGAATCCATTCTACTGTCCATTATTTTCAATTATTCTGAAATTATTTCTTTCTATGCTATTTTTTTTATTTTTTTTATTTTTTTTCGTTCAATACTATTGTTCATGTTCTGAACAATGAATATATATGTGTATATGGTTGGATGTATATATGTTCCTTTCCTGTAGTACTTCACGTGTGATCTTGTGTGTATAAATGCGTTTGTGTGTGTGTGTGTTAGTGTATATATGTATTCTACACTCATATATGTTTATTATTTGAATATATGTAAGTTATCCTATAACTGGAGATTCTCTCTGTAGGAAACAAACGAATAAGTAAATAAATAAATAAATACCTGGATAGAAGTTACTTCATACGTAATAATACTGTGCTGGATTTCTTCCCCCTCCCCCTCTTTACCTTGAACCGGAGAAATTCCTGACACAACTGTTACTGAAAAGCAAGCAGTCTATAGTTTTTTCCAGTCTTACTGCGGGCGCCCTACATGCTCGCAAGGGAAGTGGGGAGCGGGTAAGCGACCAACCCAGCGCGATAAGAAACGCAGCAGCCTGTAAAAACGAATTGCGGGAAACACCTCCTCCCCTCGACGTCATAACTTTCAGCGCCACTGCGGTTGTCTGGTGGTCTGCTGCGTATTTCCCGTTCCCCACTTCCCTTGCCAGGATGAGGGCCGCCCGCGGTAAAAGTAGAAAAGACCTATAGTAAATAGCATGTGTCGTATTTCAAGCAACTCAATTTTGGACATGAAATAAACAAAACATAGCATAAACTCATAATGTTGTTGGCTTGATAGACTATTTTTAACGTCGCTTTTCTACTTCCGTAGGTTAATTTCGGCAATGGGGATGAAAGGTTGTTAGATGAAATAGCGGAGAGAATAATGACAATGTAATGTAGCAGGACCAGGAGAATACAGGAACCCAGAACGCCTGGCAGCGAGACGTACGAGTTGGTTAAAAAAATTTCTGTCGTGTTTGGTGTAATGCTTATCAATGACAGTTCTCCATCGTTAAAAATAAATTAACTAAATTCAATTAGAAATCCCCAAGACACAACCAATTTGTTTATAATATATTCTCATTTCTCTAGGTTTATGGTTTTTGGCTGTAAATGTAAAAAAAAAAAATTAAAAAATTTCAGGATCTTAGATCCATGAGTTGTGTCGTGTAATTCCAACCGTATCAATCTTGCCGTGACATATGTCGTCATTGGTTTTCCTGACTCAAAATGAAATGTTACCTCCAAACCACAGTATATCGGATTTAAACCGAGAACTATACGCAGGTGCTTAACGAAACTGCATCTGTACGTAGATTTCCGTAAAAGACGTAGCTTTCGACGTCCTTGCGAGTAATAATATTTGTAATTTAACATACATTTTCTAACTGGTACAAATATTTAGATCCATCCATCTTCCGTCTCCCACTTATTCCCGTACTGCTGATCTTCGTACATAAGGAACGGCTTCTCATGAGCTATTTCTGTAGCTTCCATATTCTCGCCCATCTCGTTAATTATCAAGACTCAACTTTTTTTTTTATTTCATGTTCATTCTTTCAGAATCAGAACTAAGATACCTTATATATATATACGAAGAAGAGATGCATTAGCATCATTCGCCAATCGACATTCCTTTTCAGGTGAAGATAAACACAGGTACGTCATAAATACACATGCACACGGCGGGTTTGACACTCTGATTTGGTGGAAAACCAATGAAGGGAACTCCGACGTATATTACGTGGGGATGGAGACGTGGGGACAAACGCTTGCATATACCAGGCTGTCCCAGAAGTCCTGCACCATCAGCACACTGAGCTCCACAAGGTGAAGTTTGCGAGGGTAGGTGGCGCCATCGGTGAAAGGCTGTTGGCAGGTATAGAGGACAGGTTGGTTGGATGAAGTGAAGGCACGCACTGCATGTGTAGCGAGTGTTCCGGGAAGTTAAAGTGGGCACGATGAGTTAGGACCAAATTGCACTTCGTGCAGTGCTACGTTTTTTAGGGAAAAAACGACTAACAGCAAAAGCGGCAGCGGAGGAAATTTGTCGTGTGGAGAACGAAGAAGTGGTGAATCGATCGACAGCTTCCCGTTGGTTTAAAAAATTCGCTTCAGGTGATCTGCGCCTCGCGGACAAACCCCGCACGGGACTATCTCCAATAGACATTGACGAGTCTATGCAGGGTGCTGTGAATGCTACATCACAATCCATCACACGTGGGTTAGTAAGAGTGGTTGGGCCATCCAAATCGACAGTAAACCGTCGCTTCAATGACATGGATTACACCAATAAACAGCACCGACAAAGTCCGCAAGAGCTGACAGAGGTGCAGGTTCCAGCGCAGAGTTGCAATTTGCCCGACATTGCTACAAAACCTGCGTGATCTTCGTTTTTAGAGGAGAATTGTGACAGGAGACGAGAAGTGGGTGTTTCTGAAAAATCCTGATACACGTAAACAGTGGGTGAAAAGAGGACAGGAGGCCATCGCCCATGTGAAACAGGACAGATATGGGAAAAACTCATGCTGAGTATGTGGCGGAATATTGACCGGATTGTCCATTATTATGAGTTTGTTCCAGAAGGTCGTGCTGTAACAGGTGAACTGTGTTCTGAGCAATTACGCCGAGTGTATGCCATTCTGAACGCCCGGCTTTAACGAGGCGGAAGAGGTTACTGCTGAAACTTGATAATGCTCCGAGTCACCGGTCTCGAAGAGTGACCAACACCCTGTTTGAGTTGTTACCTCATCCCGCCTATAGTCCGGATGTTGCACCATTGGATTACGGTTTGTCTCGCTCTCTCTCACATTTCCTGTGTGGTCGGCACTTCAATTCATATGATGAGGTAAATTATGCCTGTCGCGAGTTTTTCAATTCTAAACCTGCCACCTGGTATCGCCATCAGATTGAACTGTTGTCGCAGAGATGGGTGAAGGTAATTGAACATGGAGGCCTCTACTTTGCTTAATAAAGTCTGTCCTTGTTTCTGATATTCTGTGTTTCATTTTCCCCCTTGTATGGGAACAGCGGGGTATTATCAGGGCCCAGAAAGTCTGGCACTTTTATCCGCGGCATTTTTGATAGGTTCCTTAGAGATCAAACATTTTTTGTTATTGCCGGTCTGGTTAAAGTTCATCCACTTTTCCTGCTTAAGCTCTTATTTCCTATTTTGAGATTCATTTCTTTTTATCTTCTTTTTCGGACGAAGTTCTGGATTTTGCTTCAGAAATGATCAGGCGGATCCATCGTGTGATTTTAACATGGGAGCAACTAGAGAAAGCGACATTGATCTTCAGCAGTCAGACGAGGAACACAGATATAAGCTTCCATATATTACAATGATTTCAAAATTACAAGTAAGCAATTTGAAGCTATACAGATATTAAAATAATTAAAATTATTAACCATGAGAATAAAATGCAGCATAAAATATAAGACAAAACAGATACAGGAAACATAGAATAGTTTGCCAATATTCAAATCTGAAAAGTAATATTGTAACAAAGAAAGCAATATAATATACAAGCCCCTTAGTAGACCAGTATTTATATAGGGAGAAGGAAGACCATTACATATTCCTCCAATTTGAAAGAAGAATCAACAGGAGATAAATGAAAGGTAGCTCCGACGAAATTAATGAGAGATAATAATACAAGACAAAATATGATTTAATGAAGCAAGAAGAATGTTCTGGATAAGACATGGGTGGGAATGGAATAAAAGAGACTACCATATGAAGTGTTGTACAAAAGTATATATTGAACAACAAGAAAAGGACCACCCGAAATAAGATGGCCGGATGGTCCGAGACCTTCAGTGAGAGACAAAAAGAGGATGGAAGGAGATTGCAAATACTATAGATGTCTCATGTTGATGAAGATGGCCAGATATACCCCAAGGTGTTACCAGAGATATTGAGAATATGTACAAAACGAACGAAACTCTTGTGGATGGAGTGGGCACAACGAGTTTATCTGCATGGTCTCGCATGTGAACTTGCATGTGTAGCAAGTACATGAACACATTGCCCGGCAAGTTTCTTGTGCCTTTCCGAGTATAAATAATACGCGAGTCCGAGCTTCATATGTGAAATCAGAAATCACAAGTGGGAACAGGACAATGTCTTAGTGCGGCAGCTGATGCAAGCATTGTGCGATATTTCATTACATCTCCATCGAGTCTATATTTTAAAACCATCGAACAGTGGGTATCGAATAAATATCGATATACGGCCGTAGAAATGTCGATGTTTGATTGTTCGACGCATTTATCAACATTTGTCGCAAGTGTTTATTGTGATTGTTTATATTACGTGAGACTCGAAACACGATGGAGATAATTTAGAATGAAGAGTCTTGAATTTCATTCCACATTTTTTAGATCTCTTTTGTTTTGGTCAGTGTGTAAATATGCTGTTTTCTTGCAATATCGCAAGTATAATTATTTTTTCGGATTGTGCTCAGCCAAGGGTCCGAAGTTGGGGTTTCAAGTCGTCTCTGTTAACAAGGAAATAATAATTTTCTGCCACAAGATCCTGGAAGTTACGTCAGAGCCATTGCTTCATGTGTTGGGTTGCACACATCCAAGTTAGATATTCAGCGCATATAGCTTAGAAACTAAGCGGTTTCGATTTAATATTTACAAGGAAAAGTTATTGGTTTTTATGTTATTCATGTTAGTATTCCACCTCAATATATAGAATGGGCCATTCCGTGTCAAATGATCAAATCAGGCAGGAGTTGACTCTCATAGCCACCTTTTTGATGATATTTGGTACATAGCTTCGTTTTGCTCTCAAACCGACAGCTGTGAAAGGATTTTACTGAAATATGATTATTACGTATTACATGAGTGTTGGTTAAAAAGTCATTTTTGAGGAACATACAATTTTCAATTACGTATATCTCGGGAACGATTGAAGATACAGAAGGGTTCTTGAGCTCGTTGTAAAGAGGAAAGACGGTAGCATATTATGAGATGATCAAATGTTGAAACTTAGTAAAATTCGAACACTGTTCAAATGTTAAGTTTGAACAGCTCAAAACACCACCAAATCGATTTTTCTAATTTTTGGTTATTTTTAACTACCTTTCTTCCTCTTTAGAGAAAGTCTTATCGTGCGTGTTTCCATATAAGAAAGAAAAATCAGATCAAAATTTGTCCTGCACCAGCAATGAACTGAACCGGTGAGATATTTCGTGCGTGTCGCGCTAAAGGATGTATTGTATTGTTGGTTTTAAGTCCACTTTATGCACAGGAAGGCTAGCTGTGACTGGATCTTCAGTTTGAAGAGGGATCCGAACTACTTGTGCATCAACGGGGTATCGAACCCCTGACCCCTTGACTACAAGGCGACGACGTTACCAATACGCTATCGGGGAGGCCCAGTTATTTCCTGCCTCCACATGTCAGGCATGTCCTAAATGACAGTAAATGAATTTCAATTTTCTTCTTACTTTCTTTAACTACATTTTGTGACTGTGAGTGAATAATGGATTTAACAGTATTTCATCACAATTATCTTACCTGATTTTGTGTACCCAATGTATGGTTCGCAATTTTAAACATTGAATTTTCATCACAAGAATGTATTGAATTTGTTTTTTTCTTTGTATTCAACTGTAATATGCGTTCTGCAATGTCTTTGCATATTTAGTGCTTTATATTACGTAATTCGATTGGAGAGTAATATCATATGAACTCAACAACAATACACTACACAGATACATGCATATGCTATTTATTCTTTTATTATTTATTATGGTTGTATTACAGAACAAAACATTCAAATTAACACCAAAGTTTTCAAAAACATTAAACTCCTAAGACTTTAGCAAATTTATTATTCGGTTATATTTTGAACTCAGAGCTGAATATTTGTAAGCCCATTGGTTAATACTGAAGTTGAACTTTGTGCACAGAACGACGAATCAGGATTGACATTATATTTAAGTGAGATCCGAACCGCTATGAACCCCCAGCGGGTATCGAACCAGAGATCCCTTGATTACAAGGCAACGACGTTATAAGTACACCATCGGTAAGGGTTTCTTGGAGTGTGATGACTGCAGCATCCCCCGAAATAGAATCTTAAATATTTATTTATTATTTATTTAT
The DNA here is from genome assembly GCF_977018435.1 of Lepisma saccharinum. Taxonomy (NCBI): domain Eukaryota; kingdom Metazoa; phylum Arthropoda; class Insecta; order Zygentoma; family Lepismatidae; genus Lepisma; species Lepisma saccharinum. Next base: position 45,949,279 of record NC_139246.1, read on the forward strand.
ATTTTAATTAAATTACACTCAAGGTTTCCTTGCTGTCTTAAAGTTTACAGAAGTTCTATATTATTTGCTTCCAAGGAACTGGATCTGAGAACGTTGTCACTTCTTAGCAGGCCGAGTTTTCATTTCTGTCACCCTCAGAGATGATAACCTAACCAGGGCCTCCAGTTGACTCCATTTGCATGCGACGTATAATTTCGCATAAGGTACAATCCGTTCAGGTTTGACTGAAATGACAGAAATATAAGGTTTTCAAAAATTCCTTTCCACATTTAAGTTCACTATAAACTTTAAAACGAACAGCTATATTTCAGTGAAATTACGTTGGTACTGCACTGCAGTCTTTAAAGTTTTACCTGGCAATACTGCGCGTTGCGAGGATCACGTGACTGCGAGCGATCAGGTGATTTCAAGATGGCACTTGGTGTCAAGGATGAGGTGCACTTCCAGCAAGACGTGGCCCCTCCCCATTTAGCTCGTGCAGTCCTGGATCAGGAATTCGGTGGAACGTGGAATGGCCTCAGAGGACTCACATCATAGCCCGCAAGGTCGCCAGACCTGGCTCTGTGTGACTTTTGACTGTGGGGATATGTCAAGACGGAAGTGTATGCGGAAAAGCCAAGACACCTGGGTGACCTCAAAGCAAAAATATCTGCAGTCATCGCTGGTATTTCGGATTCAGGACGAGATTGCAGGATTGCCAGGTAAAACTTTAATGACTGCTGTGAAGTTCAAACTTTATTTCATTGAACTATCTCTGTTCGTTAAAAAGTTCATAGTGAATTTAAGTGTGGTTTTTGAAAACCCTAACTTAGAACACATTTGAGGATCGTTACTAGTGCTCCCCTATAATCAGCATCAATATTTCCACAACCCTTCGCATGTTTTCCTTACTTCTGTAGATAAAATTCCAATATATATAACTGATTGATTGAATTATAATTGTGGGTGCGTCTGTAGTAAGACTATTTGCAGCCGTTACGCTTAACGTTGCTAAAAGAAGAAGATTGTTACAAAGGAAAAAGCATCCACAACGACAAATAATGAATCTGCGCTGGCATCATTGCTTCCAAAATAAATATCTGTCTCTGAGGACAAAAGTTTCCTTACTCTTGTTCAAAGCAGAGGCTGTAAAGTGGTACTCGACACATGGACAAAACACAGGACGACACAACCCCACAGAGAATCATAGTGGCCGTAGGTCCAGGCGCAAAAGCCTCCTTAGCCTGCAAGTCTACAACTACCGAGGTGTACTACGTGGAAGGCCACCCCTTACACCCCTCAGGTATCTAGATGCTATTATAAGAACGCCAGGTAGAAATGTTTGAGTTTAAGGTATACTATATCTATACCGCGTTTGTTAGAACCTGTCCCCTTTCCCGCGCTAGCGAACGCTCGACAGTTTCGGTGCCAATGAGAAACGAAGAAAAAATCGTCTGCTGGGCAGCGAGGAGCGAATGGGAGCCAGAAGAGAGGCGCTTACGTAGACGCTGTTGCGACGTTGCGTATTTTAATTGGCTGCCTGGCTTTGACTTTCCCAGCACGGAGAAAAGCCAGCGAACCGCTAGCGCCGGAACCGGGACAGGTTGTAACAAACGCGGTATAGGTTACCGTATTCGAATGACTTCCCCATCACCATTCGTTCCATAAGCTCAAGAAGTGTAGACACGTATCTAGAAATATATTTAATGTGGTGGGGCTGAGGGGGTCCGAACCTATTATTATTATTAATTATAATGATAATAGTTTAAATTAAATAATTATATTATCATAATATTAAATTAATTAAATGTGTAAATTAATTAATATTGTATTTTCTTACATGAATATTTAAAAATACATTATAAGAATAGAGATATAACAGGACGTATTCATTATCTAGCTTACACAGCGCCAAAGTTAAGGAAATTAATGTAAAATAGATATACGAATTGAATATTTATTGAATAACAAAAAAATAATGTTAATTGAGGTGTCGTTTTGCAGAGTAAAATGGATCATTCATTTTTTTTTCACTACAGAACTAATTTACTCATATTTTTCCTCTTGCTAATATTAGCATAAAACTTGTCCAGGAGAAATGTAGAGTATGTTTTAGTTCTGTCTCATGGCAAGGTGCTCAAACAAGGGTTTAAGATTTTATGTCAGTTCATTTTTAACAAGAAATATTTTTATATGAAAATATTTTGTTACTACCTAGATTTTCTTGCATTAACTTCAACCTATTGTCGTAGGGCAGTGCTACTACTAGCAATTTTACCAACTTGAGAAAATCGTTGTGTTGAAAAGAGCGAAATAAATAATTTCTGAATTGACAAATGCGTAATTCTATTTTTGCAGATGTAACGGGTGATAGAGAAGCAGATCAGATTCCAGTGAAGCAGAAGAAGAAGATAGCGAACAGCAGAAGAAAGGTACAAGAAGAATCACTTTGTAATTCTTGCAATATGTTGTTATACAGTGATACAAATATTAAGAAAGCAGGTGATTGGATTCAATGTCAGGAATGTGGGTTGTGATATCACGAATGTTACCTTAATGCCATTGAACGAAAACAGTTTATATGTGGAATCTGTTAGTGCAAGAAATAAAATACAGTGCCTTTTTTCGGTCGAGTCGCCCGCGGAACGGCGGATAGAGAGACGGAAAGTAAGATCACGTCTGCCGGCAAACAGGATGCAATATCTGTGTAACTGGAACTGCTAGCTATGTAATGAAAGAGGCTCGTACAATTACACGTATCTTGTTGGAAAATGATGTTCTCCTGCATCCACACATTTACGGCTTTCTTAAACGAAATTTTACTAACACGTTCCCGTTCCTCTTCCAAAATTACTTCAATTTCCCTCGTGATATTTTCTTTCAATTCTTCTAATGTATGGCTTCAAGATTTAAAGTTTGGTAGCTCGCCACGCAGCGTCATGAATATCTGTCTCTTCTGCAAGGCGCCGGAGGGATTTTTGATCATACTTCAACGGTTCTCCTCTTTTACCCTTTGATTCTTATCAAGAACAGACCCTAATTACTTAAATTTGTTCACAAGTATCCGGACACTGTCTCTGCGTGAAAGAGGAATTCTGCTGTAAAATCGTATTTTAACTTCCCTAGAAGAATTCGTAATCATGTAAGAATCGTGCAAAAAAATGCTTTGATTGAAATTGTACGTACACCGTGCCATTATTAACACCAGTAATACGTAAGCTAAAACAAAATAATCTTAAGCACTTGTTAACACCTTAACACTTTACAAACACGTGCGAACTCGACACCAGTTATCTGAATAATGAAGCACTGAAGCTTACAGTGCCAAGGTCAGTGTACAGCTGTGGGTTTAAATGCCGGCAGATGCGATCCTACTACAGTCCTTACCAAAAGTTTAAGACCACCTTCTCATGTGTTTTTCAGACAAACAGAAAAAGTACATATGCAAGTGCTATTCATGAAATAAACACTTTAATACAAAATTGGAATTATTATGTAATGTTATTGAAAGGTACATCAAGACCAAGAAAGTGTAAGGGCATATTAATGCACTTATAACTAATAGATGCAACTAAAGGTACAATTTGTAAAATCATTAAATCTGAACTTTGAAAATATACTTGGAAACAAACATTTCTCCTGAAATTTGATGAATGAAGAGTAAAATTTTAATAGTCAAGAGGTCCACTTTTACGTTTCAAGCACATTTGCACACGTTTTCTCATGCTGCGGACCAATTTCTGCCAATCTTGGGGCGTAATCTCATTCCATACTTCGGAGATCTGTTCAGGAAGTTCCTGGCCATTCCTTGGCTGGCGTCTGGCTACACGAAGACCAATGGTATTCCATAGGTTTTCTATAGGATTCAGGTCCGGACTTCGTGCTGACCAAGGCAACAATGGGATTTCCCTTGCTTGAATCCAAGCCATTGTTACTGCTGACGTGTGGCAAGTCTCGCGATATTCCGGATTACCTTGGGGCGGCCGCAGCGTGTTTTATCAACAACTGTACCTTGCTGCTTGAATTTGTTTATTGTGTTCGCCACGCAGGTTTTACTCACATTCAATGCGACTGCAATTTCTCTATGAGACCTATTGCATCTGTACATAACAATTATTTGCCATTTCACGGCCACGGGCACTGAATGTTTTCCCCATTATCAAGTAGTTTGCGATTCAAACAGCCTGTTTATTATCAATCGTAACTAAAACAGGTTTGGACTTGTACAATGCTGCTACTCGAGATATGTCTTTCTGCGCCATCTATTGACACACATTTCAACTAATGACTGATACAATATGTTCACTCCAGCGCAGTCGCTGAGGAAGATATTGTTATCTCAAGACTTCTCAGTTTTTGCTATTTTCTTTATGTTTGAAATTTTAGAAAATAATATAAAGCATGAGAACATTTTTTATGATTTGTTTTTTTCGCGCCAAAACCTTCGTTCATGTTCCGCAATACCGAAAGAAATTCAGTACTGTCGTAACGACGTTGGTTACGTGTATACATATTCATCTGTACTTCAAAATGCTGTTTTTTTCAGTTAAGAAATTTGATTTTCCACTTTCGTATCTCAAGAACTACAAGACGTATACCAACATGTGTTCGGTAATATATGCCTCACACACTATATTACTTCCATATAATTTCACATCATATTTGTACCAAAATCTTTCGGTCAGGATTCATTTATATGAAAAACGTTTGTGGTCTTAAAATTATGTATCAAGTTGTGCTTGCTGCCAATCCGCTGCGACTCGACTGGAAAAAGAACTGTAGCTGTGAAATGAATTAGAGTTGTGTGTTACATGTTGTTTGGATGTTTTAAAAGTCTGTCATTTTATTCACTATATAGTAGTTTGTACAAGAAAATATAATTTTCACAAAAATAAACAATTGTTTTCAAAAACGCACCCTATTTCTCCCGGTCTACCCTAATTATATAGACATAACGAGAAAGGGGGGAGACGGGACGGACAAGAGAGAGAGGGGGAGGGGGAAGATATATTGACAGAATTATTTAAAGTACAAGCAGGAATTTTCAGATATAAATTTCGGAAAGAATTTTCAATTTTGATAACAATTGTAAATTTTAATGGAATAAAATTATGATTTTTTCACACTTATTAAAACTTCAATTTACTCTGTAGAATTAATTAGTTTTATTCATAGCAGGGAAGAAATTACTTTGGAGAGGATGTAGCTTTATGAAGCTAGGTAAAAGAAAATATCCATCAGATTATTTAATTGAAGGTGAATGTGAACACATACGAAAAAGGTGTTATATATGTTTGTAAATAACTGTTGAATGTGAACTTGCATGTACACAATGTCGAATTTCAATATCCAACGCATTGCACACCATCTATTGGTACTGTCCACCAAAATCTATGTCACATTTAGAAATATTTTAACTTGGGGAAAAATGTAATAATACAGGGTGTCAACAAATGATTGGAGCAGTTTCATGATGTTACTATACATGTATTATTGAACGTATCATGAAGTAACTTCACAGTTTTGTAGAAAAACAAGTTATGTGACATATTACAATTTTTCGATGTGTCCCCCATTGTGATTCTGCAAAAAAATCAAATTCTTCCCAAACGCGATGCTGCATGTCCATATCAATTCCATCAAAAGCACTGTAGACACGAGCCCGCAGTTCTGCTAGATCACTCTGTAATGGTAATGGAGGGACAAACACTAAATCGTTCAGATAATCCCACACAAAATGTGACACGGAGTTAAGTCAGGGGAGCGTGGAGGCCATGACAATAGTTGGTGATCAGCATTTGCACAACGAGCTATCGATCGGTTTGACAGTATGGTGTTTTAAGGATTCGCGGAAAGTACAACAGGAAACAAAGCTTTGCCAGATACTTGTCCTCTAACATCACATTCAAACAAATTACATCTAATACTATAGTTACAAATATTAATTGGAACGGCTCCATTTGTAGACACCTCGTATAGAACATTGTTTTATGATGTGCAAATCGGTTATAGCTGAACAAAGGAATGCGGATACCCTTATCTGTTTCGTAGAATATGCTAAAATATAATCCATAATTGCACTACATAGGATATAGATGGGATTTACGTTTGATATGCACCAGCTACTGACATAGCAATCAGCTATGAAAATATAATTGTGAACACCTGCTTCTGCATCTCGTATTATTGGCTCTACCAAATTTTTAGAATGTACTGAACCTTCGTCTGAATACAAATATGCTAAAATGAGCTGTTTTATTACAATAAAACTTACACTGTGGCAAGAAGTGTACCACCAAGCTCCTGAATATAATTCTGCAGAGTTTTTGTCATTGGTGCCGTTAAATTCATCCTTGGTTGAAAATTTCGCGTCACTCGCTGAACTCATTGCATCTCCTGGGAAAAGTAATGACAACATAATAAAGTGAATCTAAAAAGTCATCTGATCTAAAAAAAATTTCCACAACACATTTCGTAATTAATTACAAAAATGTAAGCATCTTGTGCAATGAAATTTTTATGCAGCAATTGGAAATTTTTAATCTGAATATTTAAAAATAAAGTTTCATATAGCAATATGATAATGCTGTTTAACAAGGATAAAAATACTGATTTTAGTTGATCCTTATATTTCTTTTTGGCGCTGATTACAAATCAGAATCTAGAAAGTCTCTGAAAAAAGGGATAGCCTACACCACGGCAAATGACAAAATGCGTCAACATTGGAAGGAGTAAAATAAAGTCATCCTTGAATTGCTTGAAAACCCTAACCGAAAGAAAAAACAATTAGGCGCCGGAAGAGCGCACAAAGCGACTCACTGTGTGAAGCTCACGTTACAGGTGTATTTGTTGCTCGCTAATCAGTATAGTTCTGTTCGTCTTCGCTTGCAGTGTAATTTCTTCGTTCAGTGTGATAAATTTCTTTGTAATTTCTGTATGTGCTTGTGTGTATTTAATAAGATTGAGATAATACATGTTAGTACTCGTTATGCAATATAAATATAATTGTCTGCATGCTAAAGATAGGTGTGTAGATATAATTCGAACGTGGCGGCAGCTGTGCCATGCCGCGCCGTTCTGCAGTCACGTGCTATCTCTGTCCCAAGCCAAAATGAACGTATTACCTTACCTGCGCCCTTGCGTAACAACTCAACTTCAACCTGTACTTATCGTCTTCCCCTCGTATGTAGAATTGCCTGTAGAAAGCGTATCCCTTATTTCCATTAAGTCTTCAAGGTCAATGCGAAGAGAAAAGCTTTTAGAATTGGTTATCATGGTCAAGTAATCTAAACCTGGAAAAGTGTTTAGATAATTTATGTAATATATAAATGTATGGTAATTTTTTTAAATAAATATTTGAATATATCTACATAATTTCGACCTGCTAGTGTTGCAAGCTACGAAGATATGTGCCAAAAATGGCACTTTTTACTCAACCCATAAAATCGCCAGTCATAAATACATCAAATGTTGTACATGATCATGTTTTATTGCAAATGACAGATTGGCATGGCATCACTCATTAGACGTATAATTATGACTCTCCGATAATTTCTTACATAGTTTTCTCACTCAAAAGTGCATTTCTGGAAAAATTTTAACGCTGCCTTTCGCCAGTTGTTAATTTATTTAATTTTCTGTATGGAATAAATTGATAATGTTAAGCATTGAAAAATATCTCAATGGATCAGGCTTTATAATGCAAAAACCCGGTGTAAATATCTATTACGGTTTTTATGATATACATTTTCAAATTTTGGTTTGCGCGACTTTTGAAACACTCTGTAGAATGCCTGCTGCATTAGTTGTCTAAGTTTTCCACTTCTATTGGGATTCAATGGCTTCTATTTTGTATTTTGATTGATTGGTTGATTGAAGTACGTCGATTTACGCCGTTTCTCTACTAATCGTGATGTAGGGTGATACAATGATATAGATGAAGGGTTAATCACAAACACACATGGACGGCTCAACATAAGCCCAGCAGAGGATTATACTGGCTGTATGTCCAAACACCAGAGCCTCGTTAGTCTGTATAATTAAATACAGGCTGTACGAGGTGGAAGAGAGGAGAGAGGTCGTCATTTACGTCTTCAGGAAGGGTGACCTCTTACAGTCCTGCCAGTGGGGTGCCGGGAGGGCGGATTGGTGTGGGTTATAAGCCCCACCCCCTTTGGCCCAGTTCGTGAGAGTGAAAGATGGAGAAATGAGGGCGGACTACTCAAAAAAGTATAAATACTGGGCACTCCACTGACCTACGTGTATTTGGAAACCTGCAAAATAAACTAAAAGGAACACCATTGTTGAGAGAATCTTTGACGAATTCAAGAATTTTGTAAGGGAGGAATGGTATGACCATAACAAAGGGTTATGAGTTTCTATTTTCTTCTCTTTCCACAATACTTTGTTATTCTTCCTATATTTTAGCTGAAGGTCCTAACGCTCAAAGTCCCTACATTTGCGAGAATCGTCGCCAAAAAGAGGCATTTATGGACCTTGCCAATGTACCTAGCCACGCTAGTACACAAATCGTTAAAGAGGATGCCACTAATTTATTGTTGACTTTACAAATTTTTATTAACAATAACCGCAAATATTCCTGAAAAATGGCTCAATTGATATCTAACAGCCTACCACAAACGAATCTTTCAACGACGCAGTTATAAATTTAGCCCATTATTGTTCTGTATCTTTGTTTGATCTCAAAGTTTCACTTCGTTACGTAAGTTTTTCATGACGAAGGACAAGGTCGTGCAAGATAAAATCATATTTCTAAAATGTTATGTTACAAAGTTTAACAGGTAATATGCCATGATTGTGCTTGTTGAGTTGAATTAGTGTCTAAAGTTCACTTTACGCCACTATGTGCCTCCACCGGGTATCGAACCGGGGACACCTTGATTGTGCTTGTTGATTGTATAAAGCTACGCTAAATATTGCAAATTCATTTTATAACTGAAACGGTCATTCTAAACTGTTAATTTACGTCTTATTGATGTCGCTTGTGTTTTAAATGGCATGCGCATATAGGGTATGCCTCTCCCGCTGTCTCGTATTCCTAGAAAAACATAGTGACCGTCGGTAGCAGAAAGCTAGCCAAGCACTCATAATCAGGGGACGGTTTCTATGTAAATACATATTTATGTATGAAGCTGAAATCAGTTATCTTTTGTATTATCTTCAGTGGTGTAGCTTGAATATTTTTGGGTAGGAACGCGAAGTCCAAAGGAAGGCTACGCTATTTTTTCGCTTAATAGTTTACTTATGGGATTAGTCGATATAAGTATTGTCTATTTGAAAGAACAATTTCATTGTGTTTTGTTGCCTGAAGTCGGCCTCCGGCAAAACATGATCCGTGCATATTTAAAGGATAGCAAATGAGATGCCTCACTACGCAACAAAGGTTTCATGGACGTCAGCAGGATTATTTTCAGGGAGGGGCAAGCAAGGTATTTTTTTCAAGGGGGGCACACAAGGTACATTTTCCCCCCGTACTGGTGTTATCACCTCAAAAAACATTGCGTCAATTTGAAGTTATCATGTTCATGCAATAATTAACACATATTATTGTGTCTGAAGTGAAGTTATAGTGGTGATATACGTAATTTTTTATTGATTTTCATTTTCCAGGGGGGTGCGTACGAGAGAGCATTGCGTGCGTGCTGTAGAGATCCAAGGTTTCCCTCGAGCCAGGCAGACTCCTGTACGCCAAACCTCCCCGGCGTCCGACCAGCAAAGGAATTAGAAAAGTGCTATAATGAGAGCTGTTTAGTGGACAGTTGTAGGCGTACCGCGATAAAGAGCTATTATAATGCCATATAGCTCAAACACATATATAATTAGTAATGTTTTACTTTCTATTTACAGCATTCACGCATTTATTTTCGCATTTTAAATCAGGGAACGCTACGCCACTGATTATCTTTGCGCATCATGGCCATGTAGACTCAAAAAATTTAGATCAAATTTTCAATTTTTGTACATATAATAAGTTTCAGCTCCTATTTTACATATTTTAGTTATTTCTGTATATTATTTCCATATTTCAGGACATTTCTCAACATATACTCCATATTCGCGTAATTATTATTGCGCAATATTGAAGGCAGTTTTAGTCAATTAAATCCATCTTACGAGATAACAGAAGGAATTTCACGTTCGAACACGTATAACAACATTGTTTTACTCATTGTTTTGGAAACAGAAAATGAAAACACATTTTGTGTTGTAATTAGGTCAATGTAAGCGTATTGTATTTTATGTAGCTTGTGTAGTGTCTTATATTATTAAAAAGGCAATTGTTTAAATGTTAAGTCCATATTTAACTCCATATTTTGGTGAAAATAACTAAATAGGTATTAGCACATTTTTACTTTACTACATATAAATCTGTCCCCTGCTCATAATATTCATAAAACTCTGGGGTCGGTTCTCCCCGAGCAGCCTTATGTGCAAAACATTTATCTTCTCAAAGGCAATATACACTCCTATTCACATAATGTGGCACACTTTATAGGGTTGAACAGTTGAATCATGTGACACTTTTTTCTGAACAGAAATGTACAAATGCACTCACGCAAGGAGGGAACGATCAATATGTTTTCCCCCTTGCATTCTGCTCTCTTCCCTTGCACCGTAGGATTGCTACAACGCATGAGAAAGGAAGAAGAAACAACGAATCTAATTTCCTAGTGCATTAGACCGAACCCCATTTTCCCCTCTCCATTATCTCGTTTCCTGTAAACAGGCGCAAAGTAACTACTAATTACGCTGAAAAGCAGCACAAGTGTACCTCGTTTTTATCTTAGATGCTTTCTAATGAAACACAGATCAAATAGTTAAAACTTAAATATGTGATTTCGCACTTCTGTTAGTTAAAAACATGTAGATATTATAATGCAGTAAATAATGAAACTTACTAAACTATTGTGTGTCCGATTCAAGCAAGACAAATTGTTCATACTCTAATCTTTAGCAGTAAATGGAAATATGAACTTCATATACTTGATTTCAACTTCGTAGTGCTGAACTTCTGGAATAAACAATTGTAATTAAAACATTAATGCAATTTATTAGTTATTATGAGCTTAGGCTATTGAGACGATATTGATATTTTGATTTGACATTTTCTCAATTAACAAATTAGTTATTTAGTTATCAGTACTAAACTGATAGATGTCTCAAGTTTACCTTCTACACCACTATTGTAGTGTAGTTTTCTTGAGAAATATGTTTCCTTGTACACATCGATAGATTGGTTTTGCCTTCATTCTAAAATTGTTATTGTTCACAAAGAGGTTTGTGGCTGGTCTTAAAGTAACCGTGAATATGCAAATTCCTTGCAATTCTTAACTTTAAACTTATACTGGAAATCAAATAACTCCATCTACGAATACCGAATGTACTGACACTTTTGAATGGATAACTGTTGTCCGCAATCATTCTTAAAGACACACCAAAAGAATGTAAATGAAATGAACCTCTTAATACCTAAAGTTGCGTACAATACAGTTTCATCATATAAACTTGAGGAAAATATGGAGGTCACAAGGATTTTGTCCTATGCGATATAAGTGACTACAAAGCTAGGAATTTAAAAAACTCGCGTGTTTGTTTAGTTGTTCAGTTGCTCCAAACTTCAACTTTGACAAAAGGACAAAATTCTTGCTTCAGAACATTATTTGGGTTTTGTTCACTTTGCGATATCTCTGGCTCCACTGGACTCCTATAGAATCCTCCAAATACCATAGAGCCTTGAATCACGAAGAACAACAAACAGACCAAAAGTAGCATTCGGCTCCTCTCAATTATGCCTGGAGAGAAAGTCTTCATCACGAATGTTCCTGGAAATGAAAACAGAGCCAGATTATTTATTAATTGCAATTATAAATAAACTTAAAGATAGAGCAAAATTATCCCATTCAAGTTCATCTAGAGCAAAGAGTGGAGCTGGTTGCTTCAAGGGTGTCAACGGGAGAGTCTGTGTACAAAGGTTCTTCACAACCAAGATTTGTGAACGATTTTTCTGGTGATGGAAATTTGTATGAATAAACAATACAGCATTGAACGGAAGTTGAAATAGGGTTATCATTTTGGCATCGTTGCTATATAAATAGCAATTAGTAAACTGCGAAAGAAAATTATAATGGGTAGGCTTAAATTGTAACATGGATTCTGGTGGGGCGATTGATGACTAGACTTATGGGGGAATATAAAACTCTTGAATATCAGTGTTACGTTTTAGACTTTTACAGGAATTCTGATATAGGGATTGATAATTATATGTAGGACACATGCTCCTCAATATCAACAGTAAGTTTAAATTTGGCATGGAAATATTCGTGGGGGTATTAAGTATTATTGTCCTCCTCCGTAGCCGAGCGGGTTAAGGCGTTCACTCGTCTTGAGATCGTTCGCTGCGGGACGGCGAAGGTTCGAATCCGGCTCTGGTTGGAACTTATTCGGCCTACGTATAGGGCCGATGGCAACCCACCATCGTGAGGAAATTGGGGAGCTCCGAGTGAGTGAGCGTAATCCGGTCGCGAAGTCCTACAACGGCTGGGGGTCGGTCGGGCTGACCACCCGTCTCCCTAGTCTGGCTGCAGATCTCCACGCCCCCTTGGTGGCTCGCGTGGGAGGGAGGCCAGCAGTCGGTAGGTAAGCCTTGGCCCGATATTGGGCTGCTGCGCTATAGGATTAGGATTAAGTAGGGTAGACCAGGGCATTACGGATCACAGGGCATTATGGATCAATGTAAGGTTCACGTGACCTGCAAAGAAAACTGTTGCAGGCACGAACTTGAAAAATATAGCGGATCATGCTGCCATATGTCCGCTTACTAGCTGCCTGTCTTTGTTCGCTGTGGCAGGTGGCGCGCGTCTGTGACAAGTGATTGTTGTAAGCAAGTTGGTGGAGACGGTGCAATAAAAATACCCATTGTAAGTTTTGTTCGACGTTTGGTAAGGTTGCATTGTAGAATGTAGGGGTTTAAGTGCTCTACAATTTAACATGTGATAAGGTAGGGTGTGTTTTTGCGATGTGCCAGTATTTGATATGACTAACCCTATTTGTTATTATTTAAATGGACATATGTCGAGAATATGTAAATCAGGGCAATACGGATCGGCCAAAACGGGGCAAAACGGATCTCCCACTTTCAGTACGTTTTACGTACTTTTACTTAACAGTATCTCTTCTAACACGACGCTTTAAATTTCCAGATAGTTCGCGATTATCAAAAGAAGTCCACCAGGAATTCGTGGTCTGTAGTAGGAATGTGTGAAGCTGTGCGTTTGGTGACATCCGGAGAAAAGACTATTCGGCAAGCTGCGGAACTTTGTGGTGTGCCATATACTTCATTGCAACGAAGAACATCTGGTGGATCAGATGACGTTGGTCGTCCTGGTGTAAAGCAACTGTTTAGTGATGAGTTTGAGCAGGCTCTTTCTTCGAGATTGTGTGATTTAGCTCGAAGAGGATTCGGGCCAACACCCAAAGCTGTGCGAAGATACGTTTTCAAGTTTGCAGAGAAAGAGAACATACCGCATCCCTTTAATAAAGAAAAAGGACTACTCAGGGCGTACGAACAAATGTCATGTCGAATGTAGACATGATTGCTAGCAATTCTTGTAGTTTTTGTAAGATTTCATATGATGACCCAAGATGTGCACAGATGGGAGATTGGATTCAATGTCACTCCTGTCGTAAATGGTATCATGAGCGTTGCGTAAATGCTGTCGGAAGAAAACAATTTGTGTGCGGTATATGTCAGATCCCAAAACTGTAATACAGTATACGGTACTTGTTTTTATGTTTTTTATGTTTTTAATCTTATGTTATACACATAAAATTAAACTGATCCATACTGCCCCGTTAGTGATCCGTTTTACCCCTGCTATCAGGGCAATACGGATCAATTGCAGTGTCCCACAAAATATTTTTTTCTGAATTGTATTTTCAACGTCTGGTTCTTTCAATGCTATGCACATGTAGTATAAACTATAATTAATTTTTTGGTAGAGTTTTGTGTTGCTAGCATAATTCCTTGGCCAATAAAAACTGTTGTAAAGAAAAATTGATCCGTAATGCCCTGGTCTACCATATTATTATCATTGTTAAATCTTGACAAGAAATTTATTACGGGGGGTGGGGGTGAACATTTAATTTTTGGGAACTAAATTGATCGATATAAAATAATATGAGTATTATAAATATAAAATAGTACAGAACATTGTATCACCAATATGGTACAAAATATCATCTTCATGACAAACATATGACAAATACAATCCTCATAATGAATACATTATTTAAGAACAATACTTCTTTAAGACGTTCATAAGTGTGTCCTCCATCAAAACGAAATCCAAGTCCATAAAATTATTTTAGATCTTTTTATATTAAAGGGTCATATTTTTCGTGCGGATTTTTAATACATTTCTGTTCTCGCGATTATGTATATTTAAACGTCTGTTGCGTAAATGACCCTGTCTCACATTAATCCATTTTCTTTCTAGTATAGTACTATTAATTTATACAGACACATTTGTTGAGAAATTTCAAGTCCATATGAAAGGTTTACAAAATCAAATTAATTTATAAAGTAATCGTATAGAATTTGTCAAGTTAACCCTCAATAATAACCGTTAAAAAGTTTAGAAATAATGTTTGTCGTTTTCCTGCTGCAACCGTATAGAGGCTGCTCCATTTGTAATGAAAAATGTAAATATCTCAAAGGCACATCGCACAATGCACACTCTGTCTCGTCCATCTGTGGAACAAGGGTTTAATAACAATAAATTTACAAGAGAACGAAGTGGAATAGTTGAATTTCTTAGGAAATACCATACCATCCTCCCCCTCCATAGTTACTGGATCTTCGTCAGCCGCTTGAAAATACTTGTTTCTAAAGAAGATAATATTGTTTAGTACCGGTGATAAGATTCATCTACAGTAAATTTTTAAGTGAGAAAATTTGTCGGGTAAACCCTTCTCTTTCCCCCCGTGCACACGCCTTATGTCATTAATCGTTAATTTTCAAACCTCCCATCATACTCGTTTTGAAACAGGGTAGGTAAGAAATCCTTGTGTTCAAGATAATATAATGTCTCTCTCAAATGTAATAAGCTCTCATTTCTTGCACATCGCACTAGGACACCATGGGTTCCGGGCTCGAGTCCCGACCTGGGCATGAATGTTTGTGTGTTTCCATTCATCAATTCGATCATATCACCACGCATCCCCATCTTCGAAATAGCCAAAAGTGGCACAAAAGGCGAAGTAAATAATGCAAATCAATCACACAATCACAGAACCAACCAAAACGCCATTTCTTCCCAACGGCATTTTACTTTCTTCCCCGAATATTCAGGCCACAATTGACATTCTTTCATGTGGGACTTTGGTTCTTATAGAACATTACTTTTCCTCAGCCTGGAAAACCTTTCCTCCTTACATCCGTAACGCAGACAACTAATTTCTTCAAGATACTTCCGCACTGCCACCTACTGCCAGTAAGTCGAAATACTTCAGTTACATAATTTTCCATGCTAAGATAGCAACGCCATCTCACGTCAAGTATCTGTACTACGTACTCATTCGACACTTTTGCGCTGAATCGGTCATGGTTAGGTTGATGACCTAAAACATATAAATAGAATGACCTTAAAAGTATTTAAAAATGAAATTTATTTTTTAAAAATAACAAAAAATAATTTTCGTTCTTAAATTGAAAGCTTGATATTTTCGTATATTACAAGATGGTAGTTGAATGATTTGATATAACCCGTCTTTTGGTGATTTTGAAATTCAAGGTTACATAAAATACACGCAAGGTTTTTCTGTATCAGTCATTTACCTGCTTTCATAGTGGGCCTTGCGCGATAAAGCAGTCGGTCAGTAGAAAATGAAGTTGTGTTTCACATGGATCAGATTATATTTTTTAAGGTGGTGACTAGAGCTGAGCCGATACCATCATTAGCTGATACCGGTACCGATACCCTGTTCGATCCCTACCGATACCCTGTTCGATCCCTACCGATACCCTGTTCGATCCCTACCGATACCCTGTTCGATTCCTACCGATACCATGTTCGATCCCTACCGATACCATGTTCGATCCCTACCGATACCCTGTTCGATCCCTACCGATACCCTGTTCGATTCCTACCGATACCCTGTTCGATCCCTACCGATACCCTGTTCGAACCCTACCGATACCCTGTTCGATCCCTACCGATACCCTGTTCGATCCCTACCGATACCCTGTTCGATTCCTACCGATACCCTGTTCGAACCCTACCGATACCCTATTCGATCCCTACCGATACCCTGTTCGATCCCTACCGATACCCTGTTCGATCCCTACCGATACCCTGTTCGATCCCTACCGATACCGATACCCTGTTCGATTCCTACCGATACCGATACCCTGTTCGATCCCTACCGATACCGATACCCTGTTCGATCCCTATCGATACTGATACCCTGTTCGATCCCTACCGATACCCTGTTCGATCCCTACCGATACCGATACCCTGTTCGATTCCTACCGATACCGATACCCTGTTCGATCCCTACCGATACCGATACCCTGTTTGATCCCTACCGATACCGATACCCTGTTCGATCCCTACCGATACCCTGTTCGATTCCTACCGATACCCTGTTCGACCCTACCGATACCGATACCCTGTTCGATTCCTACCGATACCCTGTTCGATCCCTACCGATACCGATACCCTGTTCGATCCCTACCGATACCGATACCCTGTTCGATTCCTACCGATACCGATACCCTGTTCGATCCCTACCGATACCGATACCCTGTTCGATCCCTATCGATACTGATACCCTGTTCGATCCCTACCGATACCCTGTTCGATCCCTACCGATACCCTGTTCGATCCCTACCGATACCGATACCCTGTTCGATTCCTACCGATACCGATACCCTGTTCGATTTCTACCGATACCGATACCGATACTTATATAATTCCAATATAAAATAACAAGAGCTAGTTACCGAGTCCATACTAACTCGTCACATCACGTATCTAGAAATATAATTTGCGGAGCCGGTCTAACCCAAGTGACTCAGAAATATAATAATAAAGTGTTTCTATTTAATACGTTATTATACCTAATATTTTGATATATTCTTAATAATATGTAAATTAATTAATTGGTACTTAATTACTTCGATGCTTTACGGAGTAATGTTGTATGTAACCACATACTATGAAACGGAGGGAAGAGATCCTTAATACTTATTTTGTTCTTTGTTTCTTTGATAAAAATATTATTATTGTTGGTATTATTACATGTATCGGTATCGGCCAATACCGGGGGTATCGGCCTCGGTAAGTATAGGTTGATTTTTTCGGTCGATACCATCCGATACCACAGATTTTCAGTGGCTAGAAAAGCGGGCAAAAGCAACAGATCGTCTCAACATTTATTCTTTTTAAAAGTTCGTTCACCCTTCCTTGTGACAGATTGGGAGACCAGCATAGGAAGTTCCATAGATATTCCTACTAACACTGGATCATAAACCCTCACTCTCCTGGGAAGCAAATGGCAAGATCAAAGGCATGCCCCCCCCCCCCAAGGCGTTTGACGCACTCCATCCCAAAATGGTAGAACATTCGACCCCCCCATTATACCGAATGATTTACTCAAATTATTTTGGTCAGACAAAATTTGCGGCACAATAAAATACAGGCATATTTAAGCAGTATATGTTTACTTTAGATACGTTAGACTCACTTTCATGTTTGCTAACACTGCTCAGGCTCACTGCCATTGTTAGTGTATTGAACCTTATTCTTAACAGTTTGTCTGCTTGACTAACCTTGTATTAATGCGAACAGCACGTCCCCCATCCAAACCGATTCTAAAGGCATAAGATGTGGTGTTTCATTTCAACTCTATCACCGCGATCACTCGCAGGTAGGTAGGAAAACTGTATATAATAACCAAAACTAAAAATCAATAACAAGTCAAACGAAACGTGTGTGAAGATATATAAAATTGGTATAAAATGTTGTCCCCCAAAAAAATTCACATGACGCAAGCGCGTCATGAAACCCCCCTGTGGGCACTCCTGGGCATGGTTAAGTGAAAACTGAACCCAAACGTGACCATTGAGGCATGCATGTAACTGCTTAGTTAAGGCTGTAGGAATTAAACCATTCATTGCCAATTCTTTCTTGAAAGCTCGTGAGGGTAAGATGAATGGATGTTTTTAAACCATACGCCGCGCTAATGTCGGATTAGTTGGTTGCAGAATTCTTGGAAATGGGGATGAAGGCCGCTGTGAAATTAGCTTTGTTTTATCTACGTTTCAGCAATTTCTTCTTGTGCTCTCCCCTTCTGTGTCAGTCTTTTGTGTGACTGCTAGTATCAGCTAATCAGCTATTTCCTCCGAGATTAGATTGGGAACATACGGCTTTGAATGACAGTACTAAAGAAAATTGAGTTTGTGTTCTATAAGTCCACTTTATGAACAGATAGGCTAATCGGGACTGGACCAACAGCTTAAAGTGGGATCCGAACCACTATATGCCTACACCGCGATATCGAACCAACGACACGACTCCTTGATTGCAAGTCGACGATGTTACCACTAAGCCATCCGGAAGGCTCCTCTAAAGATTTATGTTCACCACTACTTACAATAATGTAATCAGGAACTTTACTTTTCATGAACTGGACGTAACATCATTTGTTTTTTGTCATTCAATAAATATTCAATTTTTACTCTTTCGACATTGATTTCGTTGCCAGGACAGTTCCTCTTACACATATTTAAGCGGTCTTAATTACACGTAAGCTACGAGTAGATAGCAAATACGTGCTTTGTATCTATTCTTAAGCTTCTTTTTACCTATTCATCTAATAATACCAATAAAAATTGCTGTTAACTTGCTATGGGAAGGCGTGCACGATATACAGAACAGCCGAGCCGTAAATAAATATGTGAATTCGCTCTTTTTAAATCCCAAACAAGTGATCTGACACCGTGAGAGAAGAAAAGACAGTTCTAGCTACTGACAGCTCGACAATGACGAGAGGGCAGATAGATAAAGAGGATCAAATCGTGATTGTTATATAATCTAAAGAATGCATAGAATGAGATTGTTTTCCCAATTACAATGTAGCAGTTTTTCTTTTCCTTGCAGTAAGGTGTCTGAAAAAAGAAATACTGAGCTACCACCGGGATCAATTCCGGGAATCCTTGAATACAAGGCGACAACCTTAACCAACAGGCTGTCGGAGGAGGCTCAAACAATTATATCGAATTATATCTTGCTGAAAGATAAGCGAATCATTAGTAGGATACCAACTTCTGGATACGAGAAACCACAGAAATAATGAAATCCTTTATCAGACTTTCAATCTTTTTAGTTTCAGGTTAGACAGGCTGATACCTCTCCTTGTGGAATGTGTAAACATCTGCAAATAATACAAATACTCTTCAACAATATCCCTTAAACTTGCTATGATACTTCCATCTTTTAAATACATGCTCACGTGCAACAAATTTTAACTTTTTAAAAAATATTTATACATAAAAATGTGTACAATTATTTTGCAATCATATACCACGAGCACGAATGTCCGTTTTAGCCCATGTCAGTAAATTACACAATGGGTTTCAATAGTCACATATTCAAATTAAAGTAAAAATTGACGCCGTTTGCATTTGGGTAAGATATAGACCACATTTACAAGGGTTTCTTGGAATAAGTAACGCTTGAATGCAGTAATGTAAGGTAGTGGAAGAAGGAAATATAGAAAGATAATTGTAAATAAGCTTTGACTTGTAAGTCCTTAGGAAATTCCTGGGTAAATAAATCTAAACACTCTGCTGTCCGATGCATTAGTTCTAGTCGAAAATTAACAATTGTCGTGGCAAACTTAACTTACCTTTCACTTGAGTGTAAAGAGAGCTTTCTTTCCGCAATTTGCACAGTTGGGATAAAGAGTATGTTCAGTGGACAAATAATGACATTTGAAAAGCTGTGTCCATCTTGCTACATATTAATCTACATAGTGTTTCCATGGCAACTATAATAAATAACACACAAACTATTACGTATTGTTGAAAAATGCAATAATTTAGTATCTGTTTCAATTGAACAAGAAATTTGAGAAGTTTAATTCAGTTATAATTGCAACCGATTCAGCCTCTGTGCTAAATTCTTTACAGTTTGCATCATGGTCATGTCATACGGAATGATACATTGTTAGCATAACAATACTCACACTGAAATTAAAGAGATTTGGATATGATATCAACTTTATTTTGACACCTGGACATTCTTTAATAGAAAGGAAAAATATAGCAGATACTTTGGCAAAATATTCAGCGAATCAAACAATCCAACGGCCGCTTTCAATATAGATTGCGTCCGTAGTTTTGGAATCACACACTGAAACAATACTACTTACTGACTAGGAAAGCTTGTGGATGAATACTAGCACTCAATGCGGTAAAGCGTACTATTCTACACAAGAAATAATTCCAAAGGAATGTTGGTTTAAGCAGATTCAACTCTCCCGGAGTTCCCTCACAACTATAATGCGCTGCAGGTTAAATCACACTATCGCCGCAGCTCATCTGTACAAGAAGAATTTAGTGGCTTCACCAGTTTGTTTGTGCAATGAATATACTGCAACTCCGAACCACATTATATTTCAATGCAAACTTTATGAAACTTACAGAGAACCATTTCTAGAGCAACTGTACAGGAGTGGACATCAAGCGCCACTGACACTGCCTTGTTTACTGACTTCTCCTTCATCCTCGATATATAAAATATCTTAATAAGTCGAATATAATTCTGTAAAAGTGTAATGAAATTTGGTAACTATTTATTATGAAAGGAATAATTGTGAGTAAATATTATGTGCATACATGTATATAATACCAATTGATAAATTATTAACTGGAGCATGGATTTTGTCCACAACCAATAAATATTTTATATAAAAAAACAATAAATTTGCATTTGCAGTGACTTTTTCTAAACAATGCACCTATCGCAAAATCATAGATGACAAGCCATAGAATATTTATTTTTAAGCAACATTAAAACAAATACCGTATCACGCCGAAGGCGTGACCCGAACCCGGCACCCTCGGCGTCATAACTCGATACACAAATCTCTTCGTCATGGGGTCCGGCTGAAGCACTGGAAATAGCTTCTTAAAAGCTACCTTCAGTGGAGCTGCAAACTCCGCTGACACGGGAATCAACCGGAAATCGTACGAAAATAAGTTAACTCAGCCTTATGCAAAAAGTACGTTAACGACAGCACGGAACTTTTCCAACGGCTTTAACGATCGGAAATTTAAATCTCACTTAAATAGATCGCGAGAACATTTCTCGGTCCAGTTGTAATCAGAAAGGTATCGAGTGAACGAAAAGTTTTTGTCTCCAATTAATAGTCTGATTATAGATCGATACGTAAGGAGTTACAGCGAGAGTCGCTCACCCGAACGAAGTTTCATTTCATGGCCGTACCTTGTCTACTAAATCAGCGAGACGAACATCTCTATAAGACACCAGAGGAAAACGAACATTCCTTTATTCCTTTTGTATATTCTGATGACCCTGCCAGACCAGTCAATCGAAGTGTAAATTTCGAATGTTAAAGTGTTCTCCTTATTTCACGGGGGCGTGCTTCTATAAACGTACCTCTCGCAAAAGTGAGTGGCTCTAGGCTGGCATAGCCTAAGCTCCAGCCCAAAAACCCGAGGGGTTTTTATATGATACCTAGATTCAGGACAAGGACATTTTATACTAGGTAAACCAACTGAAATATTTTTGATTATTTTGATCTCAAGCATCTCTTGTTGGTTTCAAGTCCACGGTACTAGACTTACAGTTTAAGGTGGTTTCCGAATTACAGTACGGGCCTCCTAGATAGCGTAGTGGTAACGTCCTCGCAATGTAATTAAGTGGTCCCGGGTTTGATACCCGGTGTAGGCGCATAGTAGTTCGGATCGCACTGTCAGACCAATCCCGATGATCCTATCTGTGCATAAAGTGGACTTAATAACTAAAGCTAAAATTCATATGACCCACTGAGCAATGTGTCTTTACCTGGGGATCGTACCAGAGACCTCTTGATTACAAGGCTTCGTGTTTCTTTTTTGCCTTAGATTACATTTTTATAATACCGAGAAAATCATCACATTTCTTTCTAGATTCTGTTACATCTTAATTTCTAGAGTAAATTACACCCCTCTATACGGCAAATCTATTGGGATATTTCATTTCCTTGATGTGGTGCCACTGTGTCATTTTAGCTTTTCCTTTGTGGAGATACCAACTCAGTGGCGTGTTTGTGATTTTATTTCGGGTAGTATTGAAATTTGTATATATGTACCAGTCAGTAAACTAAACTAAACTATTGCCTTGCGGTTCTAAGGTAATAACTTAGGTCAATAAATCTTATGACAACATGTACACGTAATTTAGAAACATTTAGTATAATTACATTCTAAGAAAACCCTAACTCGTACACAAAACGAGATATCAAATTAGGTATTTTCCAGTCTTACGGCGGGCGGCCCTCATGCTGGCAAGGGAAGTGGGGAACGGGGCATACACAGCAGACCAACCAGACAGTAGCGATGGAGCCGAGAGTTACCACGTCGAAGGGAGGAACTACTTATCACACTGGGTTGGTCGCTTCCCCGCTCCCCACTTGCCTTGCCAGCATGTAGGGCGCCCGCCGGAAAACTGGAAAAGACCTATAGTAACACCGAAAACTTGATCAAATTTCTATTGCGAGGTTCAAACCTAATATCTATTTAACCTACTTAAAAGTATATTGTGAACAGTTTAATATATGTTCGGTGAGGTTGGTCGTTGGACAATTGTGTCTTCTATTAATCCACATGGCTGCATACTAACTTCCGACCAGAAGTCTGCAGGTTATCGCAATGCTGCGAGCAGCTGTTCCACCCTGAGGGCCCCGTCCACTGAGACGCGGGGAAACACGGGAAAATCCGGCAACAGAACTTCTGTTGTCTGCTTTTATTGAAATCAAATGGTATAATACCTACTGCACGGAAAAGCCAGGAACCTAAGAACGGAATTTCCGGTCAGAAGTCTGCATGTTTCTGTGAAGAAATTCTCAATTTAAGCGCGTCTCCTGCTCTTTCGTGTAATTTCGTGTCTCTTCGTTTAGCTTCGGCAAGCGTCATGCTTAGACCCGATGTAGCGTACAAAAGGTGTAGTGTGGATGTTGTTTATCTGGTGCAGTGACGCAACCACGATGGGGGATCATTGCCCCCCCCCCCCCCATCTTGGACGGAAATCAATTATATTGGGGGCAAACATTGAAGTAGAAAGAAAGCAAGACTAGCAGAATCTAAGAGTAGCAGGACAAAAGGATACTCAAGATGGAATTCGTGTTCACATATTTCTTGCATTTCCTTCCAGACGGCCAAGGGCACATTCAGGGGGCAAAGATTGGCAATTGCCTTCCGTCGATTTCAAATCTTATGCAAATAAAAATGCATTTCGTAAAATGTTCTTGCTCGCTTCGGTCGCAATGTCTGCTCAAATTCTAAATGAAATTATTTGTGTCCTATTAAATCAATATTGTTTTCAGCTTGAAAAAGAATGGATCTAAAAAAGAATATTTGACTGGAGCGTGAGGTGCCGAAGATTGATAGTTGATGTGAACGTCTCTATCGCTCAACCCACGGTTCAACAGCAGTCTTCAGCCCCGTTGCAGAGGATACGTAACCCAGTTTTGTGCCTAGAAGATGAGCAATCAGAAGTCAAAAAGACCTATTGAAACACATGGAAAGGTGAGTATAGATAAAATTGATTGAGAAAAAAAGGAATCCCAATTATAGTATCCTCTCAATTCTGTTTGTAAAACATCGGTCAAAAATATGCGATATCATGTACCCGAGTAAAGGAATCCCCGCTTCCGCAATTATTTTTCTTCCTTCTCATTTTCTTCTATTTAACGCCAGTGCTGTAACAGACAAGTCCATCGTTGAAAATCTTTTAAACATTGTACTGTAGTTAGCACAATCGGCAGGCTTTTTATACAGAAAAATCGGTGTACTCTGTGAAGAAACCAACACCAGACTCACGTTGATCGTTCCTTGACCGGAGCGAAGCTTGACTGCTTGTGTGAATACCCCCTGACCGTGAGCGAAGCATGAGCGGATAGTGAGCGTTGCTTGCACACGGCATCTATGTTGTCTTTCCAGTTTTCTCTATTCGCTTGTTAGCGGTGTTGCGAATACTAATGTTTACTCTTGCCTCGATGTTCAGTATTGTCCTGGATTCTCATACTATTTTCTTATTATTATTATTGGCACGTTTATTCTGGTGTCCCCCCTCCCAGACCAAAAAAATGTGGTTGCTCCTTTGGTGTGCTGCATTCATGTTTTGCTTCGGTAAGTACGTGATTGAACTACAATTTAACAGGCTGAACAGCATGTTCTATATGTTTGTGTTTGTAAAATAATGTGTCTGTTAATAAGAAGACACGGATAGGGGGCGGGGCAAATTAACCTCGAGCTCATAGTGAAAACACGTGCACCGCAATCACAACTATTGGTTCGGTACGTGGTGGCGCGGTACATAGGCGGAGTACACTCGGAAAGGCAAATGGAAGTTTCCACTCGGAGGTTCCGGGTAGCGCGTCTCCGGCGTCCAGTGGACGACAAGCTTTCGACAATCACTGGATTGGCCGCCATGTGGTATGGACTTGACACCGCTGGATTTTTATCTGTGGGGGTCACTTGAAGGCCATTGTGCATCAGGACAAGATTAGAGACTTCTCTATTATTTTGACTACATGACGTCCTATACTCTATCCCAGCTAACTGTGGAGCATATAACCCTCTGCCCACAAATGTACTAAATGTGCAGGTAACATTGCAACTGATGTCATGCCTGGATTTGATTGGCTGTTATGCTCAGAGACGCCAGGAGGAAACGAGCACGGGTTTGTCTTGAGGCAACGGTCAAGGGGGGAAGAGCAGTGTAGCTCTGACTGTAAACGTGTATGGTAAGTGTGGCGATATGATGGGGGATTTACGTATTGTGGTTCCTTTAAAATTCTATAATTTATTTGTTCATTTCTTTAGGTTCATTAGGTTTTTGTTATTCTAACTTCTAATTAAATTAATATTAGTTTGGGTATTGAGGAACGTATTCTTAGAATTCTCGGTCGTATGGCCGCATTCACTATACACGCATTGACCCCTAATTATTTATAAATTTAAGTTGCATATCATACAGTTGTCTGATTATGGATATATAAAGAAAGGGAATATATTTACTTTTTGATTGTTACCATTCTATAAAAGTACTTTTGCACTGTTAAAATAAAAAGGAAAAGATCTAAGTTTCTGGTTTTGATTTCGTAACTAATTTCCTAGAATAACGGACTCTGATAACAGCTTGCTTTCACTGTCCCTCTGTATGGTAGATCCTGCTTTATGCAGTTGAGGTTGAGCGTGTCCAATATGAGTAAATGGGCCTTTTTTACAGCTTAGTTGCAGGAGAGCGTGGTTTTGGCAAGGCAGGTGAAAACCAGGGAGTCGTAACGTACCCAATTTGCGTTACACGTTACGTTCCATTTTGTAGGAGGAAGAGTATGGTTCAGCTGCTGGTACCCATGTAACGTAACGAAATGCAATATGTTATAGACTGACGTTACAGAGAACGTAACAAAATGTATTATGGTAGATATTAACGTTATAAAGGAACGTAACGAAATGAGCACATTGGAACATAACGTAATATGCAATATGGTATATACTACCGTTACAAGGAACGTAGTAACGAAATGCAATATGGTATATACTAGCGTTACAAAAACGTAACGAAATGCAACATGGTAGTAAATAACGGTACAATAGGAACGTAATGAATGCAATCCTCCGTAACGGAATGAAGTGAAAGGCAATATGGTTAACTAACGTTACATAGGAATGTAACAAAATGTAAACCACTGTAGCGGAACGGAACAAAATGCAGTTGGGTACATACCATCTGCATAAGGAACGTACATAAATTCAGTATGGTAGATGTTAACGTTACAAGGAAAGAACAATTCACAAATGTTAGCTAGTAACGTTATAGGCGCGTGACGAATATAATCTATTTAACATCAAGGAAGAAAAAGGAATAGCCAAAATCTCTTACCTTTCATTGGAACATTGCGAAAAATAACTCAGTATATCGTATGGGATTAATGTGAAATAGCCGTGAAAAATATGGTTGTTTGTAAAAAAATTAATTTCAACCAGGGTTGTTAAAGGGTCAGGAATTTTAAATCAATTCAATTCCGGTTCAGCAGGGAATATTAGCAAGCATAAATGGATCTGGACTGTAAAGAGCCTCTTTATGTATTTCAATTCGTTCCAGGGACATTTTCTCCTGATCAATTGAAATACGGCACAGGGACCTTCTTTCCGGATCAATTTAAAGACGGTCTAAGTTTCATATTGAAATGAAAGAATACGCAACTTAAACCGAATTTAAACTGTGCGATAAAAAAGGTTCCGGTCTTGTTGCGGAACCCAATAGAAGAACCCATTAGAATTTATAGGTTCGTGGACGTTTAACAACCCTGATTTAATATTAAATTACATTTTTGGCTCGAATTTGAATAAAGCTTCCAACTAGTGTAGAAATGAGTAGCAATAGGCGTGCGCACGGGGTGCAAGTCAAACTTGTACAGAAATCAATTCTAGGAGGTAAGGAAGGCAAACATTGGACTATAGAAAGAAAGGTTGCAGAATCTAAGAGTAGCAAGACAAAAGGATACTCAAGATGGATTTAGTTTTCACGTCTTTCGTGCACTATTTCTTCCAGACGGCCAAGAGCACCTGCAAGGGGGCACAGAGGGGCAATTGCCCCCTCTCGATTTCTATCTTTATACTTATTTAAAAATAGTTATATAAACTTGGACAGTTGCTGCTGATTACGGTGTAAGTTTTGCCCGTGTAAGGTAATAAATAGATTTATTATTAATTTTTGAAGCCGCACCGTTCATTTATAAACACACTGTATATGAGCCATTGTGAATTCGAGTTAATTTAAACATTTTGCGTTGTTGCGAGATTATCTATTAGGATAAAATTTGGACATAAATAATCTAAGTAGAAAAAGTGCAACTTGTATATCAAAATTGCCATGTCCATCTGATCTCCGAAAGTAGTGTTTAGCACGTCACATTTCAAGTATATGATTGATTGATTTGGTGTTTTGAGTCCACTTTATGCACAGTAAGGCTAATCGGGACTGGACCTTCAGTTTGAAGTGGAATCCGAACCACTTGTGCCTCCACCGGGTATCGAACCCGGGACCCCTTGATTACTAGGCGACGAAGCAACCACTGCGCCATCGGGGAGGCCATTTCAAGTATAGTCCATGATCGTATCTAGTATATGAACGAGATTTGTCCCTCCTCTCAAACAATTCGTGGCTTGTCCCCACCGAACGAAGTGTGTCACTTATAAATGAAGTTTCCGAAAGCAGGCATTATGCATGAACAGAACAAAAAATACTCCTGAGAAATTACAAAAATTATAAGCCAGTTCGTGACCGGGAGTTATTGACGGTCTCCCCCCCCCCCCCCAACCTATCCGCTTTAGGTTCCGGGTTCGAGTCCTGGTCTGTAAATATATTTTTTAGGTGTCTCTTCATCAATTTAATCTATTTATCATCCATCTTCATAGTTTCGATTAATTATAAAAGTGACATAAAAGCAAAGCAAAATAAGAACAAATAAAAATAATTGCAAAATGACTAGAATGTCAGAACTACATTTGAAAAATAAAATGCGAGCAGAAGATTCATTTTCAAAAAGGTATTTTGGTAGAATTGTGTAGACAGACAGCATGCTCCCGAAAGTTGCCAATCCACGTGTAGTATGACCTTCGATACTGGGGTTGCGCTTTTTCAGGAAAGTTTTCTCGACCCTCGTCAAGCGTCTTATCAAGAATGCCTCGGTGTTCGCAGCATTGCCAACTTATTTTCCGTCAGAAAAAGTCTTTTTCCTCCTATTTAATCTGCGGTTGGCTCTACAATACATCATATTAAACAAGATACAACAACTGAATTACGGCGAAGTAGGTTAGAAACCCTGCCTGCTCAAGAGCAGCTTCGATAAGGTACCTGAATTGTTTCGAGCTGAACCAGGAAATGGGCGATCTTTATTCCCGAAGGCCATTCTGTGTGGATTTGAGAGCATGAAATTGTAGGTTGATGATAGTACTACAAGACGTCAAGTGGATTTTTTTTCTGTTTCGTTATTTTATATAGCTTTGCTACCTATATAGTTTGAATAACTAATCAATCATTTGATGAGCAAACACACACGAAGAAGCCGATCCCGTGGCAAATTAGTTAGCGTAATACACTGCGAAGGCTAATGTCGGATTAGAAAATATGGATGGGTCATTTGTCTTTATACCACTTCCATCACCTATCACATCCTTTATCATCGTGATTAACCGAAAGTGGTAGACTCGAAATAAAAATAGAATCTTTGCATGAATGTCCGAAAAAGAGGCAAGGGCACGACCCACCTGGAAAAGGAAAGTCAACAAAAATTATATATATCGCGCAATTGCATTTTACCTATAATAATAATGTTAATTATTGCATGCACATGATAACTTCAAATTAAAGCAATGGCTTTTGAGGAGACAACACTGTTATGGGGGAACATGCACCTTGTTTGCCCCCCCTGAAAAAAAACTACCCTGCTTGCCCCTCCCTGGAAAAAAAATCCTGCAGACGTCCATGAACCTTTGGTATCGACTTCGGAGTATAAAGCTGCAACGTGCCACCACTCGTAACTCCAGGGTATGCCGAATTGGCAACACACCGCTCCTTGCTCCGGCTGGTCAGTTGGGAGCACCAGTTCTCACTCAGGGATCGGGATTAAGACGATCCACATTCCTCCAGGAAGGAAACCACCGAATTGCGACACGTGACAGTAAATAAAATTCCAAATACTTTATAATTAAAATGTCCAAATCTTTAATCACGAATCGCGCGCGTACATACTGATTCACACAAGTTAAAAGTTATAATTTATTGAGTCATGCACGCTCGCAGGCAGTCATAAGCAATTTATTTAACACGAGAGTCCGCGCACCGCCTTCACAGTTAATAGCAAAACCTCAACTGCTACCTCAAGCGCGAGGCGCAGCATAACAGATTGTTCTAACTTACAATGCAAACTCATAACATAAAATAACACAAGAAAAACTGATAATTTATATAACACATCAATGTTAATTAGCGATAGTAAGCTAAAGTTAAGGTTGGCAACAATTAAAAATGCCAACGTGGAAGTTTTTACATCGCAAAGAACACGAAGCGTGGTTACCCTACTCCTAACATAAACAGCCAATAGGAATACGATATTTTATTCAAAACGAGGGAGAAATACTTTGCTATAATATTACAATATTAAACTATACAGAAATAACTAAACTGATTTTATCAAATAAATCATATTTGCCCTTGTACATAAAAAAAATGATTAAATAAAGATTTACTTTATAAGGAAGACAAATTACTTCAATCTTGTACATTGTTGAACAAAAATCGATATTAAGAAGAAATGTATTTAACTTGTGCTTCAAAAACAATGAAAACGTTGCATATATTATTTGGGATCCTATAAATTCTGAATAAATGTTGCAAAAATACGCGAAAAAGAAAGTAAAAAAAAATACGTGAATGATATTATAAAATATAAAGAAACGTAATATATACATGAATTATAAAAACAATTAACTATAAATAATTTAATCCAAGTTCTTAACTTGAAAATATACGAATAAGATAAATGCCAATATACAACTGAAATCTGCCCAACATGGCAGTCGTTAGAAAGCATTGTTTCTTCAATGTATAGCGTGGCAATAGACCGTGACAGCCTCTTATTTGCCAGGAAATATCAACACGAGAACAGGGATAGGAATTCCTCTTATTTTAGATTTTCTCAAACTAATGGAGTGCATACATTGCTCTAAGCAGGATGCTCTCTACCTTATGATGGGAACAATGTATGCGCTCAAAACATTGGACGCTAACGCCGATTTAAGCTGGCTCGCAAGCCGAGAACACTGTTCGAATCTCCACAGGCATATAATAAAAATGTATCATACCCAAATGACACATCTGGTGTAATACCTAACGTGCCAAATTTTGGAAAATAGGAGCTGGTAGCGCCACTTCCCCAGGATTATTATCCGTGGCCTGCAAGCAAGGTTCTTGTATGTGTGACTTTTCTGTTTCTCAGACTACGTGTGACTACCTACAAATTATGTGAAACAATAACAAACAACTTCCCGACCGATTTCCAAGGCTCGTTTCACCCTAGCTACAAACTACCACTTCGATCACTGCATGCACGAGTGAGTAGTGGTATTCGCGTGTCTTCCCTTTAATGCAAAACCACAATTTGCTCCACAGCTGCTGCCATATTGCGTAGATGAACGAAAAACACACTCAATATACCAAATTGCTTGTATGTAGACATCAGACGATAAGAGATGAAACAATTGCAGCCTACAATTTCCCTCAATCAACTACAATTGCCATCTGAGTATGAGAAACCACTTGCATTCTAACCGGGTTCGATTCCTGGTGGAGGCACAGTGGTTCATTTCCCACTTTCAACTGTAGGCCCACTCCCAATTACCCTATCTGTGAATACAACTGAACTTAAAACAAGACAAACTTTCATTCTAACCTCAGTCAATTGTGGGAGCTGCTTAGAAGTAGTAGCGTTGCTGGCATGGTGGACTTCGGTTCTTACTTTTGCTTTTAACAGATAGATACATTTTGAATAATAGTGAAATCAAAGTAATCGATTATTTTACCGAATGACAAAGTTATAACGGAATTGTGTTACCTCCATTACAGAACAACTACCTAATCTCATTCAATTCCAGTGTTCTATCTGGTAGATAGATGTATCAACCTTTGCAATAATGTAAACTTTCAGTGCAATGGCGACAAAGGTCCAATAACTATAATGTCAAACTTTAAAGATTTCCTGACAAAATAAAAAAATGGACAGATCATTTACATTCTCAATGGACATGTTGAAAAAAAGACATATTCATTTTTTTTAATTTCTTTTTTTTTTAGCGTAGGTAAAAGGAAGTCACTTGAATAAAGTGGGAATATAATCAAAATGTCCATCAGGTATTCATTGATTTCAAAAAAGCATATGATTTGGTCAAAAGAGATAAATTATATAATATATTAGTCGAATTTGGAATACCTAAGAAGCTTGTTAATATGATAAAAGTATGCACCAGTGAAACAGAAAGTAAAATTCGTGTGGGTATTTATGTGTCTGACAAATTTACAATTCATGATGGGTTGAAACAAGGAGATGCATTATATCCATTGCTCTCTAATTTTGCTTTAGAATATTCTGTTAGGAAGGTAACAGAAACTAACGAAGGACTAAAATTAAATGGTGTGACTCAGTTGTTAGCATATGCAGATGATGTAGACTTATTAGGGGATGATATAAATACAATTAAGAATAATGCTAAAATACTTTTCAAAACTGCTAAAGACATAGGTTTGGAAGTTAACAAAGAGAAAACTAAATATATGCTTACAGGCCGAAACCAAGGGTTAGGTAATGATCAAAATCTAGTAGTGGGAAAGTATATAGGATAAACCCAACTTACAAGTGTAGAAAAGGCGAGGCTATTTGATTGAACAATCCGATTTGCTTACACTTAAAACAAAGCCAAGAGGGGCCTATACCCCAATTTTTCAGGTGTGATATGCTCTGATTTTTAAGAAATTCTGAATTTCTAGTGTAGAAAAGGCGAGGGCTCAACAGATAGATTTGCCCATACTTAAGACAATGGCAAGAGGGGCCTATACCCCAATTCTTCAGGTGTGGAGGTTCGGGTTTAAGTCCTCATAAAATGTGAAGCCTCCCCTGATGGCAAAATAATAATATTGTTGTCTTGTAAACAAGGGGCTCTGGGTTCGAGTCCTCATAAAATATGTATGATTGAAATACATGTGGCAAAATAATATGTCCACAAGTGAGATTTTGAGAATAATTACTGCTAGTTGATAGCCCCCAGATCTGAAACCCTGGTAAAAAGTGTTTTACAACAATATATTGTACAAAAACTGAGTTTCTCAATTTTCTTATTTTCCTCATGTTTTATAACCACTCGCTCAATACAATAGAAGAAGAGCGGGTAGGCATAATTAATTGCCTCCATGCCTTGCCGGCACGCAAGAGATAAAATCTACACGCTAGAAGGGAGCATTAATGATTTTTCTGTGCGATTCACTGAAGGGGCCATTAATCTTTCTGTGCGACAGGGAAAAAGTGTAACATGTCTGCAACATGTAAAAGTGTAACAAAGATTATTGAGATAAAAATACATATTTTCACACAGTGGCAATGAACTACAAAATCAGGCATGTCGTATTGAATACTGGAGAATGAATTTGTGGCATCAAATTCATAATAAGAACCAGATGCAGGCTTCTGTACACATTGATATGTATAAAATTGCAGAGGAATCTGTGGATTTTTTATTATATCAGCTTTGTATTTAAGAGCATAACTGGCCTCAAACTCAACAACAGGGATTCTTAACTCCATAGTCTGAATAATGCATTTGCCCTCATCAGGTAGGGTATTAGGCAGAGCTTCTCCTGTAGGGTTTATTGCACTGTACCTCATCAAGGCATTATTATCATTGGCAGCTCTTCTAAATGTAATTCTTAACCCACCCTTCCACATAATATCTTTGAAATCTGAGAAGAATCCTGGCAACAGGCGCATAGGAAACAGCACTGTGTGGCTCTTGGATATAATTTTATCACCAGACTCAAATCCACCGATTTTGTAGTAAGAAGCCTCGGTTTTGGATAATTTTAATGTGGCCAAGGCTTTGGGGGTATTGCCGGGATAATCCACTCTGTTTATAACAACGCCATGCTTTCTGATCTCAATTTCAGAGAATAGATGTGGCACAAAATTATCTACCAATCTTATATTTGAATTTGCCGGATAATCTGTACCATCGAGCTTTACAACATCAAATTTGATGTATAGATCTGCTCTGTGGGGGTGTATAAATCCATCCCCTACATCAAGATCAACCTCAATTTCTGTGTTGGGTTGATTTAAATTTGCAAATGTCCTCCTGTTTGGGGGGAATGATTGTAGCTCATAACTCTCAATATTTTCCATTTTTTTCTTGTATGTATTTTTATTTAAATATTAATCTCTATGATTGCAGTTGTTGTGGCTAAAGCAAAATCAACTAATTCTTCTTTTTCATTAGTGACAATCAATTCAATATAATCTATTCTGTTGTGGCACACAGGAAAATATAATGTTGGGGATGGATTGTAGATGATGGGCTCCATAAATTCAGAATTAGGTTTGAATGTTGCAATGATGCCTGTTTGTTTGTGAGTGCCTATGCCATTTGATTTGGTGATCATACCCTCTGCTACATTACAGTGAATATTCAGAGTCTCTATGGCTAAGAATTTAGGTATATTCATAGCAGTGTGTTTGATGCCTGGTTCAAGTTTTGTGTTGTTCTCAAAGCCTAACAGCTCTCCTATAGTACCCAGATCCACTGTTTCTGTGGCAGATACAATTTCTACTCTGTGAGTGACAGAATTTTGAGTTAATACTACACCTCTGGGTAATTGAGCATTTAGAGTGGAGAGATTATATTGCCCTGGAGTAATAACAATTTTTTCATCCCCAACTGCAATTGTGTTGTTGTGGTGTGTAATATTAGGGATTAGGTACATGCCATAAAATGCCCTGAGAGCTATTGTTTTGGGATATACAATATCATCATGCAATTTGAGTTTCAATATTGAATTTTGGCTGGTGAGATGAAATACCCCCATGATGTTTCAGATACCACAAGGCTTTTTGAAAATCTTCAATTGATGGTTTATTTATTTGAGACATATATCTAAGAACAGATAAACACAAATGTCCGCAATTAACATCTCTGAAGTTTTGAACACGGGCATTATTGTAATAAAGATTAGCTGAATTTAGATATTTTATTAAATTTTCAGGTGGAACACCTCCAAATGAATCAAAAACAAATGCCTCATTGTTTAAATATTTAAGATAGCAGATCCAGTGAGTGCCCTGATTTTTGTACTCATCCAAATTAACAATGCCACACTCTTTGTTGAGTGGTTGTTCTGGTAAAGAATCAGACATGTACACACCTCTAAAATGTTTGATGCCCAGTGGCTTGATTAAAGCTTCAATATCTTGGTTTGTAAGCGGCTCTTGTTTTTTTTAAACTTATTCATGGCTCTCTTAACACCTTTTCCCTTGTTTCTCAATAGCCAGGTTATGGCGCTTCTGCTCATCTAATTCTGCCCTATTTTTCTTGGCATCTATTACTGTTTTTGCTATGGCAGCTGATCCCCCCGCCAAGCTCCCAACAGCCCCGAGGGCAGCTAAGATGGCAGGGATGGTAAATATAAATCCCCCCACATGTGATTTTTTTCTTGATTGCTGTAATTTTTTTAATTGGGGGTACTAAGCAACAATTTCATACCATGACCCTTTGCAATACAAGAATTTTTCTTCTTGCGCTGCTTTTTTGTTAGAAGATTATCAATAGGCCCAAGAGATTTGAGACCTGCATAAGGTATTTGATACATAACACCCTTAGCCCTCATTGTAGGTTTATTATATACATATTCACAACCCCCACCCCAATTTTTGTTTGGTGCTCATAGCTATGGTGGTCCCCAATGCTGCTATTTTCTCACTTAAAGAAGCATCTTTGCTTACAAATCTGCCAAATGCAGCCTCTTCTAATTTCTTTATTGAGTTTATTGAGTTTATTGAGCAATTTTCACACCGATAGTACCCCTGCAACATGTCTCTTATCAAGATCAGAATGTGTGTTGTATGCAATATCATGGTCTCTACAAGCAGCATCTAGGGGATTAACACCAGGATCACCTCTGTTTAATCTATGGTCCAATTTTGTGCCTGGACCACAATATTGATAGCCTGGAATATGTAATTCAAATGGCAGCTTGTTTATAATGTCATTAACAAGGCCCCGACCCTCAGAAATATTCCAGAATTTGGGGGGTAGAGTATTAATAATTTTTATGAGATATCCAATCCCCTTAGTGTCATTCACTATAAAATTAGACAATTTTGTGCTTATCATGTCCATAATTCCAACCTTTTCATTGTAAAAATTGTGGTTCCCAGCATTTTCCTCCCCAGCTATCACCAATAACCTATCTACAAGTTTCCTGACATCATCAACCCAGACAAATTCTTTGGGCAGGGTGTTGTATTGTTTGATTCCACTGCCAGTCTTGATTTGTGACCATATGGGCTTGATTAAATTATTGTATTTTGCCCCACTGCTCGACTTGACTCTTTTTTGTGTGGGATCATTGTTCTGGTATAGAGCATCTGATTTTATTAATATTTCTTTGTAATTTTCATAATCTTGATCTGTATAGCTGCCAGGCCTTTTCCTAGTCATCAGTTCCCACAATCCAGGTGTTCCGGGGTACTTAACAAAAGCACCTTTTTCTCCGAGATGAGATTCTGAATAAACAATCAGATCATCTCCCATAAATGTTACTCTGAAATTGCCAATTCTATGTATGATGCTGCCATCACGCTCTGTGTCAGCATATAAGCCAAAAACCTCATCTTTATTGTCTTTAGGTGTGGTTAAATATTTTTGAGCAAGAAGACCCAATTCAATAGGATCCTGAGTAGCTTCAATTCTTCTAGGAGCAATAGGACTAGGTGTATGAATACTGGAAAGTGGGGTGAATGGATAATCTAATATGTTCCTTGCAACTACAGGTACAAGCTCTGTGATCAAATTTTGATTTTGCTCTGTAACAGTTTTGATATTTTTACCTAAATTATTAATAGCATCAATTATAGGCTGTTCTGTTTGTTTGTGTTTTTCATAAATTCCCCGGTTCTCTGATTTCCATCCCTTAAATCTTTTTACAAGATAATCTCTTAATTTAAGATCATCAATGTTTGGCCTTTTCATGTTTATTTATATATGTTTCAATGTCTAGAAAATTGTTGATTTTATTTCTGTATTTGCCACTATTGGGTGTTCTTGTCATATCAATTGTGACAAACCCATAACTGTCCTGGTTCCAGCACCTGCTGCAAAACTTGGAAAAATCATTGTAGCTCAGGTCCCCACCTACATATTCATCATGTATGTGTTTGAGGTTGGTATGGTCTTGATGAAACACACATATACAATTGCTGTTGTCCCGGATCAGCTGCTTGGGTATTTTTGAAAAAGTCTGTGCGAGGTAGAAGCAATCAATGTTTTTGTGCCGGCCCTGTGTAAAGAAATTTCTAACCTTGTTTTGATTATCCAATATAATATCATCAAACACAACAACAGAATTATCGAGACATTCATGAAGTGGCTTAACATCTGGTTCAAAAGTGGCAATATCCAATCCATCATATAGCTTCATCAGCTGCTGATATTTTAATTGTTCCAAGCTCTTAGAAAAAATATATAAGTGCCTGTTTTTCCAGTCTAACCAGTTGGGTGCCAATAAAAAATTATCAACCATTAGTGTAGTTTTACCACAAGCAGATGGCCCAACAATAAGACACCTAATATTATCAGGTAGCAACTTGCCATTTCTCTTATTCTGTTGTTCAGGTTCTGGCAGCCTTTTTATAACATCCCAGGTGCTCATATTATTATTTTGTTTGCATCGATCCAGCTGTGTTCTGGGAGTCCTAGCCATTTGACAAATAACTTGTTGCCTTTTCTGCGGATGATTTTTTCTATGAGATATGTGTCAGGCTGTTTAGTTTTGCTGAGCTCTTGTTCATAGAACCTGCCTTTGAGAATTTCTCCTCGGTGATCCTTTATTATATATGTGTTAAGGGTCCCGGGTTTAACTTTAACCACTGTAAATAATTCAGTGCTCCAGTTTCTTGTAAATCCTCTCTTGAATAAGTGCTTATATTTGCTGATTCTTACTTGATCACCCACCCTGTATTTGGCTTTTCGTGTTGTTGGCTGGTATCTAGGATAATAAACAGTGCTGATCAATTTTTGCTCATCAGATGAAGTTACTTCAGAGGGTTTCATGTTGATTGTGGAATGGACCGAGTTGTTATATTTATGTAGACGTTCTGGAAGAATATTAATCCATTTATAATTACCTTGAAGTGTAAATTGTTTATACATAAGATTTTTTAAGGTTCTGTTGAATCTCTCTACAATTGAGGCTTTGAGATCACTGTAACTCGAATAATGTTTTATTGTCTGGCTTTTAATAAATTGTTGAAACACTGAATTATAAAATTCTTTGCCATTATCTGTTTGCAAATAGCGCGGGGATCTTCCACTCTGATTGATGATTGTTCTAAAAGCTTCTGTAACACATTTTCCAGTCTTGGATTTGAGTGGCACAGCCCAGGCAAATTTTGAAAATGTGTCTATTACAGTGAGTAGATACTTGTAGCCCTTGTTGATTTTGTCTAAGTTTTTCAACTGCCCACTTGCCATTTCAATCAAGTCGCTCTGCCATAAATCATCTATGCTTTTTGTGACTACTGGGAGTCTCTTAAAATTATGTCTGGCCTGTCTGTGTAATTCATCAACAATAATTTGTCTAGACATAATATGTAAACAAGAATATTGCAACTATGGGGTGTTCAGCAGCTGATACTGCAGGATTTTCTAAGTATAATTTGTCCCCTATCTGTATTTTAAATTCCAGAGTGCCATCATCTTCAGTATAGGCTGTTTCTAATGTATTGGGGTCTGTAAAATCCTCTAATTCTACACTGGTGATTTTCACTTTGTTATCAGCATTTGTTATTGATAAGGTAGGGTAGTGGTGTGCCTGTGGCTGTAGTAAATATTTGATCTTGATAGGTCTCAATGTGCCCCCAACAAAAAATTGGTAATAAAATTGTGCAGGGGACAGCATATATATTTTACCACCTGGTGTAAATGGAGAATCATATTCTTTGTTGGGGATGCTGTACAATTCAAGAATTACTGTATGTTTTGGATTCTCGATTATGCCTGTTATTTCCTTTTCTGCTGTGAGCAATCTGCTTGTTACAGATTCAAGATGCTCATTGATGGTCCTAACAACATCATCATGGCCTGGCTTGATTTTTATGTCCACAACAAGTTTTTTGTATTGCTGCACAATTTCTTGTAGCTGGGTGGCAAAAACAGACAGAGCATTTGCTTGATTGGATTCCATGGTCCCTAGCTGTTGCTTGATATTAGCTACAATTTGTTGCAAATTTTCAACAACTGCCAATTTTGAATTTTGAGCTGTAAGATCATGGACCTGTCTTCTGATATCCTCAAACAGGGCATGCAGTTCATTAATATGTTGATTAGTTGGTAGAGTGGCCACTGTCTGAGTGAGATGTTTGATCTCTGCTTGGATATTTTTGATATCTTCTGATTTCAATATCCTATTCACTGTCCTCTTAATATTTTTAAGTTCCTGTGATGTAGGCAGATTTGATACTGTATTTTGCAAAAATTCAAGTGCCAATTTTACATTGTGTAATTCAGAAGCATCAGCCACATTTTGCATAGCATTTTGGAGCAAAGCTATATCTGCCTGAGAGGGTGTGGATTGTTGTAAAATTTCAAGTTTTGTTTGGATATCATCTATCAAGTGATGAAAATGAGACAGTTCAGATTCAGTGTTGAGGTTTTCAAGCTTTGTGATTTGTTGCTGGACACTAACAAGGGTATCTACAATCCCGGGCAATCGGGATTCTTGTACATTTGCCAAATCATTTTGCACTGCTGCTATGGTACCTTCAAGATGGGTTATGGAACTTTGAATTTTTCCAAAATCTTCATATGTTTCAAGTTGCAGCTTAATATTGGCAACACTCCGAGTTATTGCATTCAAAGCATCAGAAGATGGCAAATTGTTCATAAAATTTTCAAGTGTCTCAATTTTTTCTTTAACCTCGGCTATGGCATTGTTCAGAGGGTCCAGATTAGGTATTTGGAGTGACTGAATCTGTTCTTTTAGAGTGGAAATCACTAGATCAAAATCTTCTTGTGATTTTATGCTTTTGACAATTGTTTGGAGTTGTGTCTGGACATTATTTATCTGTTCCTCTAATTGTTGTTTCAATTGCTCAGAGTTGTTAGCCTGGGTCTTAAATTTGGCTTGAAGAGCTGCAACAGCTTCTTCTAAACTTTGAAAATTATCTAATGTGGCCAGGTCAGTATATTTCTGAAGCAGCAATTTGAGTTCAGAATCAATTTTAAGAAGAGGGTCCATGCATTGTGATTGCAAATTTGTAATTTCTAATTGAAGACTGGCATTGAGTGTGGTTTGTAAAGCTTGTAAATCACTTCTTAATTTCTTGACTCTGACATCAAGCATCAGAATCTCATCACTGTGATCTTCATGTCTTGTATGGCCAAAAATATCATTAGGCATTTTGTTTAGTAGTTATTTATTATAGAGTATCTGATTCTTAATTCTATAAAAAAGGGTATAAGCTTATCATAGGATCCAGGGACCTCAATATATAAGCAGTCACCAGCAGAAACAGTATAAACAGTGCCAGAAATCATGTTTGAGTGCTTAATTCTGTAAATATTTCTCCCTACTGAAATTTTAACATCACCCTCAGGAGTTGTAATAAATTGCAATTGACCACCTACAGGTAATTGGTAATGATTTAAATTATTGTTAAATATGTACAATATTTTGCCTGTTTCATCATCAATATCTGTAAGTATGCTGTTCAGATGAATAATTAACAAGGCACTCAGTTTAGACAGCATATCAGAAGAGGGTTGTGGTATTGGCAGGTCCATAATACCTTGTTTTTTGAACCCAAATAAGTTCATAGGCATGTTTATTTATTTCAAATCATGCTCTGTGTTTGGGCATTGATCCCCATTTTTCAAATCACAATGCCCCCATGGTAAAGTATGTATGCCACATGATAAAATGCATCTCTTATCATCATGTGGGTCCAGAGCCACTTTTCTTACAATATTGCTAGTCAATAAGTGATCCACACTCTGAATTCTGGATTCTGATGTTTTGATTAAATTCTGGGATTTGATGCAATTTTCATAATCCTCAAATTTAAGCTCTTTTTCAACAGTTACTCTGCCAATGCCCTTGGCCTTTTTGGCAACAGCACTACATGTTTTAAAACTATACATCTTGGCACTTAACCCAGCAAATGCCACAATAACATCACCAAGTGTCTCATCTTTTAACTTGCCAGGCACCTTTTT
Source organism: Lepisma saccharinum (assembly GCF_977018435.1). Classification (NCBI taxonomy): domain Eukaryota; kingdom Metazoa; phylum Arthropoda; class Insecta; order Zygentoma; family Lepismatidae; genus Lepisma; species Lepisma saccharinum. Next base: position 45,989,606 of record NC_139246.1, read on the forward strand.
GTTGTGGGGTTGAATCCTTGTATGTTCACTGGTATCAAAATATTCAAGCAATTCAGGCTGGGAAATATCTTGATAAACATCTTCTGTTTTAATATCAAGAATAAAACTATCCGTGTCCATGTACATCAATTTTATATTATAACCATAAAAAGGTTTCAACACATCATAATACAATATTAACATATGTAATTTGGCCAATTCCAATATTGTAGCCCCTACATAAATAGGTTTATCAAACTTAATTTTTGTTTTTTACATGTTGAAAAGTGCCATATTTTCATCATAAATTCTTCTATAATTGAAATTAGGCTTTGCAACCAATTTTTTGCTCAGGCTGGGGTCAGTAATTATTTTAACATCGGTATGTTTTCTGACATTTTCAATTGTTTTGCCATATACAGAATTAACCATCAATTTAAACAAGCCCTTATCAAATTGGCTGTTTGCAGATGTTCGAAGCTCCGTGTTTGTATCAATATATGATTTCAACCATCTTGAGTGCCTGAACCTCAAAACTTTGCCAATTTTGGTCACTTGAACACCATGTTTCATCAGGAACTGGAGGTTTTTGTAATATATGACATAGCCCTGTTTTGGATCCAGTGTCATCATGAGCTTCTTCTGTTTAGAGCCAGGTGAGCACTGAACCTCAGGAATTGGGGGCAGATCAGAAAATTTGTTATGTAAATTATCTGGAATTGTCAGATCAACCTCTAAGAATAGGCCATAATTACTGTCATCAAAGTCCTGAAGATTCTCAATATTGAAATCTTCGACCCATTCAAGCCCTGCATATGGCAGTTTTTGCATCATGGCATAACCATACAGGCTGTTGGCATCTACATACAGTATATAATTTGATGGCCGTGCTGGATCATAATCATCACGAATATATTTGTTATTTGCTCTGGCATATCTCTGAGAACATTGCACCATCCCTCCTCTTATACATTGCTCCATAAACAGATACATATCTTGATCTTGGATCAGATCCAATTGCTTTTTGGTGTTTAAAAACATTGCAGCCCATGCTAGGCCCGGGGCACTGTAAAAATACACTGGGTCCAGCTCATAATTTTGCATGGAAGATTTTCTGAATGCCTGCAATATATCAGCTAAGAGGGTCACATCAAGTTTCAAATATGCCATGTGATAATCACCAAATGTCTGGCATTTTAAATTGTTCCACATCAATTGGGCATGGTGATAATCTTCATCAGTGATTCCAGATCCTCTGATTTTGCTGTAAAACTCTTGTTGTGGTGGCAAAGAACATTCATCAAATTTAGAAAAATCTGTAACATAATCATATGGATATACACCCTTCCGCCTAATTAATTTCAGGTCCTGATTTGGAAACAAGGCACATGTAATTTTGAATTGATCATCAGATAATTGAGTGGCCAGTGTAGCCAGGCTAGCAGATAAAATTCTGTAAGAATCAAGAAATCTTATGTGAATAGGAACACCATTAACTTTAATTATTTTGCTAATAGATATATATTTCTCATCATTTTCAGCTAAAATATTTAAATTCTGCTTGTCAAACCCCTCATATCTGATCAGATGATGGAAATCAGAATTGGATGCTCCATGGCAAAATATGGGGACAAATTTTGGTCTCTTGATCTTAATATTACAGCTATTACACAGGGCCATTTTGAATTTACCATCTGTATGAGAATGGTGTTTCACCTTGATATTTGTATCTGAAAATTCAGAATCACATACCGGGCATTTTTCTGCATTGTTGAAATCTTCAATCTGTTTCTCTGTTAAAGGCAGCATGGGTTTTGATTTTAATAAGATATTAGATGCTATGTCACGGCACTCATTTTCTATTCTATGTGCAAATATTTTGATGGCATCTGGCCCCAAGTATGAATCTTTTTTAGTAACAACACCATCCTATACAACCACATAATAAAAGCTGGAAGGTTCATGTAGCTGGTATGGTGTAATTGAAGATTCTTCAGGATCTGGATTGCAGAATGCAAGAGGTTTGAGGTTTGATTCAAAATCACAGACAATATATGCTGGGTGTTCCAACAAGGCTTCAAACTTATTGAATTTGCAATTTTCACTTGGATTAGGCATCACCATATGAACAGGTTTATGGTTGCCACAATATTTCAGATGCTCAATTAACTTGTTTTTAGCAATTTCTGCATTCACTTTACAAACCCCTTTTATTATTTTTTTACCATCAAATACACATAAACATCTTCTACACAACTTGAATATTGTATTGGATTTGTCTAGTTGTGTTCTCACTAAAGCTTCAAGAGTGTGTATCAGAGTGTAATGATATGTGCCATCCCCTTCAATTAAGAGCAAATCAATCGGAACAGCAGATTCATCATCAATTGTACTGATTCTGAGAGGTTCTATCAAGCAATTGCCACGGCCAGTGGAACAAATAAATACATTAATAGATAATTGTTTGTCATTGATATTCCTGGCCTTTTTTTCAAATTTATCAATATTCTGAACAGACATTGGATATTCTAAACCCTCCATTGCTTCATCAAAATTGTGTTCATATTGTTTATAATAACTTATTCTTTCAGGATGCCTTGAAACTGGAAACAAAGCAGCTAATATACACCACAAAATGCATTTCTGGTCGGTATTTTCTATATTAACCACGGCTCTTTTGTTTTTAATATTGGCAGGTAATGGCAGATATGTAGATCCTTGTAATGGGCTGAATTCAGAAATATTAACATATAATTTGTGTGGAGATCCGCATAGGCTCCATCCAGACTCTTTTGCTGCAAATTCAGAGTGTTTAATATTCAATTGATCCATCAAACTGACTATTATTGTGTTTGAATTTGCATTTGAATATACAGGTACAGTTTCTGTTATGTGGGGCTGTGTAAATTTTGTGCCATTTGGTTTCTTATATTGTGTAAACAATTTGAGGGACAGCTTATAAGAGCCATTTTGTGCATTTAGAATTGCCTGCACATCAGGTTTTTTACTGTTCAAAAAATTCTCAATACCGCATCTTGGCTCTGATACAAACCGATAATCCCTAAGTTGGGCATTAAAACTGCTATGGATAGGTGGTGCATAGCGTGGCTGCTTTGCAGGTCCAGCATTAACAGGTGCTTCATGCTTCCTTTTCAGACCAGATGTAGATGCTTGTGGGGGCAATGTTGATGACTGTACATAAGAATTACACTTATGCCATTTGTAATATGCCTTGCTTAATATTTTATGGCATCTTGGACACATTTTAGTAGTTTTTCTGCATTTCTTAGAGTTACAAATACGGCAATGCCTAGCCCAATGAGAACTAGATATATTTTTATTACACTGATTGCAATATTTTTGTTTTGGCATTTTTTGTTGTTGTTTATTATATAAAATTTATTGGGGTTCAAATCAAAATTCTATACAAAATATCAGTTGGGTTCAGCAGCTAGTGGCTGAGCTGGTGCTTTTATACCCAAACAACAGCAGTAACTAGGTTTTGGTGATAGTTTTGCTCTATTATGCTGATGTACAACACACTTTGCCAGGTTTAAAACCTCATCTCTATATCAACTAAATACAATTCAAAATTGGATTTTGAACTGTACAATAAATATTCTGTAAGTCTCACTTGTGTTTATATTAACAGAACAAGACAAAACCAGAATTGTATTCAGGATTGCATGTTTTCATACAAAAAAGCCATATTTTTGACAAGTTTATAAACAACAATCACACAGATATAGCTTTTACACACATGGCCGAATCTGTCTGAGCAGAGGAGGGAGGAGGGTTTCAGATCTGGGGGCTATCAACTAGCAGTAATTATTCTCAAAATCTCACTTGTGGACATATTATTTTGCCACATGTATTTCAATCATACATATTTTATGAGGACTCGAACCCAGAGCCCCTTGTTTACAAGACAACAATATTATTATTTTGCCATCAGGGGAGGCTTCACATTTTATGAGGACTTAAACCCGAACCTCCACACCTGAAGAATTGGGGTATAGGCCCCTCTTGCCATTGTCTTAAGTATGGGCAAATTTATCTGTTGAGCCCTCGCCTTTTCTACACTAGAAATTCAGAATTTCTTAAAAATCAGAGCATATCACACCTGAAAAATTGGGGTATAGGCCCCTCTTGGCTTTGTTTTAAGTGTAAGCAAATCGGATTGTTCAATCAAATAGCCTCGCCTTTTCTACACTTGTAAGTTGGGTTTATCCTATATACTTTCCCACTACTAAATCTAATTATTGATAACAACTCGTTTGAACCAGTTTCCAAATTCAAATACTTAGGAGTAATATTAACCAATGAAAATTATATTAAAGAGGAAATAAAAAGTAGGCTTAATTCAGGAAATGCATGTTACTTCTCTCTTCATAAACTTTTGTCTTCTAGTTTAATAACTAAGAAACTAAAAGTTAAAATATAAAGGGTCTTTCATTAAGAGTGATACTTTTTAAAATTTGAAAAGAAAATAAACCACTCAACGTATCAAAGTAAATTGTGCTTTATTTTGAAGCTTAGACATTGCAGTTATGTTCTGAACAAAATATCGTTCAAATGTCAAAACAGTAATTTTGTATGCAGTACTCGTATTGTATGGGTGTGAAACTTGGTCCCTTACATTGAAAGACGAACATAAATTGAGAGTATTTGAGAATAAGATCCTTAGGAAAATATTTGGACCTAAAAGGGATGAGGAGACAGGTGAGTGGAGAAGGTTACATAATTTAGAACTACATAATTTGTATTCATGTCAAGATGTTATTAGAATGATTAAATCAAGAAGACTTAGGTGGGCAGGCCATATGGCACGAATGGGAGAGGAAAGAGGAGTTTATAGGATTCTTGTTGGGAAACCTGATGGTAAGAGACCTATAGGAAGGCCAAGACCAAGATGGAGGGACAACGTTGAGATGACCTAAAGGAAATCGGTAGGGATGGAAAAGAGTATATAGATCTTGCTCAATATAGGGACAGATGGAAGGCCTGTGTTGCTGCAGCCATGAACCTTCGGGTTTAAGAAGGCTAGAGAGTTAGTTAGTTAGTAAGTTTAAAAGGAAGTAGCTAAAAATGAGTAAATAAAAATATTACGTGGCAGAGTGGTTAGCACAGCGCACTACGACGCCAGGGGTCCCGGTTTCGAATCCCGAACTGCACATGAGTGTTCTCTGTGTGTGTCCCTTCATCAGTTTCAGCATTCGTCGCTCATGCTCATCTTCGCTTTCTGAACCGCCAGGTGTACAGTACGTGGCGTAGCGTTTCGCGTCCGAATTCCAGGAACAGGCAACTTACGGTTACCTGACCAAGTAGCGTTTCGTCCGAGGGCTACCATCCTACTAGTGTTTAATGAAGCAAACTCTTGCTAACACTCTTAAATGCTCCATCCAAGAAAATATGTTTTTGTTGTTTTAATATTTCTTTCCCTCTGGAAATTGCAAATCTCACCTTCATAGTTGTCAGATAGTAAGAAAGTGTTGCCATCTGACATGACTAAAATTTCTAGATCCAAGTTCACTTCCTCTCGACGATTTGTTTTGATTTGATTTGTTGTTTTAAGTCCACTTTATGCACATTAAGGCTAATAGGGATTGGACCTACAGTTTAAAGTGGGATCCGAACCACTTGTGCGTCCACCGGGTATCGAACCCGGGACCTCTCTCTCGACAATTTGTCTTGAGTCTGCACTCCGCTGTCTATGCAATGTAGTTTTAAAAGTTGTAAACCGAGGTATACTAGTCACCAATTCCATCGCTGCCAGTGGTTAGTCAAGGTGTGACTCATCATCAGCCAGGCTAGAACGAAACGCAACTCATTAAACCGTCGCAGACGAACTGTAGCATTTTTCCAGAAATTTCGCTTTCGGACGAAACGCTACTGAACCGTACAGCAGTCCCAATGCCTGCTCCAAGTTGCACAGCTGCTTTCGGAGCTCTTGGTTTGGAAAGGGGGTGGGGATGAGGAAAGGGTCTTGATTTTTTATACTGAAGCTCGTTCATTTCGTTCTCCTATTTCTCTTGGTTGAATTTTCTGAGATACGGAATCTACCTCATTTTGCTTTTCATTACGTTTTATTGCATCACCCACGGTACGCTTACATGTACTACTTAACATTTTCAATTTCCCTGTACCCTTTGGTTAGGTACGGTAAACATAAATAGCTGCCATTCGTCAAATGTTGTATTTTTGTTTTTGTTACCCATTTTTCTCGTACTTCAGTCAGGGAGCAATGCAGCTACTGCTAACAAATGTAGTCAGGAAGTAGCATCAATTGTTCCTTCCCCGCACTGTAGTTGACCAGTAAAAAAACTATGTAAAGCCTCGTTTCTATTACCACAAATTTGCCGTGCAACATGACGCGCGGCATGCGACGCTGCATGTGCCAAGCATTTGTTGAAATGGAAACTGTCTGCAACATGCCGCGGCGCAAGTGCCGGGGACAAAATTGCCCCAACAATTAATACGCACAACATGCGGGGCATGCGCACTAGAGTAGAAACAGACGACGCGACTACAATCTGTGGTCCAACAAGATTTAATAACAATGCAAAATCACTTACAGTCATTCTTACAAAGTTTTCGTATCCACTTTGAAGACGTAAGTCTCTCATCAACGAGTTATATGCTCCTTCCGAATTTCTTTTCGCTAGAAAACTTCTAATCCACCATCTAGGTCGTTTTCGCCTCTTATTTTTACAAGTTCATGGTACGCGCCTGCCATAACCACAAAACCCGCCATAGTTGTATTGTTCATCTTTACACAAGTTAAATCACTACCAAATTATTACAATACAAGAGAAGAAACACTGACTACTCTAAAGCACAATGGAACAACGCTACACTCAAGTCCTGCACTCCGGTGCTGTTGCGGGCGTATTTTGCAGAAGTAGTTTTGAATTGGAAACAGTGCACTGAATGACGCGCAACATGCGCCGGCACATGTTGCGCGTCATGGGTCTGGAACTTGTCAGAATGGTAACGTAGCTTAACAGAAACAGAAGGCTTTCACGATTTGTCTGAATATTAAAGTGATCTCTTTTTTCACACCCAAACATAAATAACTATTTTCAGATTTGAAAACGTAACAGGGGTGTAAGGGGTGACCTTCCACGTATTACATCCAATCCTCAACTTCATTCCACGTAGTACACCCTGGACTGCTCTTTGCAGACTAACGAGACTCTGGCGACTGGCCCTATGGCCAGTATAATTCTGTGTGTTCTCCTGCTTTCTGTCATATGCGCTGAGTGCCTCTTTACAGCCTCAGCTTTTAACCTGTCAGAATATTTTAATATTTTTGTTATGCGACATTAGAGTTATGTTATTTGTTATGGTAAGGGGCTGCACCCCGTATAACGTGGCGGGTGCAAAATAGCCTAAGTGCTGACGCACCCAAAATTTAAAAAAAAAGTTACATATAACTTTAAGAAATGAGTACAAATATTTCACCATCGTTTATATTTATGTACATGTTGTTAATTTTCAAATATTGTGAAGAAATGCAGCAAGATGCTACGTATTTGATTACTAATGTGAGCCACTGTATATGTTATGTTTTTATTTCATGAACAATGTATGGTCAAACATTACTTTGAGCTCCGTGGCGGAGTGGTTAGCACAGTGCAATACGACGCCACAGGTTCCGAGTTCGGATCACAGCATGTGCATTATTTTCTTTGTGATGTCCTTTCATCAATTTTGTCATTTCATCACCCATGCTCGTCTTCGCGATTAGCCAAAAGCGGCATAAAACCAAAGTTAAATATAACAAATCAAAATCAAACATTACTTGGCATGACAAGAATGGATAGGTTATTTTGAAGCTGCTGTTATTAAAAGCAAATTGTATGTAGCTTTCCTAGACAGAAGTTTCACACACAGAAACTGATTGATTGGATAACGGCTGCGGATTCCTACTCGAGCAGAAAATATATATATTTCCATTTATTACTTACAACAATAGCAGACTGATTTCCTGCTAAATCATTCACAGTTACAAATTGACGTGTTGAATGAAGTTAAGTACAGATTTCTCTCACTCCAATTCTGATTAATCGAACAGCACACCACAACGTGGGTCATTATATATTTCCAACTTACTCTCGAGTTCCTCAACTAAAAATAAATTGACTGCGAGACAAAAACTCCTCTCCGATAACACATTATATGCAGAGTATACGTAAGTTGAAATTCCATCATAATAATAATTTGAATTCTTCAAGTAGTAGCTACAAATATAATTTTTCATACATATTTTGTTAGCAAAATATGAAGTTCCTCACTTCACAAGGATAACATATACACAGTATTTCACAAGAGTTTTTAGTTCGAGCTAGTCGTAGGCCTAATATGAATATAAACGTCACTTCATTACTTAGTTAAAAAAAAAGTACCAGGCAATCAGAATTCGAGGGTATGCCTGAAATTATTTGTAGTATCTCATGTATCAAGGGGGCTTTTTAAGTAAAATGAAGGATACATACCACATGCTTTGGTCAATTCAGAGTAGTAGAAACGTAATTATACTGCATGTTGCAACTGAAACCGTAGCCTCGAAGGCCGAAGTCGTTTAGTGATCCACTCATACACTCGGTACCAAACATTTCAAGTTCGAGTAGACATCTGGGCATGGCTGTTTTTTTTTGTAAGCATCCCTTCATAGATTTAATATGATCATCATTCATCTTCATCGTCGCGATTATCTACAAGTGGCAGAAAAGCGATATAAAACATGAATAATACAAAAGTATAACAAACAAAAGAGGATAAAAGGATGAACTGAGTTTGAGTTAATGATAGGAAGTTTTATAAAATTACTGTTTCTTGAATAATCTTGTCCTTTGTTCCGATTGTATTTCTCAGTCACACGTTGCTCAATGTCCATGTCGACTGCCGTTCTTGCGTTCTTGAAAATTACTTTCTTGTCTGTCTATGCCCTTCTTTCAAACGTGGTAGGTAGGCGGGCGTTCTGTCTGTTTCTACACCAAAAAGTTTAATGCACCTCCTGTCCAAGAAGACAAGAATTACTGAAAGTAATTTTCAAAATTGTAAGCGGATGAGGGCCCTTGTAAATGATAAATATACTGTCCTTTTATTCGCTTAGTTTTGATAATCACTTTCCATACAATTCTTGCCTTCTTGAGAGTCCAATGGCCCTGTCTAGCTACAGACCAGTTGCACAAACGCGGTGTCGTTTGTTTCGTACAACAATTACATCTAACATTTCGTTTCTAAGCATTTTCTACTTGCCAAAAGTGCCTTTCATATAGCCCCAAGGCGTTGTCTACTCGGATGCTTTGTGATCGAAGGTCACGTGTACAAAGTTTCAGGATTCAGATTTTGCGTGGTGCTGCTGCTATCAGTTCTGTTCGCCTTCTCAAGGTCGCGCAGCAAGCAATTATTTTTCGTCTTCCGATAGGAGAAAGCTTGCCTCTCGCTTAGGTGGACGAACGCGTGGCACGGTTGATTTTTTGGCTCGACCATGGTTGGTCCTTTATGTTTCGTCCTTCAGCAACTTAATCTAAGCACGAATCATTCTCATCGCCAAACAACTGTATTTTTTAAAAAAAAAATTATGTAATACATGTAAACAGAGAGAGAGAGAGATAGATAGATAAATATAAACGTTTTCCCTCAACAAACGTTTGCTTTGCTATCGTATAAAGTGAACGTACATGTTAAAATTCATCTAGCATAAATAATCAAATTAGAACAAATTCACATAAAGCGATTAAGTATGCAGAAAATAAATATATTTGTGATAAATACATAGTTAATAAGTAAATTCCAATAACCAGAACTTTAGTCACGCCGAATCTTGTTTACTGATGTTTTCAAACGTTTTGTTTTACAATTTAATTTTTTCACTGACATCCAAAACGAAAATACGTATTATAACTTAGTGACTTTCAAGGGGTCAAAGTACTGTAATGTTAATATGCTGCCGATCATAATTATGAAGCTTCTTCGAAAACGCCTTCGATAACGGTATTTGCTATTCGTAACGGATATGTGTATCACTTTTTCGAAACAGACTTTTGTGGAGGAAAAGAACTGTAACGTTACAAAAGTAACGAGCACAATTATACGAGAGACCTATGTTATTCTCTCCGGAACACGGCATCGGACACGGTATTGCACATCGGAACGTCTGTATCATACCAGCTATAAATAACGTTGTTGCTTTGAAAAAAGGAGTGTAACGTTTTTACAGCCATGACCTCAATTAAGTTACTGGTTAATTGTAACGTTAATATCACTTTCCACACACACTAAAGTTACTAGTCAATACGTGACGAACCTCTTTCTTACCCTGTAACGTTACTGGTTGCCGGCAATGGATGTAACGTTAAAGTGTCACGTGAAGACCTACTCCTTTAGAGATCAGTTATGGTTCGGTACCGTTATGCACACCTGTAACGTAATGTTCATATACCTGAGGTAACGTTTCTGTTCACGAAAAAAGTTATTCTGTTTCTGGTTGTAACGTAACGAAAACCGTAATTGAAAATACCGTTCCATTTCGTTACGTTACGACTCCCTGGTGAAAACGGGTTTAATGACTGACCTTCATAATGTGTGGAACTTATAGGTAAGCCCTGGTACATAGTGCAGTCACCAGCAAGTGGCAGCAATGTGTCTGGCACACCAGTCAAGTCGACCGTGTTGAAGGGATTGCCGGTTGCATGACTCATCTTTACTGCTTTCGAACAACCAACTATCTACTTTCTGACTTTCAAATTTGATCAAACCAATCTGCAATTAAAGATACTATCAATTACAAATATTCGTAACAAAAATTTCCCAGAACTAGAACTTGCAACTAAGCTGTAAAAAAGGCCCATTTACTCATATTCAACACGCTCAACCTCAACTGCATAAAGCAGGATCTACCATACAGAGGCACAGTGAAAGCAAGCTGTTATCAGAGTCCGTTATTCTAGGAAATTAGTTACGAATTCAAAACCAGAAACTTAGATCTTTTCCTTTTTACAAGGGTCGTTCAAGATTGACCGGGATTTTCGTACGTAAAAAATCGATGAATAGCCGGATCATGATGAAACGTGCGGGTGACGTATTTCGCGCATGCGCAGCAGTTGCAGCGAACATGGTGGCAAGCAGTGTGTCTGTGGCTGTGGAGCAGCGGTGTGTAATCAAATTTCTCGTGAAGGAGAAAGTGAAACCAGCTGAGATTTTCAGACGATTGCGAGCACAGTATGGTGAACAAACGATGTCGCGGACAAGAGTGTACGAATGGTGTGAGCAGTTTCGCGAAGGACGGGAACTGGTGACAAATGAAGCGCATGGACACATTCGCCCGACTGCAGTCACACCGGTGAATATCGCACGTGTTGAGGAAATGATTCTTGAGAACCGGCGAGTAACATTGCGGGATATTGCTGCCGAGGTGAATATCAGTGTCGGGATTGTTGAGACAATCATTCACGACCACTTACGCTTCTTCAAAATCTTTGCAAGGTGGGTTCCCCGCCAGCTGACATTCGATCACAAGTGGACACGCAGGACGGTCTGTGAACAGCTTCTGAATCGGTTTCGAGCAGAAGGTGATGAATTGTTGCAATCCATCATCACGTGTGATGAAACATGGTTGCACAATTCAACCCCAGAGACCAAAAGACGCAGCATGGAGTGGCGGCATAAAGGTTCCCCGCCCCCCAAGAAAAGCAAAACGCAGCCGTCCGCTGGAAAGATCATGGCAAGTGTCTTCTGGGACATGAAGGGCGTTATCCATGTGGATTTTCTGGAAAAAGGGAGCACGATTAATGCCCAGTATTACTCCACATTGTTGAGTGGTGCTGTACGAAAGTCCATTCGCAAGAAAAGACCTGGGATGTTGTCTGGAAATGTCATTCTCCTCCATGACAATGCCCGCCCTCACACGGCCAATGCGACAACAACAACTCTGGCCGACATGCGCTGGGAAGTTCTGTCCCATCCCCCCAACAATCCGGATTTAGCCCCCAGTGATTATCATTTGTTTGCACCCCTTAAAGACCATCTGGGAGGGAAGAAATTCACGAAGACGAAGCACTGCGGAGCGATGTCCTCCAGTGGCTACGACAACAACCAAGTTCTTTCTACGACAACGGAATTCGGGATCTGCCAGAACGATGGCAACGGTGCCTCGGCGCGCACGGAGAATACTTTGAAAAACTGACATAGTTTGGTGTTTCTTCTGCTACCTATTTCCTCTGCAGAAATAAAAGTCCCGGTCAACCTTGAACGACCCTTGTATTTTAACAGTGCAAAAGTACTTTTATAGAATGGTAACAATCAAAAAGTAAATATATTCCCTTTCTTTATATATCCATAATCAGACAACTGTATGATATGCAACTTAAATTTATAAATAATTAGGGGTCAATGCGTGTATAGTGAATGCGGCCATACGACCGAGAATTCTAAGAATAGGTTCCTCAATACCCAAACTAATATTAATTTAATTAGAAGTCAGAATAACAAAAACCTAATGAACCTAAAGAAATGAACAAATAAACTATAGAATTTTAAAGGAACCACAATACGTAAATCCCCCATCATATCGCCACACTTACCATACACGTTTACAGTCAGAGATACACTGCTCTTTCCCCCGTGACCGTTGCCTCAAGACAAACCCGTGCTCGTTTCCTCCTGGCGTCTCTGAGCATAACAGCCAATCAAATCCAGGCATGACATCAGTTGCAATGTTACCTGCACATTTAGTACATTTGTGGGCAGACGGTTATAACATCCCCTTCCCCTAGTGTATACCAAACCTTAACATCTGAACACAAACATCTTCAACAACTTACAAATCAATTACATTTACCAAATTACATTCATCATATTTTCATAAAAGTTGCTCTGGTTTATCCAGAATTTCAGGAATCATATCTACGAATTTCAGTTTAAGTTGAAGGATTGTCGACACAGGTTCCGCAGTAAAATTCTGTAAAATAAAATCTGAACAAGAAACTGGAAATTCTATGACATACAAATTATTTTTAGGTGCACCCTGTATATTCTCTTTTACAATGATTTTCAATATGTTGAATTTTACATACACTCTCACAATTATCAAACACGTAACATTATCTTTAATATTACAAAACATTAAAAAATCAATACAATTAAAGGGATTAGTCAAATAAACAATGAATGGTCGGGAGGCATAGTGACCTACTTTCAATTCATGTTATCAACACGCCTGGGCAAATATCTCTTCAAGGAAGTTACATGGCAACGTTTGTGCTTAGAAGGGTTGTTGGTCAGCACACTGGCAGGAGTGAAGAATCGTATTATGCGATAAGGTCCCGAGTATTTTAGTTGCAGTGACCTTGCAGTCTTTTCCGGGGCAGAAGAAAGAAGTTGCGATTTTATCAAGACAAGATCGCCTATTGCAAATGGAACTCTCGTAAACTTACGTGAATAAAGTCGATTCCTTTTTTCCCAAGATTTCTGCATGTTTTCAAGAGCAGCTTTCCAGTTTAATTCTAGTTGTTCCTTTGACAGTTGATCATTTTCTGAGTGTAATTGCCATCGAACTTCCAAGGGATCGAGAAATATACGCCCCATAAACAATTCTGACGGAGTGTTACCTGTAGCATAGCTTTCTGAACAATTAATAGAATACTGTATCTCTTTCAATTCTTTCATCCAATCATTTTGTCTGTCGGTAAAATACGCTCGAAGAGAAGTTTTTAAAACTTTAATATATCTCTCCGCTAAATTGCTCTGAGGATTATATTCGGTGCATGTAATATGTTTAATCCCAAAATTGTACAAAAATGATGTGAAATATTGCGAGACAAAGCTGTTCATAAACAACTCGTAAAGCTTATCAACTATTACTCTGGAGTTCAAAACTCTTAACCCTTCCAAATGAACAAATTTGGTTGCATCATCAACTATTAATAAAAGATATTTACAATTCTTAGACCGTGGTAATGGTCCCACAATATCTACATGATATCTTTGGCTGGGTATCGTGATTACACGTGAACATAAAATGTTAACAGGATTTTCATTTCGTTCTTTAGCTTTCTGACACAAGTCGCAGGTTTGACAGAACTCTTTAACCATGGACTTCATATTGTCCCAAGTAAAATGTTTCTGTACTCTTTTCAAGGTTTTAAACCAACCACAATGTGCTCCACTATAAATATTGTTGTGAAAATACTTAATCAAGGATTTTTGAGTGTTACTAGGTACACAAATCCTATAAGGCATCCCCGATACTTTTGTTTTTTTGTACAAAACATCCTTGACCATTTTATAATCTTTTACATCTTTATTTTGTCGAATATTATCTATTATAGGTTTCAAGATTTCGTCTTTGTATTGTTCGTCAGACAAAATATTACTATACAAGGGATGAGACCACATTGTTAAATTGAGGTTTGTGAGCTCTTCCAAATCATGCGTCTCGGTGTCAAAATTCTTATTATCATACATCCTGGACAATAAATCAGAACATACGTTATTTTCAGCAGGAATATGTTCCATTTCGAAACTAAATGATAACAACTTTTCCAAATAACGAGCATATTTAGTGAACTTTGTTGCCCGCTTGATCATCCAAGCAACCCTCATGCTATCTACTTGAATTTTAAACGGTCTAGCTCTCAAATAATAATGAAACTTATCCAAAGCTAACATTAGGCTCCATAATTCAATATCATATATCGTACGATTTTTATCTCTATCTTTCAAACGTTTCGAGTGAAAAAACACAGGACGTAAATTACCAAATTCGTCCTCTTGAAGCAGAATAGCTCCATAGCCTGTCAAACTACCGTCGGTTTGGACAACAAAATCTTTATTCATATCAGGCAATTTAAGTACAACATGTTGTTCAAAGAGAAGTTTAATATGATCCAGTGCATTTTGTTCTAAAGATCCCCATTTAAACTTCACATTCCTTTCCTTTAAGTCATTAAGAGGGGGCTACAACTTGTTGGAAATTAGGTATAAATTTCGCAAAATATTGTAAAAAGCCCAATAGTTTCATCAATGCTCTTAAATTTTTAGGAGGACTAATATTATGAATGGCTTCTACTCTTTTGCGGTCTAGTTGCAAGTTTCACTGAGAAATTTTAAAACCTAGGAAAAATATTTCATCCTGCATGAATTGACTTTTAGAAGGTGAAATTGTAACACCATATTTACGTAATATATCTAGTACAATTTTGAGATGTTTCAAATGACTGGCTTTATCTGTGCTAAAGATTATCAAATCATCACAATACCAAAATAAAAATTCTCCTTTAAGATGACCAAACATAATTTGCATAACTCTCGCTAGTGCACTTGGACCTACGCTTAAACCAAATGGTAAGGTACTATATTGCCATTGTCCCGACTGTGAGACGAAGGCTGTTACTTTCTTACTTTCTTCATTAATTGGGATTTGATTGAACGCACGTTTAAAATCAAGAACAGAAAAAACTGTGCCCTGACTTATTTTAGACAAACACTCTTCCAAAACACATGGAGGATAAGCGTCAAACATAATATGTCGGTTAACCTCTGAATAATTTACGACAAGACGTTTGGTGTTGTTTTTAGAGTCAATCAGGAAACAAGGACAAGCATACGGGCTGTTAGAAGGTTCAATTACATTTTGGGCTAACAAGTCCGATATAATAGCTTCTAGTTCTTTCTCCTTCTCGGCATTCAATAAATAAGGGGCTTATCTAACTGGCACATTATCTTTCATGTGAATATGGTACACAAAATCTTTTATAACCCCAATCTTATCACAAATGACATCACGAAATTGATTCTTACACTCATCAAGTTGATGTGCAAAATAGTTCTCGTCTTGCGATGTCACATCAGGAAACGTCTCCCGATTGGGTGGATTCTTCCATTCTCCATCTCTGGATCTCTCACTGGGTACAGCAGTCTTCTTGCCTAGTTGTCGTCCTGGTCCTCTTGTTGATGCATTTGAAGAAAACTTGTTAGTAGTACGATCATTGAAACGGGATTTCACTGTAGAAGTAGAGGGGGGATTTTCCTGAAAAACACGTCCAGTATTAAAAATGCTGTCACAGTTACACATAATAGGAAATTTTGGAGGCAGGGTTTCAAATTCTAACAAGGCTTTGTCCATACGAAACACCATCTTCGTTCTGATATGAAACTTCATTCCCAATATCACATTTACAGGTAACGTCGGAGACACATACAGTTCCACTGGCCACGTGAGGGGCCCCAGTTGAACAGGCACACACACTACTTGCGTCAACTTTAACTGTTCATCGTTCCCTAGGATGACGTTTAGATTCTTTTCTCTTACTTCCACTTTACAAATTCGTTGAATGCGTTCTAAAAATCTTTGGCTTATAACATTTTCAGAACACCCTGTATATAAACACAGCGGAGTTGGAAGGTTAGCCAATTTTCCTTCGACAAATAATGCTTTTACTTTAACGGAAAGGTCTCTATTGTTATATTGAGGCATCATATAAGTGTTCTTATACTTCGAAAAACTTCGTTTTTGCTGGGGAACTACAGGAAGACACTGATTGGTTCTTAATGAATTCCCATCTCTAACCGAATTCCCAGTTTGTGTCTTACTAAAGTTCTTACATTCCATGAAATATTCACGACAAAGATAAGCATGTTTTTGAAATATCTTAAGTTTATTTTTCAACTCGTGAATTGAAGTAGGAGTGTCCTAAAATAACAATTGTTGAGACTGAGAGGGATGAAGTCTATCAATCATGAGTCCAACGAACTCTTCTTCTGAAAATTTCACTCGCAAAATCTTGGCTCCTCTTAACCTAGTATCCAGAAAATCCACAGGGTCTTCTGAAATTTCTTGCTTTCTTAATACCTTTTCAGATATTAAACTATGCACACTTAGACTGTTACAAAATTGTTTCACAATACTGTCTAGAATTACGTCCCACTTGGAACCTTGTTGAATATGTTGTAACCATATTTTACTAATTCTACATTGAACTTTAGATATTACAGCAATCAAAATATCTTTTACCGGAAAAATTTTCTTTTCTATGAGCATTTGAACGGAATACAAAAATCTAAAGATATTTTCATCCTTTTCATCTTTCAAATTGGGAATATTTCGCAGAAAGTGATTCAAGGTAAATTGTGCATATTATTGTAGACAACTTATTCAGGATAACTAATGCAGGATTTTACTGCGGAACCTGTGTCGACAATCCTTCAACTTAAACTGAAATTCGTAGATATGATTCCTGAAATTCTGGATAAACCAGAGCAACTTTTATGAAAATATGATGAATGTAATTTGGTAAATGTAATTGATTTGTAAGTTTTTGAAGATGTTTGTGTTCAGATGTTAAGGTTTGGTATACACTAGGGGGAGGGGATGTTATAACCCTCTGCCCACAAATGTACTACAGAAGGTCGTTTCATGTCCATGGTAACAAAGTTAGAACCCACCTCACCTTAAGAAAAACCATGACACCACGAGCGGTGGTGCTCCACGTGATACCTCTGTCTTGCAGCAATGGTCCTGCAGCGGAGTTTCCATTGGAGGAGACTGCGTTGAAGAACACATTGGTCCAAACAATCATATTCCTCCTGACAAGCTTTCCAAAGACTCTCAATTGTGAGGGGCCGTCTGCTTCCCAAGGCTCGTTTCAACAACGGAAACCCACAAAAATCCATGGAAGAGGCATCGGGGGATTTCACAGGGATGTCTGTAAAGAGGATTGCTTGAATGCCCGTTATACGTGCCATCCGATCCATGTATGCCTGCGTGGACTTTGCCGTATGACTGGAAGCCTTGTCCTGGTGGATGACAACACGACATGTGTCGCTGCCATAGAGAGAAGGAATATCATGTCCGTAAAATGGCTCCAAAATATTCGCCTGGTAATAGGCTGCATTTATTTTAGCCTTTTTTTCCACACTGCGCAATGGAAGTTTGCCGTTATGGCAGTAACCACCAACAACCATGAACCCGCGTGGAAAACCTTCAGCACATTCACGTACCCATTCAGATCGACCTCTTGCATCACGTGTAGTGTTGCCCACGAGACGAGACTTTGGCCTGTCTCGTCTCGTGGAGTCTCGTGGAAATGCTGTCTCGTCTCGAAAATATTCGTTTGTCTTATGACACATGGTCAATCTCGTCTCGTCTCGAATTTTTAAATGCTTGTCCCGTCTCGTCCCGTGGGCAACACTAATCACGTGGACGATAGTAGATGGCCATTTTTTACCACATCCCAACAGATACACCCATGCTTCAACCAGGGACACCACATACTTCCAGCGGTCCCCTGCCAGATGGCGTTCGTAGAGCTTCCGACGGTTGGTCTTCCTCTCTTGGACATGTGAGGCACGCAACTTATGAACTTGAGCCTTGTGCTTCCGCACAAGTTGTAAATCTTGGTCTATGAAGCGATTCACAGTTGCAGGGAAACATTGCACTGCCTGTGCAATCACTCTTTGCGTTGCAGGATTTTCACATCGCACCAAGGATCTCACTTTCCGCACAACATCGGAGGAACGCTTGGGCTCAGAGCCGCCAGAAGGAAACGAGCACGGGTTTGTCTTGAGGCAACGGTCACGGGGGAAAGAGCAGTGTAGCTCTGACTGTAAACGTGTATGGTAAGTGTGGCGATATGATGGGGGATTTACGTATTGTGGTTCCTTTAAAATTCTATAGTTTATTTGTTCATTTCTTTAGGTTCATTAGGTTTTTGTTATTCTAACTTCTAATTAAATTAATATTAGTTTGGGTATTGAGGAACGTATTCTTAGAATTCTCGGTCGTATGGCCGCATTCACTATACACGCATTGACCCCTAATTATTTATAAATTTAAGTTGCATATCATACAGTTGTCTGATTATGGATATATAAAGAAAGGGAATATATTTACTTTTTGATTGTTAAAATTCTATAAAAGTACTTTTGCACTGTTAAAATAAAAAGGAAAAGATCTAAGTTTCTGGTTTTGATTTCGTAACTAATTTCCTAGAATAACGGACTCTGATAACAGCTTGCTTTCACTGTCCCTCTGTGTGATAGATCTTGCTTTATGCAGTTGAGGTTGAGCGTGTCCAATATGAGTAAATGGGCCTTTTTTACAGCATAGTTGCAAGCAAGACCGCGTATATCGTCATATCCGTTCCTCTTACGTGTTCATTGGCGGAGCCGTCTCGGTCCCTACTTGCGCAGACTTGTCTTCGTTTGCCTGCTCCACAGTTACCTGGGACAGAGTATAGAGTATGATACAGCTCGTGCAAAGTGTTCATAACCTGTTAAAGTTAGCTAAAATCTGGCTGCACATTTTGATAGCTCCTGTATATTTACGTATTTTCTCGGCAATATGACTGACACACTAATAAAGCAGGACAGGCAAAATCCAATGGCAGGTGATGAGGACTAGAACATTGAAGCGATACATACATGGCTTAGAAGCAGGGTGGATAGAAATCATATTTTTATTTAAAAAAATATTTTTTGATTAATTATTTTATTTAAAAACCACGCTTAAAATTGCTTCTATGTTTTTGGCACCATACATAAAGATATATGTTTATTACAGAAAAGTTTTCTCTAGTAAACGGCCCTGTAACATATTTGACAGTTTGATTAAAGTAAATAAAAGTTACATGTAAATGTAATATTTTTCTGTCTGATACTCTATATATGAACCTACTATGGAAATGCTTGTTGAGAGTGTTAATGAAACTATAAGAAATTTCAGTAATTTTTCTTTCAGTGAAAATAAAACATTCTGGATGCAGTACATAATTGTAACTTAAAATATTATTTTGTAGTCTTTGCAGCTGAATTTTGTTACTTTTATTGTGATAGGTTTGCAAAATATCAGTTGCCATATTTATTTAGAATTTAATGATGATGATATTCCGTATTTACGGTTTATCATGATTAGTATTTTTTATATTATTCTACTGAAAATGTTTGCTATTTTTTTACCATAAAAATTATTGAATTTTAAATCAAGAGAAATATAAGTCTGTTTATAGTTCACATATTACATTTCCTTTCATATGAGCTTCACACCACCAGTACATATTATATTTTGTTTCCTTTCTTAGAGACTAATAAACATCATTAAATGATTATGAGATTAATGTACTTTCAAGAAACGTGATTCTGATGTGTACAAATCCTTATGTAGGCTACATTTTTCGATAAATTATTTATTTAAAGTGATTAAAATCGCTATTTAAATTAACCTGATTTAAATGAATCCACCTTGCTTACAAGTCTAATCGGCCAAGTTACATCATTATGTCAATGGTGTTAATGAGCTGCAGCAGTTTAAGAAAGTTCGTATAATGAACTTCAGTCAATGATTAATTGCATTTAAGATAATTTATGAGAGTTATATTGCAAACAACTTATGTTTTGTAGAACAAAGTATACTCTGTTCTCTTTATCTCTGTAGCAAGCGAACGGAAACAAGTCTGCGCACGTAGTGAAGCGAGACGGTTCCATCAAGAACACTTGAGAGGGAATGGGAATGCGTTTAGGGGAAAGCGAGTGCAGTTATCAGCCCTCGCAGCAACGTGTACTGCTTCTATGCTGCTGTACAAGGTTTTGCTCCAGAGATAAACTGGACAGAGTATAGCTTATACGTATAATTTTGTGGAATTGAAGTACAAAAAGTGGGAAATTTAAGAATCGAGAGAGCAATAGTGAACTGAAAGTTTTATGGAGTTTTATGAATTGAATGTTGCAGATATGTACTGTACGTACATGCAAATTGCCCACGTCGAATCCTGGCCTGAGCACGGGTGTTATTTGTGAGTTTTTCTTTATCAATTTCATTATAACATCACTCATCCACATCGTTGCGATTAGCCAAACGTGGAAGAAAAGCGATGCTAAATAACAAAAATAAAAAAATAGAGAAATAATAAATTTGTTTATTTGTGATGGTGCTGTTACTTAACAATACTAAGCTTTAGTTAGACCCTTGGAAATAGTACATATCCTTAGACTATGTGCACACTTTATCATTTCTTGCTATGCGTTCGAAAGTAAGTAGCTTAATTGATACAGTTATTTCAGTACCTACACCCTGTCCCGATTATCTCTGGAGCATGACCGCGCAGAGCGTCAGAGAGGAGGAGGAAACCGAGTGGGCGGAGCGAAGCAGTACACGATGCTGCGAAAGTTGGTAATTGCAGTCGTTTCCCCTCCACGCATTCCCATTCCCTCTCATGTGTTCATTGGTGGAGCTGTCTTGCGTCACTACTTGCGCAGAGACGTGTTTTCGTTCTCCTGCTCAAGACATACATGGTACAGGGTACATACGAGTTCAGAACCCCTGATTGCATTACTCAGTCATATCGTAAACGAGGATGTTACACAGTTTAATATCACTACTTAATAGGATAAAATAACAATACAAACAATTGTAAAATTTCAAATCGACTAGATGCACAAATTAAGCAGACAAATGAAAGAAAACTTTATACTTTTGTACAAAAAAGAATTTTAATCTTCGCAAGTTTTGTTATTGTTTTGTACATTGCACAGGCGTCCCTAGGCATATTATATATCGGTGGGTTTGTATTCAGTCCAAACGGTTGTTGCCCTTGAAGACAGGAAATGGAATTGGTCCAATGAAAGATGGCGGCCCTCGATTTACCAGAAACCTCGTTGTCAGTCTTGACCTGTTTGGAAGATAGAAGTGAATTTTTCAGAAATGAAGTCAATCTAAATTTGCGATTAATTAAAAATGAAAGAAATATAAAGATATCAACACTCTTTTGCAGATACTTATAATTAAACCAACCTCTCGTAGCTGAGAGAACACTTTTACAAAAGTAATTTAATTACGCCGAAATTATAGTCATTATGTTATGTAATTATAATTAGTGCAACTGGCGAAATGAAGCAGAGTAAGAAGCGCGATCATGCGATCATACATTTTTCAAAACTTATTCAAACTAAGGTACACAAAATGGCTTAGCGAGCATAGGGTATGAAGTTAATGCGAAGATGGACAATTACACACCAGCTGTGCATTTACAGAATTCCATGATTTCCTTATGGGAAATCAACTTCAAGTTACGACTAATCAAATAGGAGTTTCGATTTTTCCTAAAGCTATGACATAGTTCAACGTATCCCTTTTCCGTCTATGTACTATTCTACGTCATTGGATGTTTGATATTCCCAAGAGAACGAATAAAATAATGGTCCCATAAGCGTAAAGCATTTCTCCTTGCCTCGTACGGCCATCATGATAGTGTTGCCAACCCTGATGTGCATAAAGGAGCTAAATTTCACCTTAAATAGAGCAAAAGATGACTTTCAAGTTGCTAGATCATCAAAAGCTGCATATACGTAGTGCTTCCTAGGGTAAATTTAGGTATCAGAGGGATGGGGGCGCTGCTATTACCGTTAGCTTTGAAGCGATGGCAATTTATTCTTAATTTTCACCGCCTAGATTTGGCGGCATAACCCATTTCAATAATCCACTTATGCTCATTTGAAATCGAAAATAAAGGATTTCCGGATAACATCTTCACCTCAGCCACGGTGCTACATAAAAGTAACTGGGAAGGTAAGAGGGGTGGGTGACGCAGCCAATATAACAATATCACGTCACGTGCAAAATGTACACTTATGGCAAAAGTTGGTATTTCTGGACCGGAGCCAGTAGTGGCATCATAGTGTGGCAGGAGGATGGTGCCACAGTTCACAGCCAAAAGAGTGCACGAAAGAGCCAGATCTGGCTCCAAAAGAGCGGAGTTGGCAACATTGATCGACAGCTGCCGGAGTGAGAAAGACCTAGGGGAAATTGTCCCTCTCACCCTTAAAGGTAAATGTTTCATGAGAAATTTGGGCTCTCTGACCATATCTATACATACAGGGTATATCGACATTAATGATCAGTAGAACTTTTTCATCGACATATTTATGCACCCTTATTGATTTTCAAAGAAGGAAACGTTAAGAATGCTCTATTCCAGCCTCATGAAGCAACAGAATGATAGTCAGCAATCGCTGGAAGGCACTCTGCAGTTATGCGTTTGTATCCCAGAAAAAAAACCATCGTCGCAAAGAAGATATTAAGGTACTTAAATACAGCAATTTCTATGAAAAATTAAATTTAAATTTATTTCTCCATAAATATCTTAAAGTTCTTAAAATTACTAGCATTCTCTTTTTGTTTATTTGGAACAGCAGAGTGACAATCACTCTGCGTTGTAACAACTTCATTGACTTCTATTGTGATCATTATAACCCACAAGTGTCCGTGATTACTGAGAAACAGAGGCTTATTTGGAGACATAATGAATGACAACAATTAGAGACTTGTACGGCCTGCCATGGCTCTATGGAGTAAAACGCTGCTGTTAATTGGTTCGTCTCCACATGACATGTTGGTTGCTGAACACTTTTTTGTCGTATCTCCACATTTAGTTGGAAGCGAGTTGATGACGTTTTCGTTGCCCGTACATGTAGTGTATTCAAAATCCACATAAATCGAAATTCAATCGGCTCTCCGGAAGAGTTAGTGCAGATGTACATTCGACAAAATAGTATTCAGCCGGCCATGTGTGCTTGTCTCTCGTCCCTTCGGTGTGAAAAATTATCCCAAGAGGAATACGGAGTAACATATTAAGATTATGGATGCTTTCAGCGACAAGCGAGAAGAAATAAATGCATCCTTTCGTAAGAGAGCGACACTACAAGCTGCATGTCACTTGCGTGCAGGGTGCGAAATCGTTTAAGACTGGTGAGGGGGAGAAAGATCTTAGTCTACAAACCCCCCTCCCCCACAAACATACATATAAATTAGACGATATACATATTATAATGTTATTAAAAGTAAAAAAATACTAAATTTAAAATATGTTAGTATTATTAATTACACAAAGAAAATAATTTCAGGTATTATAACGTAGCAAAGTAATTCCCTTACTAACTCGTTAAAGATGTTAATAAATTATCAAATACTAGTTGAAGTGATTTTATTATATTAACTTCTTATTTAGTTATTGCTTTATGTTAATATAAATCAATTAGATTTTATAGTTATTTTTGTCTTGCATCTTGTTTTACTTTTATTGTGCGTATTGATGTAGATTTGTTAATGATATCTTGAGAGAGAAAAAGCATTCGACACACACAACACACTAATTTGTGTATGTTTTCGATATTATTCTTAGTAAAGTATACTTGAAATTAAAATAAATTGTTTATCTTTTGTTTGTTGTAACACAAACTCTCCCCTATGGATTTTTTTGTGGGGGGGATTTTTGAGGCCAAGATTGTTGGGGGATGAAATCCGCCCCGTCCCCCCCAGGATTTCGCACCCTGCTTTCGTGTTATTCTACTAGCTAGTCTCGGTCTGTAGGTCGCTCATGCGATGTGAGTATATTTTCACAGACTGGAATAGTTCCCTTGTCATTTCGGAGTGAAACACCCATATCGTGTGCAACTTGCTACTTGACACTTCTGTCCAAATGCTGCATAAGGGTGTTCTTTCGATACGCAGGAGGAAAACACTTTTCTTGTTAATCATTACTTACTTTTGCCTTACTTTTCTGCCAAGTTCATTGATGATGACGTCAATGGAAATATCGTTTTATTTCCTCCTATTATTTTATAAAGGGTGGGATTTAAAATACCACTTCATTCCATTTCATTGCATGTAATGATTGTTGTATCCTAACTAACTAAATAACTTTGCAGCCTTCTTAAACCCGAACGTCTATGGCTGCAGCAACACAAGCCTTCCATCTGTCCCTATCCTGGTCAAGATCAATTCAATGTTTTCCATCCTTACCGATTTCCTTCAGGTCCATCTCAAAGCTATCCCTCCATCTTTGTCTTGGCCTTCCTACTGGCTTCTTCCAACAAGAATCCTGTAAACTCTTCTTTTGTCTAACATTCGTGGCACATGCCCGCCCTCCTAAGTCATCTAAGCCTGTTTTGCTGTGATTGGGCGAAAACTAGCAAGGCAACGACAGTTTACTTTTTGTTGTAGACAAACATTAGCATTAAAAGGCTATAGCCCTAGAGCAAAAGTGGTAAAAAGTGGGGGACGGACAAATCCTCCCTCCTGTCCTACTAATCGCCACTGAACATTTACTATTTAATTTAATGGAATACAATAGCCATTCAGAAGAAATTCAGGCCTCAGTGAAATACTTATTTTTAGATTTTTAGACAACAATTATAAATATTAATATAATGTAATAGAGTAGAAACAGATTATTCGTAATAATGTTAAAGAAAACTGTGTTCCCATTGACTGAGTCATCAACGCATTAACCTAGAAACCTGAAACTTTAGGATTGTCTTTGTTTGACGACGGAAGCACCCATAAAAAAGAGATTTTCCGAAATTTACCGAAATAAGGGGGGTGAAAGTAGTGTCAAACTTTTAAGATTGTGATGCGTTTATAGCCAAATCCCCTGAACCTAGAAACATGAGAATACTTATATATAATAAACAAAAATTATCAAGAGATAGCGCTGTTTGCAACTAAAATACAGCTATATATACATATAGTGTACAAGTTATAACAATATTATTTGTTGTGGAAGAACATATAAGAAATAAATTAGGAGCAACGGGAAGTCTCTAGTATTAACATGCACACGAAATACGAAATTATGATTATATCTAAATTTTACGCAGTTCATTATAATGAAAATGTTGTTTTAGTATTATTAATAAATTGGTGCCGTGGGAGAAGCGCACGTGGGAGGAGCGCACAGTGTGATCTGCGCACAGAGAGAAAAAGATCGTGGGTGAAGCGCACATTCAAATGTTCTTCTTTCTTTCCTTGCAGGTGAATGCGCAATGGAAGTTATTACCAGTGCCAAGGGTAAAGTTTGCCTCTTACTGGACGGCCATCAGTATCGTGTTGGCCGTAAGACTGAAAATGTTATCTACTGGAGATGTGTAAAGGAACGCCGGCTGAAGTGCAAGGGATCACTAAGGACAACATTAAACAAAGACGTTTTGGGGAAAAAAAATACTCATCAGTGTGTTCCGAATGTTGCAGAGTTGGAAGTTGTAAAAACCATGTCTGTATGCAGGGAAAGAGCAAGGGAGGAACTGTCTACACCAGTGAACGTCGTCTACAAACAAGAATTTGGGAATTTGACGAATAGAGGTTATGAACTAGTTACTGAAATTCCAAAACATGATAACGTAAAAACCTCTTCGTGTGAAATACGTAGGGAAACACTGGGAACAATCCAAAATCCGATTGGTAGCTCCGAAATCTCCTTGGATGAGAATGTGTTGAGACTTTCCGACGGGACGAGCTTCCTTATGCTTGACATGACAGTGGACAACGAAAAGAAATGTCTGGTGTTTGCAAGTAACAGTGGCAAGAAATTATTAACATCTTGTAGTTCTTTCTACCTTGACGGAACATTCAAAAGTTGTCCGAAACAGTTTGAGCAAATTTATTCAATTCATGCTGATGCAGGAAACAAACATCTGTCCAGCAATTTATGTGTTACTAGAAGATAACAAGAAATCTACATATAGACCTAGGCATTCCAGGTCGCAAGAGAAGAAAACAGTTCATTGAAACCGACAGGCATATAAAAACAATTTTAGACAAATATGTTGAAACTGAAGATTTATTTCGTTGCCTCAATTCTCTGTCGTACGTTGCAAAGTTTGATTGAAGATCGATCTGAAAAGTTGACGAAGCTGTAATAGAAGCTGCTGATAGAAGAACCTTTAAGCAACCTTCGTATTAATCTACACGTTGTCCAGTCCCAAGTCTGGAAAAAAAATTGCCAAGGGAAGGTTATTATTGATAACCATACTATGCGCTAATCCCACTAACACCTGACATCCTATGCGTTAGTCCCACGAAATCTTGCTGTGCGCTGATCTCACGTGCGCTCCTCCCACGTAATCAATAAATTTAGTACAACGACTTTAAGATATACATTTTATGGCTATGCGATGCGGAATTCAAGAGAATACCCAACCTATTCTCCCGACTATATTGATGAAGGAATTGGAAGCATAAAAGCTGAATTATCCATTCTATTAAAACATCGCTCTGAAGCTCGTCGGTTGAACGCTCACTCACCGCAACTTCCACCGGATGCAGAGCAGAGCAACAAGAATTTTCCAGCCGGCTCTGCACAGTCAGCAAGGCAACTGCCTTTACCAGCGGTGAGGGCACCTTCACTGTAAGTTTCCACCTGCACCCAGGTGAACAGTTGGAGGTGCAAAGTATATAAACCCTTGGAGATGGTAAATCGAGGACCACGTCATCTACAATACGATCTGCGCTGATGACGATACCACTTCGAGAGATCGCGACATCTCGAGGCAGCAACAAGTGTACAGTATAGTTGCAGCGGTCCGGACTACAAAGAGCCAGAAAACCAAGAAGCCAGCCCGAGTCCTGAGAACTAGCGAGTCCTGATCATTTAGGCCAGCAGTCTCTCCAGCGTCTTCCGCCATCTCCACGGGCTGCCCGTCTCTGTCCAACCGTCGCCGACGCTAGAAGCCGAGGGCCAGATCATCGAGCAAAGGGTGAGTACCATTCAGGGTAGAGGTGGTCCAGCAAGACCCAAATTGAAACTTCAACTTTATTTAACTGAGCTACGTCCTGGCGTGACTCGATCCCATACGACGTCAAGCTACATGGTATATGTGTCTCGGGATATTTCTCTGAGGTACGTATTTAACTTCACTGAAATTCTTACCTATAACCGTTCTCATCGGCTGTGTATTCTATGACCCTGAGAACCCCTTGGGGGTCGACATATCCATACTTCCCATACACACGGCCACTGGGTTCGCGAACCTCTTCTCTGTAGGACTGGTAGGAGTCTGTTCCTGAAATGAAAAATAAATATAGATTTTAAGTTCTTGCGCGCAGAGATTGCAGAAATATTTCATAAGAATTACATTCAGTTTCTTTATGCTGCACATGTTATGTACGTACGCATGAATTTTTCATTTGACTATTTATTTAGCGTTTGCAACTTTTGGCTACTCGCCACGATGAGAATGAGCGATGAAACGTGTTGAAATTGATGAACGGAAACTCACAAAGAACACCCATTCCCAAGACGTGATTCGAACCATGGACCTTTGGCGTCGTAGAACTCTTTTCTAACCAATCCCTCACGGATGTCGGCATGTGTGTGCGTATGTGTAAGAAAAGAGGAAAAAGTACTGGCATTGTGAAATCAAAACATTGTTCGTCTCTTAATGTAAGAAATTTCCCTATAAATATGTATTTAATGTTGTAAAGGGAAATTTATGCACTGTTATGCGAAATGAGATTTCACGTTTTACATTGCAGCCTTCCTACCGAGTATGGCCGACTTCTCAAGCAAGAGAAAAAATATGTTTTTAGCTAAAAACTCGCTCCCTAAACATGACAGTATAGGCTATTCGCTGCTGATTTATTATTAGTCTGTTACTGTTGTTGTAGGTATTTTGGCCCTAGTGTAGCAACGTGAGCCTATGATATTTCGGATATTAGCAGTCGGCCATCACCAGAATACATTAGCAAGTGAGAGAGAGAGAGAGAGAGAGAGAGAGAAGGAGACAGGGAGATATAGATGGAGAGAGGGAGAAAGAGGCCGTGAGAGAGAGAAAGAGAGAGAGAACAAAACAGGGAGATAGAGATAGCAAGAGAGAGAGAGAGAGAGAGAGGAGGAGATAGAGAGAGAAGGGGACAGAGAGAGAGAGAAAGACACAGGGAGATATACAGAGAGAGAGAGAGAAGGAGACAGTGAGATAGACAGAGAGATACAGAGAGATATACAGAGACAGAGGGAGAGAGAGAGAGAGAGAGAAGGAGACAGGGAGATAGACAGAGAGATACAGAGAGATATACAGAGACAGAGGGAGAGAGAGAGAGAGAGAAGGTGACAGGGAGAGTGAGATAGAGAGAGAGAGAGAGACAAAGAGAGAGAGAAAGAAGGAGACAGGGAGATAAACATAGAGAGAGAGAGAGAGAGAGAGAGAGAGAGAGCGAGAGAGAGAGAGAGGCAGAGAGATTGAAGACAGAGATAAATAGGGAGGGAGAGAGACAGAGAAGGGCACAGAGATATATATATATATATATATATAGAGAGAGAGAGAGAGAGAGAGAGAGAGAGAGAGAGAGAGAGAGAGAGAGAGAGAGAAGGAGACCGAGAGAGAGAGAAAGCGACAGGGAGATAAACAGAGAGAGAGAGAGAGAGAGAGAGAGGAGGACACAGGGAGATATAGAGAGAAGGAAACTGGGAGAGAGAGAGAGAGAGTGAAATAAACAGGAAGATAGAGAGAGCAATTGTCAGGGTCATGTTTCACTTGGTGTCTGGTGTTCAATGTCACATTTTCGCATCTTCATAACACTCTTTTATGACACAGTGAACAGTAACCGATACATACAGATGGTGCAAGTTTTTTGACACTATGCAGGCAGACAGGTTTCATACATGGTTTCAACAGGATAGTGCTATAGCCCATACCGCTAACAATGTAACAGCGTAGTTGGCACACTGTTTTCATGGATAGGTAATCTCTCAAGGATTGTGGCCAGCTCGGTCTCCAGAGTTATTGCCGGCTCCCGTGGCATAGTGGTTAACATATCGAGCTACGACGTCAGGGGTTCCGGGTTCGAATCCCGCCCTGGGCATGGTTGTTTGTGAGTGTCCATTCGTCAATTTCATCACCCATCAACATCTTCGCAATTTAGCCAAAAGTAGCACAAAAAGCGAAGTAAAATAAAGCAAATCAATCATTCTTGTGTAGTTACCTCAAAGATGCTGCCTAGGTAACACGATTCCAGAATTACTCAAAACTGTGTTGATGCAATTTCACAGAAAACTTTAAGAGGAGTCTTTAAAAACAGGATTCGCCGTATTCACGTGTGTCAATCTCACTTCCAGCACTTATTGTAAATGCAGTACAATAAATCGTTACCCATAAGGTTGCGTCTATGTTTGATCATCCTGTGTTATGAGGTCAGAAGGAAAGTGCAAGAATTATGGCAGAACCTAACCATTCTACACAATATCGTCTTTCTGCATTCTCCGGGTCAAGTTCTTTTCCGAAGACCAAAAAACGAGGTGACCTTGAGCAGTGACCTTGCTAGGATTCCATATAAACCCGGATGCGTGTATAAGGTAAGGATTTCGCCGTCTAGTAGAGAATACGCTGCTTGATGGTCCTGACAGGCAGTTCTCTAGGGTCGGCCAAGGTTCAAAAGGAAAGACAGCAAAAAAAAAATAATAATAGCAAGAGGACGTTGAGAGACAGTTGGAATTCATCTCGTGGAACGTGTCAGCACCGCTTCAAGTATCTTCTACTAGTATCCAGGGGTTCCCAAACGTTTTTGTCTCACGGCGCCCAAGTCGGAATGTAGACCTATCTGAAACTTCCAACGCTCAGTAAGTGTGGTTAGGTTGCTTGCTGTAAGTTAGAAAATAAAGGCATATTTCAAATTTAGAAACATCTTATGTGTAAACAGTGCTTAAACCATCTGTAGACTAATAAGTTATCCCTGTACCAGCTAACTGTAGAGCTCCATTTACTTGTAGTACCACATTCATGAAATCACAAAAAAACATTACAGGAATTTTGTACTATTTTTGTACAATTTTGTACACCAAAACAAAAATTTTGTACAAGTCTAATAACCGAGAAAAATCAACAAACAAATGCTGTAGTACCACTTTCGACAATTCAAAAATAAACAGTGCAGGAATTTTGAACTAACTTTGTGCAATTTTGTACAAGTCAAATAACCGAGAAAAATCAAAATCAAAAGTGGTACTACAAGTAAATGCTGTAGTACGACTTTCGAGAATCCGAAAATAAACAGTGCAGGAATTTGGTACTAACTTTGTACAATTTTGTACACCAAATCAAATAATTTTGTACAAGTCAAATAACCGAGAAAAATTAAAATTAAAAGTGGTACTACAATTTAATGCTGTAGTACGACTATCGAGAATCCGAAAATAAACAGTGCAGGAATTTGGTACTAACTTTGTACAATTTTGTAAACCAAATCAAATAATTTTGTACAAGTCAAATAACCGAGAAAAATCAAAATCAAAAGTGGTACTACAAGTAAATGCTGTAGTACGACTATCGAGAATCCGAAAATAAACAGTGCAGGAATTTGGTACTAACTTTGTACAATTTTGTAAACCAAATCAAATAATTTTGTACAAGTCAAATAACCGAGAAAAATCAAAATCAAAAGTGGTACTACAAGTAAATGCTGTAGTACGACTATCGAGAATCCGAAAATAAACAGTGCAGGAATTTGGTACTAACTTTGTACAATTTTGTAAACCAAATCAAATAATTTTGTACAAGTCAAATAACCGAGAAAAATCAAAATCAAAAGTGGTACTACAAGTAAATGCTGTAGTACGACTATCGAGAATCCGAAAATAAACAGTGCAGGAATTTGGTACTAACTTTGTACAATTTTGTAAACCAAATCAAATAATTTTGTACAAGTCAAATAACCGAGAAAAATCAAAATCAAAAGTGGTACTACAAGTAAATGCTGTAGTACGACTATCGAGAATCCGAAAATAAACAGTGCAGGAATTTGGTACTAACTTTGTACAATTTTGTAAACCAAATCAAATAATTTTGTACAAGTCAAATAACCGAGAAAAATCAAAATCAAAAGTGGTACTACAAGTAAATGCTGTAGTACGACTATCGAGAATCCGAAAATAAACAGTGCAGGAATTTGGTACTAACTTTGTACAATTTTGTAAACCAAATCAAATAATTTTGTACAAGTCAAATAACCGAGAAAAATCAAAATCAAAAGTGGTACTACAAGTAAATGCTGTAGTACGACTTTCGAGAATCCGAAAATAAACAGTGCAGGAATTTGGTACTAACTTTGTACAATTTTGTAAACCAAATCAAATAATTTTGTACAAGTCAAATAACCGAGAAAAATCAAAATCAAAAGTGGTACTACAAGTAAATGCTGTAGTACGACTATCGAGAATCCGAAAATAAACAGTGCAGGAATTTGGTACTAACTTTGTACAATTTTGTAAACCAAATCAAATAATTTTGTACAAGTCAAATAACCGAGAAAAATCAAAATCAAAAGTGGTACTACAAGTAAATGCTGTAGTACGACTATCGAGAATCCGAAAATAAACAGTGCAGGAATTTGGTACTAACTTTGTACAATTTTGTAAACCAAATCAAATAATTTTGTACAAGTCAAATAACCGAGAAAAATCAAAATCAAAAGTGGTACTACAAGTAAATGCTGTAGTACGACTTTCGAGAATCCGAAAATAAACAGTGCAGGAATTTGGTACTAACTTTGTACAATTTTGTACACCAAATCAAATAATTTTGTACAAGTCAAATAACCGAGAAAAATCAAAATCAAAAGTGGTACTACAAGTAAATGCTGTAGTACGACTTTCGAGAATCCGAAAATAAACAGTGCAGGAATTTGGTACTAACTTTGTACAATTTTGTAAACCAAATCAAATAATTTTGTACAAGTCAAATAACCGAGAAAAATCAAAATCAAAAGTGGTACTACAAGTAAATGCTGTAGTACGACTATCGAGAATCCGAAAATAAACAGTGCAGGAATTTGGTACTAACTTTGTACAATTTTGTAAACCAAATCAAATAATTTTGTACAAGTCAAATAACCGAGAAAAATCAAAATCAAAAGTGGTACTACAAGTAAATGCTGTAGTACGACTATCGAGAATCCGAAAATAAACAGTGCAGGAATTTGGTACTAACTTTGTACAATTTTGTAAACCAAATCAAATAATTTTGTACAAGTCAAAT
Organism: Lepisma saccharinum; assembly: GCF_977018435.1. Classification (NCBI taxonomy): domain Eukaryota; kingdom Metazoa; phylum Arthropoda; class Insecta; order Zygentoma; family Lepismatidae; genus Lepisma; species Lepisma saccharinum. The sequence goes on from NC_139246.1 coordinate 46,022,387, forward strand.
AACCGAGAAAAATCAAAATCAAAAGTGGTACTACAAGTAAATGCTGTAGTACGACTTTCGAGAATCCGAAAATAAACAGTGCAGGAATTTGGTACTAACTTTGTACAATTTTGTACACCAAATTAGAGGGGGAGTGCGTAATGGTCCTTGCGGGGGATGGGCACCCCTGATGCTATGGAAATAGAGCCGGTTCTATCCTTGAGAAATGCCATGAAATATGCCATGGCATCTGAAAAATCATAACATTTCTCACTTTACACAGTATCATTTTGGTTATGGCATAAATGTTAAGAAAAATGAAAGGCAAATGCTTTCGTCTATAGCGGTCCTCATAGTGGAACATGTAGCAGTGTATGTATTGGATATTTATTTTGTCGATCGCCCGAAAGTGGTGTAACTACTTCCCCCTGTTTATACCGAATTAATTACTCAAATTATTTTTGTCAGACAAAATTTGCGAAAAAAACACGAATTTTTGTCTTAGGGGCAAGTACCAGGATAAACGTACCAATAATAATAATAATAATAACTTAATAATGGCTTTATTATTATTATTATTATTACTAAGTAGTAGTACTAGTATCAAAGACATTATTATCATCGTAAATTACGCAAAAAGGGGGGTAGAAGTCTGTGCTAAAGCATTTGTTTCGAACAAACGATTTGAAATATTTTTTCAACACCGTCAATTTCACATTAGCTAATAATGAAAATCAACCACACAAACTGTATTTTTGAATGGCAGAAAATGAATGATAAATGCATTCCGAAGATGCATGTGTAACTTTCATGTACAGCAAATGTTTTACACATATGCAACATGGGGGGACATAAAATAGAAAATACACATCCAACAAGCTAACACTAAATTGTGTATGTATTCAAAGCTTATTCAATACAAATATACAACACATATTATTTAAATACATTACATTACAGAAAACAAGTAGAATGCCATGGAAGCGAGGAAGAAAATTTTTAGATCAAATTTTTGCAATTGAAAACAATATTGATTTAATAGGCCGCAAATAATTTCACTCGACGCCAAGTTACAACTTTCTTTTACATCATTCGGCGCCCATGGCCGACTGCCATCGCCCCTAGCTACAGCTCTGAACTTGATAAAAACGAGAAAAGCAGATAATGCGAGCGAAGCAAGCAAGAAAATTTTACAAAATGAATTTTTATTTGCATAAAATTTGAAATCCAATGGGTAATTGCTCTCCTCTGTGCCCCCCTTGCAGGTTCTCTTGGCCGTCAAATTTTGGCCCCCCTTGCTACCCTAGAATCGACTTTCGTGGAAGGTTGGGGGAGGGGCAAAGACTTCTACCCCCCCTGTGGTTGCGTCACTGTATAATACAGACATATTTAAGCAATATATGTTTACCTTAGATACCTTAGACTCACTGCCATTGTTAGTCAACCTTTTTCTGCACAGTTTGTCTGCTCGACTAACCTTGTATTAATGCGAATAGCACGTCCCACCCCCCGCATCCAAACCGATTCTAAAGGCATAAGAGGTGCTGTTTAATTTCAACCCTATCGCCGCGATCCCTCACAAGTAGGTAGAAAAACTGTACATAATAACCAAAACTAAAAATTAATAACAAGTCAATCGAACGATACGATCCCCCATTTTTGTGTGAATATATTTAGAATTGGTATAAAATCCCCCCCCCCCAAATTGCATGGCGCAGGCGCGTCATGAAACCCCCTGTGGACACCCATGCGTAGCATAACCAACGACGCCTAGGTCACGAGTGCAGATGTAATGGCGGCCGAGAGATGTATAAAACGTATCACTTCACATTTTTGAAAGCCTATAGCTATTTAACCGGGAAGAATAACGTTTCCTGTAAAAAGGTTTTTGGTAAAAATCCATGGCGTTTCTTAATTACATACTATATATAGCGTATGCAGTACACGCATGAAGAATAGCTAACCGCTCAGGAGATGATCCCCGCCGGAAGCGAAGTGACGTAGCAACAGGGTGGGGGGAGAGCACCCTGGGGCGGAAACACGGGCTGTGGTCTCTCTGTAAAGGTGTTGGTTTCTTGACAGAGCGCACACACTTTTTTTGGAAGAACCTGCAGATTTAAGAGATTTTCAACGACGAAATTGGCGGTACCAGCACTGGCGTTCGAAGAAAATAACAAGCGGTGAACGTTTATTTGCACTCACAATGCGCAAAACTGCAAATGTCAACAATGGTAAACACTATTTTGTCGGTCTAGGTTTGTCATGAAAATTTTCGGTCTCATTGTTTCACATCGGCATTGTTGATCATTTCTTTTATTCGAAAGTTTCCGACAGAACACGTGACAAATATACTGGAGGTTGCAAGCCTAGTTTCAAGGACCCAATTGTTACGCACATAGTGTAAAAAGTCCCATTCTTCGACTTACATAAAAAATAGGGAATCGTTTTGTAAAGGAAGATCAAGCTCGTTGTTAACCCTTAACTAGGGGCGCGGGGTAAATTTGACTCCCATGCAGGTATTTCTTAACGCCCAGACGCTTGTTGGTTGCCCCCGATGCTAGCTTATCTAGTGCCTTCCTAAAACAGTCTGATTCAACGGTCGAGGACATTTTCTTCATTGTGTGTGTAATTGCAGCAAGGTAAAGCTGATCCAAAGTTGATGGGGGTCAAATTTACCCCCACGCGTCTAGTTACGTATGCGATTTTTGATGCTATTTTTTTTTTTTTTTTTTTTTAGAACTTTCACTTATTGTGCTTCGTGAGTGAAATATTTTAACAGTTTTTACTTGATCTGTGTTGTGTAACCGTGTTTTAAAGTGAATGTTTAGTTTTTTTTAAGAAATCGCTCAAAAGCTCGTAGTATCAAAGACAGCAGGAGCGTATACGGTGGCTGTTGGAGGACATTTCAAACCTATTTCATCTGAAGTGCTTCAAGATGAATAATTGACTCCAAATCAGATCATGAGTGAGAACATTATACAAATTCTAAGACAAATCATGATGATGCGAATGATATCCCGGATGAAGATTAAACTTATTTCCTGGGAAATAACAAAATAACTCGATGGAAACAAGCTCCCTGCTCATATTCGAATGTTCACAAAAAAGTATGAACATTGTTTTACGTCTTCTTGGATCACTTGCAAGTGCAAAAAATGCCAAATCTGCTATCGAGGATTTTCACTTTTCATAGATGATGCTACTGTGAGAATCATTGTGGAAACTACCAATGCGTATGTTGAAATTATACAGGGATATTCTGTAAGGGAAAGGAATGCCACATTTACTGATGAAGATGAAGTTCTAAAAACAAAACAAGTTTATTTTGACATAATATATGCTAAAAAAAATAATACAATGCTTCCGTTAAGTTAGTTGTGTAAAACTATTGGGGTTTTTGAAAATTGATATGTGTTGGAACTTCAATTTTTTCATGGGAAAACGCACTAAAAATAATATTTGTATTTCTTTAAAAAATGGATATTGCTAAATTTACATAATGTGTACCCTACCAAAAAATATTTTTTGTGTTAATTATTCCACACTTTCTTCATTATTATCATTTGATTTAACTATTGCAAGAAAGGGTTTGGAAATGATGAAAATGCAATGTCTGTCCACATTATTTTTTAAAAATTAACTGCACCTCTTTTATATATGCAAAAACTACTTTAAAGTTCTTGAAAATAGTCAATTTAATCGTATAAAATTATTTTTGGTGCATGTGTATCTTACTTCATTACAAATAATATTTTATATTTGGGGGTCAAATTTACCCCCACGCACCTACTTAAGGTGGTGGAAGAAGTGCGCCTGGTTAAGGGTTAATCATGATTCGGAGCTACGCGTATATTCTCGATTCTTTCCGAATTCTCTTGATCATCGGCTCCGACAAATTCGTTGCTGCAGACGCACGCGTGGTGCTCTGTGTAATTGGCACTAAATATTGCTTTTCTTCAAATTCACAATCGCAGAAATCAATTACTTTGCTGACAGTTTTACGCGCATCACTATGCATAATAGTACCTTTCCTCCTTACACTTGACAAAACTCTTACAGCAGCATGAACACCACGAAAATACTAAAGAAAAAAAAACAACACAAACATCAAGTTAACAGCCACGCACACGCACTTCCACAAGGGCATTCGTATAAATCCCTAAGATTATATGTTTATTTTATTTAAGTCTCTCTGAACGCTTCATGTTGACCAGGGCATTCACTTGTTTTTCTCAGTTGTCTCAACTTCTGAGGCATGTTTACAATGCATTGTGTTGTGCCATGCAAACCTCCTGAGCATTCAGGAAACAGGTAATACTTCTGGTTATAGAGTCAGCGGTTTGCATGGTAGCAATTAAATAACACGATTCGGCATAGAGGAAGAGCTCGATGGTCTAGTAATATAGAGGTGAGACAAGCTGAGAGGGGACTGACTTTTGGGATTGAGTTGAGAGAGGAGAGGTGGTCAGCAAGGTAGTAGGTCAGAAGTGGAACGACGCTCTGGTCGACGAATTGGAGAAGCTTACAGAGGACTTCGCTTATTTGATTCAGCTAAAGACTTCAGATAGACAGGTAATTATCCTAACACCCAGCCATGATTCAGGTTCAACGGTTCACAAAACCCAACGAGTGACCATTGTCTTTTCTCTAGTTTAGTTCCTTAGTGTGATTTTGTACCTTTCGCATTGCCAAGCGATAACTCGTCATGCCAATGACGAGTGGTCTCATCAGAGGATGAATGATGAGTAATATACATCACCCATTGATTAATTGGTTAACAGTTTAGGTATTCATAAGATCCCACGAACTTTAAGGTTCGTTACGTGGTGGAGATGCAGGGGAAGACTTCCTGCTACCCCTAAAATCTGCATATAGACCGGACTTCTCCTCCGGGGCAGCTCCAGGGGGTGCTTGTGCGCCCCTTAATTTTCCTCGGCACCCCCTTCAGCACCTCCTATGTTAAACTGAAAACACTAACCCTTTGAGTATCATATTATGCCATGTCGTCATAGTCGTCATATTGAGCGCGTTTAATTATTGTATGCAACAGGCAAGCAATAACAGAGATGCCGATATACATACTTTTCTATACTGGCGGCAACCTCTATACAGCGGCCGTTTTTCTGGTCAGCATTGTTACGAATTTTTCCTTCTTTGTTTCTTCAAGTGGTCTGTTCGTGGTTTTTGATAATATGCCTATAGCTAGGGACACAAATTTATGGTAAATAAAAACTGAGGAGAGCGGTAAATAAAATGTTAGATCAGCGGTATATACCAGCGGTGGAAAAAAAAAAATTGGCACACACTTTTTCATCATGAGAGGAAACAACATACAAAAGAGCTATAAATTGATAAACTACTTCATTTTTATATACTGTACATATACACAAGTACTTAGCTGTCCAACCAGAAAGAAAACATCAACAAATAATCACTTCATTTCTAAATTGCATATCTCAAGTGATTTATTCATTGTGCGTATTTAAGGGATATCCTTGCTGTCCAACAAATAAAATAATCACTACTGCACATACACAAACACATGTTAAAAATCACATAATGATAAACAAAATTCATTCATGACTGAACACAAATGACCCCATTGTTTCCCTTGATGTGAGGGAACAGATTAATCTTATCGCTGCTACAGCTAGCAAGTTCAATGAAACTGGAAGTTGAGTAGTTTTCGAACTGAGATTATGTGCATGGAAAATCCAAATTTGCATCGTTCTCCCGATGTGATCGAAGATAAAACGTTCTTCAGCTGCATGTGGTAGGAAACTTTAGGCAAACGTTTCGTTACAAATAGACAGTTTGCGCGCAAAACCTCGATTGCCGGTTTTTGCGTGTTTTCTACTTAATTTGATGATATTTCACGGTTATTTCGCGAAAAAGCGTTCATTTCGTGGAAAAGCACACATTTCGCATTACTTCGCGAATAAAACTCATGGATATTTCATCATTGTGGTTGTAGTTACGTGCAGAATGTTCAAAATTGCATCTTTTTTTCACATTTCGCGATTTCGCGCATCGCGAAAATTCAATGTCCCTACCTATAGCTTTTTTTGGCATTGTTGATAAACGGTTTATTTTTCACCTACTTGTTCTTCCTCGCCTACTGGAGCAAACATTTCAGCTGCTATCAAGGTCTTGCTCGGGTAATTTTTTAATGCGAGTTGTAACATGCATGAAGTGTAGTTTTCTTGTTAATACGCTCTATGTATTTGTTCCATGTAACATGTCTAGTAAACGTACCATTTCAGGCTTTTTCGAAAACAGTTAGGAAGAGGCCCAATGTTCACAAATAAATTTTTCAGTTCGTTGTTGGGGATAGTGCGGCAGAAGGGATTTTAACGAAGACGAAGTTGCTGAAGTGGCAGATGGAAGGTACATATATGATGTACTATGTAGAATGTACTGTGTATTTTGTACCTCCATTGCTTACATTGAAAAGGGTCAAAAATTGTGTTCTGAAAGGCAAGGATAATTTCTTTCTTGTATTTCACTGCTTAGTTCAATAAGACTCTAATTTGTATCTGAATGCTTACACTGTATGGCCATTTTCTGGAGTTTAAGACTTAATACATATCATCATGGATCGTCCAGAGGGAGGGCAAGGGGGGAGGGGAGAAGGCTCGCTGGAAAATGAATGCCAGTCTAAAGTTATATACAGGGTGATTATAAAGTTTCGATCCATTTTTGTGAAAACGACTGATTTCTTCTTTCCATTGTACATGATATGAAAGATGCTGACTAAAAAGAGAGAATAGCTTAGATGTGTGGACGTGTGCAGGGTTTAAGCTTCAAAAAGGTCCACACAACGTTCGAAAGGAAATTCCAAAAACCTGCTCCAACCAGGGCTAATATCAGGCTACTGGTTCCAAAAAGTCAAGCGAATAGGTACTGTGCAAGATACTAAACATTTTTCAAGGCCGAGCGTAGCAGCCAAAACCGTGCAACGGGTAGAAGGTACCATCACAAGAAGCATCAACAAGAAGTTTTAGCAGGGAGCTGTTGTTTCCACAAGCGACTGTGCGGAAGATACTCCATTGCAGTATAGAAAAACGATCAAACCACCTTCAGGTGGTGCACAAGTAAGACAGGGATAACTGTGCTGGTCGTGAAACAACGTGTGCAGAGCTGTTACAGGTAGTGAAGGAGGAAGCTTCTTTCATCGCCCCTTTTCAACACCTACGTCAACGTATCCAGCACGTTGTGTTCAACACGACACAGGCAATGGTTCTTAAAGGTGTTTGGTGAAACGATGATACATTGGGATTCATGTGTAGACATGCAGGGTGCTCATGTGAAAGTACGTTGACGTGACATTTTCATGAATTTTCTTCTGTACACCACTTGATATTTTTTCTTTCAATCTTGAGTATGTGTTACCAAATACTAGCGAGTTCATTCAATACATTTGTTTTAATCTCTAGCCTTGTACACACGTACAATTTAATTTCAGTCAGTAATTTATGTCAATCAGTGTCGGCGATTAGGGGTGTTGTTGCCCCCCACTATTTGTTATTTTGGCCCCGCACTATGCTAAACCTTATCTACCAAGGGAAAGTAAACTGTCCTTGCCGCCCCCCTAAGTTTTGCACCTTGCTCCTCCAGTTTTGAAGGGCTGCATGCTTGTTTTATGTGTTCCTTATTTTCAGCATCACACCCCCTAAATTTATTTCCGCACCCCTTCAGCATCCATAGATGATTAATCCTGGCGCCGCCGCTGCATCGCCTGTCCCCCTGCACGCCGTCTCTTCTCGTTTGGGGATGTTCTCGTGAGCTGACCGCTGTAGTTGTCTCAATTTGTACACTCACCATAGATGGTGCAACTCTGTGTGTCTTGTGTGCTCTATATATTATGCAAAAAGCTAGCCGAAATGTTACTTCAAATGCTTCTGTGTAATGTTCTATCTGCTATAAAAAAATTTTGGAAGCATTTACATATCATTTATGCTAGCAAAAATTTTAAAGGATATGCTTTCGTCTTAAGCGGCCTAATAATTGTTTCAAGGAGTACGATTTTTGATTGATTTTTAAAATTTTACTTCACTTTTCTACCACTTTTGGCTAATTGCGATAGTGATAATATGATGAAATTGATGAAGAATACTCACAAAGTGTAGGGTGACCATAATATTTTGACCCAAAAACTTGACATCCCAAGTAGATCAGTTTACCCATTCCTGAAAAATCGGTTAGGTCTAATTATAAAATTATTGTTATTATTAAAGTATTTCTACTATTTATTAGAGGATGGATCGCATAAATGATACATCACAGACATTAAATGAAGTATGATTTCCCTTTGTAAAAGGTATTAATTGTTATAATTGTAATATTGGTATCATTTAAACAGCGTTTCTATTCCTTTCTGATGACCCGTTGATGTTAGTCCTATGCTGAAGTTGAGTATTACCAGAAGTATTTAGCAGAAGAACCAATCTTCTTGAGTCAGATTTATTTTCTTCATCAATAGTTTATAAATCTCCCTGAAAACCTTACCCCACCTTAACACACAACTCTAGACTTTTATTTTGAATTTGAGTCAAGACGCAGGAACTTTAAATTCTTTTTGGAATTCCGTAAAGAAACTGCATGCCTATTTTGCTCTATAAATAACGGAAGACACACAAAACAATACATCTTTTTTAGCATGAAATGTGTCTCAAACTTAGACTTTATGGTCACCCTAACAAAGTATCACCAGGCCGGGATTCGAACCACGAACGCCTCGCGCCGTAGAACACTGTGTTAACGAATCCGCCACGGAACACTGCTTAAGGGGTAAGAGTCGGGGAAGAAGATATGAACTGTCATTCATAGATGGCACTAAAGTATTTGGATCGTTTAATACGTTCTTATGAAAATTATTGTGCAGAATTGAAAAGTTAAATGTTACAGTAAAGAGGAGAACCTTCCTATAGATGTTCAAGGAACAAGCAATGACTGAAATATTATTATGTAAGCTTCAAAATTAAATTTATCGATTACCTTACCGTAAACATTCTTACACTTTCTAGTATGATTATATTCACGTGCTGTTTCAGCAAGCACTATGATATAAATTGTACCCAATAACGCATTACGTCTAAATCTTTAACCTTGTTTTACATGCAACGTATCCATGGAAACATAGTAAGTCCCTCTTTAGACGAGAGGATTTTTCCTTGGCATTTTTCTTAACATTTATGCCATGCCCGAAATGCCACTTATAAAATGAAAAATTTCATGACATTTCTCAAGGATAGGATCTGTACTATTTCCGAGACATAACCAATCAGAAGCGAGCTCTAGATCACGAGTGCAGTTGTAATGGCTGCCGCGTGAGATGTAAACAACGTATCACTTCACAATTTTATAAGCCGATAACTATTCAACCGAGATGAATAACGGTTCCCTATTAAATTGTTTTAGGTACAAAGCAATGGCGCTGCTTAAATACATAATTTGTAACGTATGCAGTACACATATGGAAGAATATTTTAGTAGTTTTAAATGTAAACACCGTGCACTGTCCATAAATGGTGTAACTCAACGTGTCTTTCGTGCTCTATATATTAAAATTGTAATCGCAAGAGCTAACGGAAATATTCCATGAAATGCTTCCGTGTAAAGTACTATCTGGTATAAGATTTTTGGAAGCATATATTCTAGCAAAAATGTTAGAGGAAATGCTTCTGCCTAAAGCGAGCATAAGACAAGTTAAACAAAACACAATCGCTTCTCGTGCAAAATTGCCCATGTCGTACGTATAAGTTACACAAGCGTGCCAGGTACTTATTATCTTGTTTCAAGACATTGGAATCTAATTTTAATTGAATTGCACGCAAGGTGCTGATGACGTAATATCAATGTACAACATTCTCACGAAGCATACAAGAACAAAAGATGGACCCAGTGGGATGCAGACAGGATGCAAAAAAGTAAATTTATCGATGCAGGATATTGCGGGGAATTTCAGGATATGTGACGACGATATATCCTGATCATGCACGAGACACCTGCCCCCTCTCCCTTTCGCCTGACATCAAGTGAAGTGTCAAGGCCTGGAGGGATAACATCCTGGTGCTCAATTAGCCATCGCCACGAAGCGGAGCGAGAATGGAATCGGTCGCATCCGCCCATGAGTATCACGAGATGAATATCCAAGCAGCTGTATAAGGAGATATTGTCCCTGCGAGGAAACAATCACGCCAGAAGGAACAGCCTTGTAAACGCTTCGGGCGCGGACAATTAAAGGGTTCTCGCAACTCGAGGTTGGTCCTAAATGGCTCAATCTGTACACGTCTTGGGTAACTGAGGTAGGTGCGGTCTTCTGGCGTGGATTCTTCGGCTTCCAGACGCTGGGAAAGTCCACAAAGGGGAAGTAGATGAAAATTTTCACGAGGTTCTAAAGCGGGGAATGAACATTGATGAAGAGAAACGATTGAGCTGTACTCCAATATCTGTCAAGAACGTATCATCTTTTTTTTTGTCCCAATCAGCTGCGTATATTCAATATACGAGTGATTAATTGAATTGGGGTTTTAAGTCCACTTTATGCACAGTAAGGCTTATCGGGACTGGATCTACAGTTTAAAGTGGAATCCGAACCATTATCTGTCTCCACCGGGTATTTAACCCGGTATCCCTTGATTACAAGGCAACGACGCTACCACTGCGCCATCGGGGAGGCCCGATTGATATAGAGAGGGAGACAGAACAAAGAAAACGAAACCATACGTGAGAGAGAGATACTGAAAGAGAAAAAGAAGCGATACAACACACACAGGAACGTATAAAGAGGGAGAGAGAGAGAGACAGACAGAGGTATAGTGAAGCAGAAAGAAATAGAGAAAAATGATAGAAAGGGAGAGAAGGAGGATAGATAAAAATAGAGAAGCCAGAAAGAGATAAACGAGAAAAAGACAGAGAGAGAGAATAGAATAGAGAGAGAGAGATGAGCGAAGAAATAGATAAGAGAGAGAAAGAAAATAGAAAAGCTGGAGACAAATAAAATACAAATTTAGAAGAAAGACAAGCAGAAAGAAGGAAAGCAAAGGTAGAGACAAAAATGATTGATAGAGAGAGAAATAAAAGAGGAATCTGGCAGATAATGGGAGGGAGAACACAGATAACAAGAAGAGAGGAAGCAAACCCCGAACATAGAGATACTAAAACTGAAAACAAAATGTCGGAACCCAGAAAAAAGATACATGGAGAGGAATAAACAATAGAGTTATAAATGAAAGTGAGGGAGGAAGGGGGTAGGGAATTTTTACTTATACCAATCAATGGCCCTCCTTGTGAACGGCAATGAGTTCTCATGATGAACCCAATAACGACCCAACACAATAATGAACTAAGTTAAAAGTACAGGAGCCTTTTTCCCAGTTAAAGCACTGTCTATATGTGTGTGCGTGAGAGAGGGGGACGAGGGAGTGGAGAGGCGCTGTGGTAGTCCAAGTGATTTCACATGGGAATTCTTCCACGAATTCTGCATGGATCGACTCTGAGCTTCACCCAGACTCTATACTCTGTCCAAGGAATCTGTGGAGGAGGGTCGCACATAACGGCAAGGAAGGGGAGAAAGCGAGGCAGTTAGAAGATTATACTTTTTCCATGGCATGGCTGCAGTCGCGTTGCTCCCAACGCGTTTCCCTCTAACGCGATCATTGGTTAAACCCTCTTGAGTCACTACTTGCGCAGAGGACTCATTTTCGTTCGCTGGCTGCACAGATTCTTGGTACTGAATAAAATAGAACAGAATCTGGGAGCAATCCGAGAACGAAAAGGTGGCCGGAGTGCCGTGTCACTTTCACAGCACTTTGTACGCACATGCACGTGATAGCTATACCTCTTAATGTATAGTATCTAACATTCACTTTTTGTGTGTCTTAGTTTTGATTTATTATGATATTTCGTGAGGTGCTTTGAACAGAAAATGAATGAATGAAATTCATGAAGGAAAGTTGATAAAGAAACACCCATGTCGAGAACACTGAACCTTCGATAGCGAGATCGTAAGTGTATCACTTAACATGCTCAGCCAACACATATGAATGCTGTAGTATTCCATGCAAGTGCGTTCGAAAAGTCCGCGCACTCAAAGTGATAATTTTTTGCTCATAATTTAATGAACTTGTCAAGGTAATGAATACATTCATTTTCCTAAAATGTCTGGAAATCAAGATGACATTTTATCACTTACAGAAAAAATGTCATTGATTTGAGTCGAACCTACCTTCGCTGATGAACACGTTACCAACATTCTCGATCTTACAGTCAGTTTATTTTCTTTCTAATTAAATCTGACTGAAAAATAAATATATTTTATTTTCTCTCTTAAATATTTAATTTTCTCTGAGAAATGAACACAAGTTACGTATGTCAAAAAATATAATGAATACATGTCGTGTTTTCCAGTTAACGTTTTGGAAAATAACATTTCGTTTTGCATGTTTCTTTTCTAACATCCGTTGCATAACCTTATTATACAAGTTTCGTACGTATAATAATCAATATGTACTTGCCATATAAAGCAAGAGACTTCATGTTATAACCATGGCTAAGTTGTGGCGATCATCCGTGTGTAAGATCCGCCCTGGATCGTACTTGATGGGTCTATTGAGCCTCGGCTTCACGCTCAGTAACTCTTCGGGGCTCGAGTCTCCTCGGCTCAAGGTTCGGGTTAATCTGGCTGCTTCAGTTCTCGATGAAAGGTCCGTCGTAATTCTGGGTCAATGGTTCTCAATCTACTTATTGATCTTGACCAAAATTCTACAAGCAGTCGAAAATCATTCTTCCCACTAGATTCCGTCGATATCCAGTTAAGTATCCAACTTCCTTTTCTCTCTCCAGCCTCTGACCAGAGAACCGAAAATTCTTCCGTGACCACAGAATAAGAAAAGGTGTACCCTGACCAGGGTCACAAACGTTGGCTAACAACAGTCTATCGGCCGATCCCGAATTCCGGCATATCTCAAGATAATAACAACTCTCTCAATTACATCTCCTGACCAGGAGCATAGAACAGAGAGAACATAAGCCTTCTGACCAGAAGAGTTAAATAACTGTCCTAAGGTAATCCCAGAATGAACTAATTTCTAATATCGAAGTGGATGTAAAAGCAGAAGTTCGAGAGTTCAAAGATAAGACGGTTATACGAGTTCCGCATTTATCAGATGTTCGAATACAAAAGGCCACGGGCCAGTTGAAGTTGAAGTTTCTTGAATTTCATGTTGAAGTGCCGTTTCCTTGACTTCCACCTGTTTTAAAGTTGTGGTAGTGGCGTAGTGCGATGAATTGGCTTCTGTTACCTCTGCAACTGTTGCTTGAGGTTCGGTCTGCGGGTCACCGAACTTCGCTGCTTATATAGGATTTCTCGGTGCCGTGATGGATTTACAAACTCATATCTTAACACCAATTTTACAAATTAATTAATTAATTAAATATCAATAAGAAACATAAACAGTTACATGCAAAAATTATTATTATTTTTACCCTTATGTGATTAATAAATATGCAATAGAAATTTAAATGTTATACTCAGTATTTAATTTGACCAGGGAGTATGGCTTCTTTCAACTCCCCTCTCTTCCTGCAACGGCCACGCGATATGCCAACAAAGAAAGAAAAAAATATATACAATGTGAAAATGTTAAGCAAAAATATTTATATACAGGTTTTGTTTTGCGCGTGAATAACTTTCTTTTGCGTTAACGCAACTAAATTCTGAAAATACTGTCTTGCCGCTAAAGAATGAGGGATTATTATGATACAAGTCTAATTATTGTCCGCCAAGGGACACGACAAGATACAGAGTGGGAAAAACAGCCTAATCTTTCGTCTTTTCTCCGTGACAACGTTTTCATAAGGTAGAGTCTTACACAATAGCGTTAGCTTTCCTGCATTGTTGTCACCGATACTAAACTTCCAGCTCAGCTTGCTGGCAGAAAGAAACAAACTCTTGGAATTTATAACTAACACCAGGATGTATAGTTTATATACGATGTGTGTCCCACATTACTTGGTAATCAACCATTAACATATAGAATTATAGTTACAAAAAGAAAAATATTAAGTTTATATACATATTTGTAACGTGGACACTGGTACACGTTACACGTGTTAAGTGTGCATAATATCTGAATCGATATTCAATTATTTGTAAAGTTCTTTACGAGATTGTGTGTTCAGCCATTTTAGAAATGGTTATTATAAGTTTAGTATTAAAACGTTGTTATTTTACATCCTCGTGTTAATCTTTATATTATCAAGTACCTACGTGTGTGAATCATTTAATCTCTGCGTGTGCATACACGACAGAGATTTATACATGGCGACGAGAATTTAGTTAGATATCGAGGAAAAGTATGTTTCACTTCTAAGCTTCATGTTATAGTGTAAATGTATAAAGGCTTTAGTAGCTGGTTTTGTTAAATATGATCCCCAAGATGGATCGATAGTAGCGTATTTGGAGCGCTTTGATAATTATTGTCAAACACAATCTATTCCAGAGGACAAGAAAGTTCCTAGATTAATATCTGTCATTGGAAACAAGCCATATGAAGTTCTGCGTGAATTATATGCACCTACATTGCCTCATGATAAATCCTATCAGGATATTGCACAAATATTAAAATCTTATTATAGTCCATCAAGCAACTATATTGTGCAAAGGTTAAAGCTTAGAAAATGTGTACAAGAAGAAGACGAACAAATAGAAGATTTTGTAAGGAGATTAAGAAAGATCGGAGAGCAGTGTGGTTATGGTGAGTTTCTTTCCATTGCTTTGTTTGATTCACTAATTAGCGGAATCAGATCTAATACTATTCGTAAGAAACTCATTGCTGACAATGTAATGGAATTTCACAAACCTTTTGAGGTAACTAAGCAGATGGAAAAAATAGAAGCAGATATGAAGGAGTATTACGTCCAGTCCAATGTAAATTTTGTGAACACTAAGAACGCAAAGGTATATAAGTCCAAGGGCGATACCCATTTGAACTCCGGTGCCAATTCTAATCCAAAACAAGGATAGCTGGAAATTCCAAAATACTGTGTCAGGTGGATCCAATCTTAGGTTCAGACAAAATCAATCGGATAATGAGGGAAGTAAAAATGAACGTGAAAGAAAGCAACAATATTTCAAGCAGTGCAGATACTGTAAGAAATTCGGTCACGATGTTTCCCAGTGTTTCAAGTTACAGCGCAATAAAAAAACTAATAGTACTAAACCTTATAGCAAGTACAAGGCTAACGCTGTACAGGTTGTTGAACCTGTTTCTTCTGATATGGACAGTGAGGTGTTCGGTGTAAATGAATTATGGGTTGGAATGATTACTATGGAAGTAAATGGAGAAAGTATATTTATGCAAGAAAGATCGATTGAGTATAGTTTGTCCCACTGTAATGAAAGTTCAGTTTCGTCGCAACCATATCTTAAATCTGACCATTCTTCATTACCTATGAAAATAGCTCATTGTGATAAAGCTACTAGTAAGTTTATTTCTTCGTCCGAATATGTAATTGCTCTCAATGTTGAACTTTGAAAAAGATACAGGTTCACAAGTTTCGATTGCAAGTAAAACATTTTGTGACAGTCAACTGCATGGTTTGCAATATCTGGAAGCTGACTGTGTTTTACGATGTGCTAGCAATATGACTTTGCCGTTAGTAGGAAAGGTTGCTGTAAGAGTTCGTTATGAACATGTAGATAAAATACTAGACTTATATGTAGTCGCATGTAATTTAAAATATCCACTCATGGGAAGACAATGGATTAAGCATTTATTGCCTGATTGTCACATTAATCTATCTCAACTTAGGCCATCGTTGGAAGTGTATCAAGACACGACTCATATGGCTGGTGAATGTTCAAGGTAGAAACCGGGTCGTGCATGAAGATCAGTTGAAGTGGATACAAGACAAGAAAGATAGATATCATTTTGGAAGTCAGAAGAAGGAGGAGGATAATGATGAACGAATTCATGGACCAGATACAGATCAAGACGGCGGATCAGTTTTCTGCGATGAATACTTATTCATTACAGAAAAACGTGGAAGTAATGGCAGTGGTTCTGTGGCGCCGGAAGCTTCTACGCCGGAAGACAAACCGTCTACATCATATTTAGATGATTCCTGCAGCCCACATCAGCGACAACAGTAGCATCAGTGTAGGAGGTCCTTTGGACAGAGAAAACCGCCTGATAGACTGAAATATAACTAAGTCATATAAGGAATAGGGGGAATGTTAAGTGTGCATAATATCTGAATCGATATTCAATAGTTTGCAAAGTTGTTTACGAGATTGTGCGTTCAGCCTTCTTAGAAATGGTTATTGTAAGTTTAGTATTAAATCGTTGTTATTTTGCATCCTCGTGTTAATCTTTATATTATCAAGTACCTACGTGTGTGAATCATTTAACTCCTGGTGTGCATACTCGACAATCCGTTTCGTCATTTGTCTTCTTGTTATCGTTGTGGTTAACACGAGGTAGAACAGGGACGTGACACAACCGAGAGAGAAAGAAAACATGTAAAGATATAAATAAACTTACGAAATTTTCCTTCAGCTACCCCTAACCATGTCAACTTAAAATCGGTATAAATATTTTTTCTCGAGTGTGTATCAAAGCGAAAAGTCACGATCTAGTGCAAAGCATTTTTCAATTTGTCCACATGTTTGCCAACCACCCTAGTGTATAACTCTAAGTATGAAGGTAAGTCAGTAAATAGATCACAAACTGATGCAAATTAATAGTGAGTAGTTTATAAAAGTGTCACTAGATGGCAGCACAATCCACCTTCATGACATTCGGTTATCAATCGCTGGATACTAGATGCACGCAAGGGCAGCTCACTTCGAAAATGTCTACCATGCTTGGGGAATGTACGATAGAAGAGCAGCATGCTGTTCTGTGTTATTTGATCACCAACTCAATTAAAATAATATCTCTTGTATCAGTATATTTAGTAACTTCTGTATTTTTGCACCATTACGGTAACCTTTGTAAATATTTTTTATATTTCGCTAAGGCTCGAATTATTGTGTTTGTGTTTTAAGCTCGCTTTATGCACAGTAAGGCCAATCGGGACAGAACCTAGGCTATGTATCCCGAACAACTATGTATCTCTGCGGGGTATTGAACCCGGGACTCATTGATTACAAGGCAACTACGCTACATTTGCGGCATCGGGGAGACCCTACAATTCGCAGAAGAATACGGATAATATATTATCGATAAGTGAGAGGTTTTTATCTGTTTAATTATAAAAAAAAATAATTTGTACCGTTACGAAAACCCAGAAAGTAATTATTAAGATATTAGAATTCAATTATTTATTTATTTTAATTTTTTTTAAAATTTCGTGTCTTTAAGAGGCACAAATTTTTACCAAAATAGACACAGTAGTCGGGGTGTATATCAGGAATATCATTAATAATACAATGCAGTCAAGGAGCATTTTAGACTACGTCCCCCTCCGATTTCTATATCTCTCCATAAAATATCAAAAAATATATTTTTAAAATTTTATTTTTCGCTATGGGAAAGCGAAATGTACGAAAATACAGAAAAAATATATCATTCGATTCATGGATAGCTATGCGTGTGTGTCTATACAGTGCGTTCAATTTGGCTATGGGCCTAGATAGTGCGTACCTTTTTCCTTCCCGAGGTTTTTATGCTTTCACATGAAAATACCTATTTTCTCTACATTTCAGGAGGACCTGCAGCCCCCCCCCACCACACACCCTGCGTACGCCAATGATGATGATATAACGAAATTGATGACTGGCCATTCATAAAGAACACCGATGTTCAGATCGGTATTCGAACCCGGGACCCTGGCGTCGTAGTGCGCTGTGCTACTCCGCCAATGGGATAGGAGGAATTATTGAAGTATGAAATGGTTGCGAAAAATGGTTTCATATGTGAGAGAGCTCGTTTATTGTTTCTGACTTATCGTCATTTGAACAGGAGCCGAATCAGTGGAGATCATTGTTTAGTTTCTGAAGACGTGGAAGTGAAAAATGAAAGTACAAAGTAAATTATTTTGTAGAACATTTTCCAACTTGCGGCAAATCAAGTGTTACCTTCCTAATGCAATTTTAACGAGAGTTTAAGCGCTCTATCAATTTTGTCAATTGAGAAAAAACTAGCAGATAGATAATTCTGCCGTAAAGACAGACGTATCTTAAACTTGACACCCACTGTGACACCGGAAACGCGGCAACAGAAGGCAACAGACAGTGGGCCATAACCTTTAAGATAATCTGCAGACTTCTGACACAGAAATTCTTGTTCCGTTCCGCCCTTTCCCTGTAGTGGTCGTTACGTCATTTGACTTCAATAGCAGCTGACAACAGAAGTTGTGTTGCCGGATATTTCAATTTTTCGCCTCGTCTCAGTGGCCGTCAAGCTTTATCATAGATTCTTGCTGTGCTTCATTTTTTCATTTGATACTTTTACGCATACCCTATCCCAGCTATCTGTGAAGCACGGCAGCGTATAGCGTCAGAGAAGGTAAGAAAATCGAGTGAGAAGAGTGAAGGAGTACACGCTCTTGCGAGGGCTAACAACCACTCGCTTTCCCCTCCACGCAGTCCCGTTCCTCTCCCGTTAAATAAATGTGTAGGTTTTCCATAACGGTTAAAAATAAAAAAGCGACTTAATATACTCATCTAGAAGAGTTTTTTTAATTAAATAAATATAAACCTCACTCACTCAATAATATTTTGTCCATAAGTTTCTGTGAATTGATGTTTTTAAGTAATAATCCAAAATTTTATATAAATCATTATTATTATAAAAATCGAAAAGTGACTCAATATAAACTACTAGCCTATAAGATTTGATTTCAGAATTAAACAGATATAATCCTCACACATATCACAACAGCTTGTCCATAAATGCATGCGAATTGTTGGTCGAAGTAATAATCCAAAATTATTACCAAAAATAAAAATTATTTTCGGGGCTTTTTCTAACGGTAGAAAAATCTAAAAGTACTAGCCCATGAGATTTTATTTATAAAGTAGGCAGATATAATCCTCACACATTCAATAAGAATTCTCCATATTTTCATCCGAATTGCTGCTTCAAGGAAATTATCCAAAATTTAAAAATTAATCTCGGATTTTTAGCGCAAACCATTGTTCGTAGCGAGTTCCGGCAGGTGGCATTCTCTAGCGGCAACCTTCAGAAACACACTGTCGCTTGCCCGCCGCATCACGCTACGTTCACCAGCAGTCGGGTTAGAGCCCGTGCAGTAAACTCTCGTCGCGTTCGCTTCACAGCAGTGAAGATGAAGGACCAGTCGAAGCAGCGTGTTTGTGTGAAATATTGCTTTAAACTTGGGAAATCTTGAAGTGAAACTCGGTAAATGCTTCAGCAAGCCTTTGGAACTGCTTGTCGGCCACTTTTTGATTGCTCATGTGATAACCGTCGTGCCTTACCCACCTTACTCTCCAGACTTGGCCACTGCGGATTTTTCTCTGTTTACCTAGTTGAAAGAGAAAAACTTGAAAGGACGTCGTTTTTGAAAGTGTATACGCAATTCAGCATAACACAACACCGATGAGAGCTATCCCCCAAAACGCGTTCCAGGAGGTGTCCGAACAGTGGCAGAAATGTTAGGAGCACTGCATTGCAAGCATGAGGGAGTACTTTGAAGGGGACAAGCCCGTGTAATGTTGTAATTGCGGTAATAAAATTGTATTGCAAAAGTCCGGTCTTTTCTTGAACAGCCCACGTATAAACCTCACCGATATATTCATGGGAATTGCAATAAACGCGTAGTAAAGTGATATCCTGTGTGGAGTGAGGTCCCCCCACATTTTGTTGATCACGGCCGAAGGGGGGGGGGGGCGATGTGATCACCACCACGTCCTGGCTGCCTTTACAGAGTTTCCTCCAGATATCCACTGTATACGACGCTGGGTGGCGCCGGAGCAGCTCGAACAGGAGCAAGAAAACCTGATTCTCGTCTAAAAGATTTTATTTAAATATTAAAGATACATAAAACCACTCAGTATAACAAAAGTATGGGGTTAAATAGTAAATAAAATTAATTATGTCGTCACTTAGTATTATTTTAATAAACATTTGTGACCTACTTACTGACTTACCCTCGTACTTATGTGTTTTTCAAATCAAGAGTTTATGTATGTTCTTAATAAACAGTAGGAGTGCAAGGTTTATAAGAAGTGGTGGCATTGGCACTTGCCATTAAACTGCAACAAAGTCTATACCTGAGGAAGGATGGCTGCATACCACACAGAATGCATAGAACAGAGGTTCCAAAAGTGTGCCCCGCGGCTGGCTTACAGAGGAGCCAGGCAATTTTCTAATATGTTCACTGAAATGATATATCGATTGATTGAGTTGTTGTTTTAAGTCAACTTTATGCATAGATAGGCTAATCGGGACTCGGCCTACAGTTTAAAGTGAGATCCGAACCGCTGTGCAATGTGCTTCCACAAGGTATCGAACCCGGTATCCCTTGATTACAAGGAGACGACGTTCCCACTACGCCATCGGGGAGGCCCTTTCACTGATATGACTCTTAAAACCCTGTCCCAACTATCTATAGAGCAAGGCAGCGCATAGCGGCTGAGAAGGAGGGAAATCGAGTGGTGAAAGCCAGAGCGAAGCAGGGAAAGCGGGTAACTCCAGTCGCCCATTACGCAATCCCGTTCCTCTTACTGTTCATTTGATGGCGCTGTCTCGCGTCACTACTTGCTCAGAGACTTGTTCTCGTTCGGCTACTCTACACTTAAGTTCCATTTACTTGTAGTACCACATTCATGAAATCAAAATAAAACATTAAAGGAATTTTGTACTAATTTTGTACACCAAATCAATTTTGTACAAATCAAATAACTTAGAAAAATCAAAATCAAACTGGTAGGCTACTAAAAGTAATTTTTTTATTTTGTGTACAAAATTGTACAAAGTTAGTACAAAATTCCTGCACTTGTTGTAACGTCCCCGGCTGTCAGCCTGGTTTGTACGTTTATAAGTTATCAAGGTTGTATTTTCATTAGTTGATTTTGTAATGGCACTTCTGATCTGTATGTTAATTAATACCCTAAGTTAGTAACTTTGGTTGCATTCAATATACCTTAAGCACCGAGTTCATATGCAAGCCACTAGAGGCGCCTCGGTAGTAGTTATTACTGTGCGCAGGTGGTCAGCGCAACCATAGTAAATCTAAGTAGTTCCTAGAATCGCCACATGCTTACGCTGCGATCGGGGCTCCCAATGCTATAAAACAAGACTGAGTGTGGCCCTAGGATCGATCATCCAAGGAGGGAGTCCCTGGTGTGGTGCATACCAAGCCACGCCAGGGGATTACGGAAGACGTAGCCTAGTTGTGGAACCTGTGCCTAGATGTCGGACAAGCAGAAGATTTCATTAGATAACCGCATTCCTTCCGGTGTGTTGTTCACCTCTTCAGCCATGGGTACCGAAGGAAGACGCGACTGGTCAGAAGAGGTCGAGATGGAAGAGAACTTATCAACAGAGACTGCCAACCAGGATGGCACGCCAGCAGCCCAGATGACTCCACATTTCCAAGATCTGAAATCCAGAAATATCGGCGCCATCCCTCGGCATCATCCCTACCCAAGAGGTGGTTTTCGTGGTGGCCTGAACCCCAGACCGGTGAGTAGGCTGGATATTGAAGAATCTCGCAAGAGAGAACGTCAACAGTCGACTTCCAGTGCAGACCAAGATACCAACTCCGATGGTTTTCATTTAGTGAATCCAAGGAAAGCTGCGAAGCCTAGTAAATCTGTGCCGCTTGCTGCCTCAGTGCCAGTGTCCAACGCATATCAGCTTCTTCAGACTTATACCAAGGACTCTGATTCTATGGCAGGAACATCTGCCACCAACGGACATCAAGATGGAATTGAATTCGCGGGTGAAACATCTTCGTCCAATCGCAAGATACCTCCGATATTCATTTACAATGTATCGTCCCCGCACACATTTGTGGCTACGCTGCAGAATATTCTGAAATCCGAACCGCGAATTCGATATACAGCTAGCAGTATCCGAGTTCACTGTCAGACAACTGCTGACTTCGAATCTCTCGAACGCAACCTCACCACCAAGAAGATTGAATTTGCAAGTGCACCGGTTCGACAAAATCGTCCTCTGAAGGTCGTAATCAGGCAATTGCCTATCGACGTGCCCTATGATACTTTGTTTGCGGAGTTGACAAATAAAGGCTACGATGTGCAAAATGTACAACGCATGACGCAGAGGGACCGAAAAACTCACGTCCGGAAGCAAATACCTCTGTATCTGGTCACACTTCGCAGGAACGAAAAGTCTGCTGACATCTATACAGAAGAGTACCTTTCCTATTATCGGATCAAGATTCTGGCATATCGACCACCCAGCATCCTACAATGCCACCGATGTCAGCGCCTGGGCCACACCCAAAGTACCTGTGCAGGTCGACCACGTTGTGTGAAATGTGGAAGTGACCACCTTACCGCAGATTGTCCAAAGAAGGACAGAGAAACACCCGCAGTCTGCTGTAATTGTAAGGAAAATCACCCGGCAAATTACCGTGGTTGCCGATACTTCACCGCCATGGCGAAACGGCAAACAGTACAACCGACACAGTCTACACGCGCGTCGAATGCGAACACAGAGTCCTTGACCACTCCAGCCGTAATCTCCTCTCAGGATGACACCAGCCATGCAAATACCGTGAGTAGTGTGGCAGACAACAGACGACAACGTCCTAAGGCTAATGAAGAGAACGAAGAAGATGTGGGTTCCATACTCAAATCTCTACTGGATATGGTTAATAAAATGCACATCGATAAGATATTGAAGCACATTAATAGAGGACTCCAGCGAATGTCACGCGCTACAACCAGCATGAACTATGTCACGATTGTTCTGCAAACACTCATTGAAATGCAAAGTGATGGGTGGTTTTAATCGCAACGGACTTCTACGTCAGATAAATCTGCTTGTTTTTAATGCAAATGGCATCGAAAAACAGACCTCATTGCTTCAACATTATTTATACTCACGGAATATAGATGTCGCTCTTATCAATGAGTCTCATCTTAAACCTCATATCACATGGACAGTTCCCAAATACAAAATATTCCGAGAAGATCGTATTGGTCGTCGCAAGGGAGGTCTGCTAATACTTGTTAAACGTGGCCTCACTGCTATCAAGATACCAGTTCCACCTTTAGCTTCGTTGGAAGCCTTGGCGGTGAAGCTCCATGCACCAAATGAAGACCTAGTTGTCATTTCAGCATATAAGCCTCCACAAGAAGTTCTGGCCACCAACGATTTCCTTGCACTAGAAACACTTGGCGATAGAATTGTACTGGGGGGCGATTTGAACGCCAAACACGGTGACTGGCATTCTATCACCTCCAACACAGCCGGGAACGTTTTGGCTGGTATAATGGATCAGCTGGCTTTTTCCATCTCTGCTCCTCACGAACCGACGCATTATCCACGCAATGGAAGTCGCCCCGATGTGCTAGATGTCATCCTGACCTAAGATGTCGGCCTCAGCAGTATGCCATTTGTAACTTGGGACCTCGATTCCGATCATCTCCTTGTCGGTGCTTCCATCGGATACGGTTTATATCAACATCAGTTCTGCACCTTACGAGAAGCTATTACTGATTGGACTCTCTTTACCGCTCGTGTCCACAATTCCGTTGACCTAACTATTCCGTTGTCATCATCTGCAGACATCGACAGGGGTGTTACTATCTTCACCAACGTCATCGCAGATTCCTGGCGCCAATCCACGACATTCACCAGAGATCCACTCTCTACTAAGGCTACTCCAGTTTTGTACATATTAACACGACTTGTGCGTTGGGCTCGCCGACGATGGCATCGCTCCAGATCGCCCATCCACCGGGAAGACTGGATGCTCCTTCAGCGTAACCTTCATCAATACTTACACCGTGAACGAATCCACCAATGGGATCGCAAACTTGGCCAACTGACAGAGCTTGATCCTACATTTTGGAAGATTGCTCGTAACTTAAATCAACGTCAACAGCCTACTATGACGGCCATTAATAGCCCTGCAGGTCCAATTATGGATCCTCAGAGGCAGGCTGAGCTTCTAGCCGATCATTTTTACGATCAGTTTCAATCAAACAATTATCTCCATGACGCTGTTACAGAACAGATCGTCGATGCTGCTTTCCAACGTCTTCAACGCCAGCCTCCGTTGTTGGATGTTCCACCTGTCTCGCTTCGCGAGGTGGCAAATGCAACGCGGAAATTGAAAAACAACTCTGTTGCCGGCTTAGACGGGATACCGCCAGCTGCACTGAAGCATCTGTCCCGTAAGGGCTACGTCTTTTTGGCGAAGTTATTTACAAACATCCTGAAGCTTGGTTACTTCCCACTTCAGTGGAAATTGGCAAAACTCATCGTACTACCAAAGCCTGGAAAGGATCCACAAAATGCCAGCTATTACCGTCCCATCAGTTTGCTTTCTCATCTTAGCAAGCTTTTTGAACGAGTTATGCAGCGACGACTTCATGAGATCATAGAAGCTAACCATCTGCTTCCAGATCACCAATTTGGTTTTCGCAGTTCCCATGGGACGAACGAACAACTTGTTCGCGTCGTTGACTATGTAGCGATTCGCCTTGATTGGAAGCGCCGAGCATTAGGATTATTTCTAGATGTACAAAAGGCTTTCGATCGAGTTTGGCATGCTGGACTCCTGTATAAACTGCGACGAATGAGGTTTCCACTCAGCTATAGAAAGGTCATAGCCAGCTTTCTCTCTAACCGAAGTTTAATTACGTCCATAAATGGGCAGAAATCGACGCCAAGACTGGTCCGTGCAGGGGTACCTCAAGGATCGGTGATTTCTCCGATACTTTACTCTTTGTATACTGCAAATGTACCCACCCCAGATAAAGGGATAATTGCCACATACGCAGACGACACTGCACTATTCGCTACCGGCAAACGTGTGCTTCAGTGTCAGAAACAGATGCAAACTTTCCTGCCGATCTTTGAACGTTGGGCTCAACGGTGGAAAATCAAGATAAATCCAGAAAAGAGTACTTCAGACGTTTTTAGTCTATCCAATGCCAAAGAAGAGGCCAGCTTGCAACTATTTCAGCTAGATGTACCCAGCGCTGAACAAGTTAGACACTTGGGGGTGTTGATTGATAAACGCCTTACCTTCGGACCACACATCAATGTCCAGACTAAGAAGGCCAAACAGAGGATAGGATATATATATCCAATGTTCCGGTCCATGGCACTCACACTCGAGACACGCCTGCATTTATATAAAATGATGGTGCGGCCGATATTTCTATACGCCAGTCCCGCCTGGCAGCATGCAGCGAAGACTCATTTAATTAAACTGCAAAGAGTAAGGGATTTGTGGTAACCATGAGGGAAACGTTAGTTGAACCAAGAGCATCACGGGATGGTCATCCTGGTTGTTTAATGGGGATCCTTGCGTTGGCTGGCATTATGATTGGCTCTCGTACACATCTCCACGTCTTTGATTGTCCAGATATACCGGGATAAGATTGTCCAATAATATGTTCGTCTATTTAGGGGTGCAATGAGACTTGATTTCCTGTTTATGGGCAATGTGGGAAAATACGCGCATAAAGTTACATGCGAGTTCTCCGCATTTGAACACAACATAACATGCGTGGGATATGCTGAGACAACGCATAGCAGGACGAAATCTCCTCTCGATCCCGCTCCAGAACTACGCAGAGTGTTGTTGCAGGAGTGGGTCGCTATTCCTCAGGAACAGCTCAATACTCTTACCGGAAGTATGCTACATCATTGTATGGCATGCATTTCTGTCAGAGGACACCATATTCGCTATTAACATTTCTGTGGAGCATACAAATTTGCTTTTATGTGAATACACCAAAAACGGTTTTTCTACATTTGCTTCTTTTCTTCATTTTTACAATTGTTTTCCGCCACGATTGTTGGTTTTTTGTGTTTTCTAATTGTAATTGTTTTTAGTTTTATCTCACATGTGTAAACCAAATTGGTGCACGTTAGATGGCTCTATGTGTAGGATGTGCTATGATTCTTAATTTATTGTATAAGAATGTTTGATCTTTACCTGTGTCGTATCCAAAGTGATAGGAACCATCTAACGCATTCAGAACCATGAAATGAGTCTCCGAGGCCGCCGGGATAGGTACTGGTTGGTTGTACGGTTGAAGGGGAGCGCTCCTCACTGCACAGGTGACACATGCTGTCGCAACCTAAAAGAGAAAATGGAACATTATCGATAATTAATGGATTACATAACAATAGCTACCATTCAAATTGCCATAAATTACAACAGGAACATATTACTTACAATGGCGAAAACATCACATGTGTGCATACTTATATATAGGTCAATGCACCCTCTTCACATTGTAAGATACTTTGAAGCATTTTGCATTTGTGACTTCATTTCTTAACTTTTTGGATATGCAAATTTTTATATGTTACTATTGAGCACACTAAACTATTACCTTGTGGTTCTAAGTACAGTAAAACCTCGTTAATCCGGACTAATGGGAGGATAAGTTGACCGGTTTAACGAAAGTCCGGATTAAGTTAAATAACCTAAAAGAACAGTAGAATGTGCATTAAAACTCCGTTTATAGGAAGAAGTCAATCTAACCTATCTACAAGTTTCTTGTGAACATTATCCTACATGTAAAATGTCAGCATCATGCCATGAAAACGTTAAGTGGAAAACAGCCCACTGTTGTCTCGTCTTGGTGAGGTTGGACAGTTGGAACTCAATGGAACTTGAATTACTTGCACTGCTACACACCATCAAGAGCTTCCGATACTACCTCCTATACAGAAAATTTTACATTCAGACAGACTCCGGCGCGCTGACGCATTTGAGAACATCACAGTCTCTTACGGCAAAGCTCTACAGATACGCCATTACCCTGGCAGAATACGATTTCGGCGTAATTCACATCAAGGGAAGCAACAATACAGCGGAGTCATCCAATCAGGATCGTCTAACAGCGCTCGAAGAAGCAGGGAAATTGGCAACTGGAAAACTCTTGAGCCGCTTTCAAACAGACAAAGCGAGGGAAGACCCAAAATTTTCAAAACTGAATTTTAAAGTAGGCGAAGAAGTTTTGATATATACCCGGCAAGTAAAACTTTTTCGGGTAAATACAAGGGACCAGCCTCCATTACAAAGATACTGACTCCAAATACAGTTTAAGTGGAAGTCGCAAATGCTAGGGAACACATATGTAGACGTTATAGCAGTTGAACGATTGAAACGCTACTATCCACCCCTCGAAGAACCCCAAATCTTGCCCGATCAGGAGGAAACAGACATCAAACCAAAAGAAAACACACCGAAGAGAAGCATAAACGTTGCTGTTAAAATAAGCAAACAAGAAATGAAACCACAATCAACAGAAGGCAACACTCTCGCAACAAGTCATCATTCCCCTCAAAACCCAAAAACAATGCAAATAATACATCATGATACTTGTGATGTACAAAACATGACCGTCGATGTGATCATAATCCAAAAAGATGAACTTCTGTCCAATCAAGATACTCTCGCTTATCGGTTGCAGAAACAGCAGGACTGGGTTACAGCCAAACCTGCCACATAGTGGCCCAACTGCCGCATGGAGAAGCCATTCATCCGATCTTCCATTCAAGGGCATCGTACATCTATCAATACGACCTTTTAACAGTATATTTTCCCGAACACTTTAGTAACTAATGAACTAACAGCCAAAATAGGAACAAAAAGAAACATTTTACTTGAGTAAATTCTCCTTTGAAATATTTGGAAAATAAACCTGAAAATAACATTAAACGCAATCCCACACTTCAAATTATCTTCACTCGCTCGAAAGAAAAACACAAGTCACTTCTTCAGAACTGTAGCCGCAAGCTTCCATAGAAAGAAAGAAAAGAATAAACTGTTGACTAATATTACGTCACCATTCATGTCATATTACAGAAACACAGTGTCAGGGGAAAATAAAAATCACTTCACACAGCACAATTCACCGCTCGCTCATCCGCTATCAGTATGTCAAGGTATCTCCATCAACAAAAAACACCCAACCGAACATGCCTACATTGGGAATACAAAGCAATCCTCCGGCCAGCTGAGGGGGCTGGAAGTTCGACCCTCTAAAAAAACAGACGCCTTGTTATTCTTCAGTGGAAGACATGTTTGGAGACGCGTTCATGAAATTAATAGTGCACATAATAATAATTTATTAACATTACCAATGCTACACGTAAATTATTTTAATATACAAAAACACTCTACTCTTCCTACTCTTGAATCATAAACAGCACCTTAAGACAGGCAGGTACAAAACACCATACAGGGCGTCCACTAATCGAATCTCTCAACTTCTCATTCTATAATTGCAGAACCAAGGAAGACGACATCTCCACGATCAATCACACCAACTCTCGAGAGCACTATAAATGGGGTTAACAACCTGCCTCAGGAGGAGAAGCCAACAAGCACGTGAAGGATCCAGATCGGGTCGCGAGAGCGCCACAGTGCCGGACGGGAAGAATCGTCTACAGGACCGTTCACAAGCCGTTGGCCCAAACCAGGGCCTCAGGTCAGCCAGTGGGACCAGCGCCCAACCGACCGTTCCAGCGTCCAGGCGATCTGGAGATAAGTATCTGTCCCTTTATGGTGCTAATCCTTCTACCCTAACTTCTCCATCTTAATAATCTATTGGAGTGCTAGCCACAATAAATTCAGTCACTTAAATATTCAATTAGTGTTTCTTTAATTTAACTGATCTACCTCTGACTCGTCGCCAGTTGGTCAACGGGTCCTACCCTCGAATACAGAGGGTGAAATCCGGTAAGACTAAGGTTTTAACGCCCCCAATTGTGTCTCCAGGGACCAGCCCTGCGACAGGAACCTTAGCTCGTAACTGTATGTAGAAATAATCGCCCTCTACATTGACATCAAATAAGGTGATAGCCTCCACCAAAAAGGCAAAACTAGCTATAAATTGTAAATAAATCTAAAGAAAATTACAATCATTCTCTAAAATTATACATAAAGTTAACAATCTGTCTTCAATAAACATATTGGGAGAGTTCTAAAAGAGGCATCCATCGCTCAATAGAAAATCTGCCACTGAAGATTGCATGTTTCAAAATCTCAAACAGTTAATTTCCCCGAAATTTCAAATTCAGTATGAGAGATTGCGCTTTTTGGTATGGAAATTATTTCACGGTGAAAGAAAAGTCCAAACACAGATCATATATTTTATGTAGTTATGTAAATAGAATTAATGAAAGATTTGGTATATTTTATTTCGCATTTCTGCCACTTTTGGCTACTGACGAAGATGAGGTTGAGCAGAAGAAACAGATGAAGATCAGGATGAAATTGATGAAGGGACATTCATAAAGAACACCCATGTGCAAACAGGGATTCGGACATGGGACCGCTAGCGTCGTAGTACGAAGGGCGGCTTACTAATGTTGAGTAAGATTCACAAGACCCCTTGCTCTTCCAAACAGTGTGCGTGAAAACCGAAAGAAACATACACATTTTACAAGAAAACTTGTCTAATTAAGAATTATCTTAATAATATGTACATGGAAGGAATATTTTGATAAATTATTCTTTGATTTATTAAAGATTTGAAATCTAAGTAATTTTTATAAGGTAAAATGTAATTAAGCCTATTAAATATTTGTTTCTTTTATATTCAAGAGTAATTGCTTATGAGCGTTTATAATACATGTATAATTATTATAAATCTTCTGCCATCTATAGAGTAATTTGTAATTTAATTCATGTGGTATAGAAGAATTGATCAAGCTGAGAGGTGGTTAGATAATGGCTTTCTCTTTCAGTGAGTCTACACTCACCAAAACGAACGAGTCGACAGGTAATTGTATTATATGGATGTTAGTTTATTAGAACATAATTTGAAACTTAAAATTCGTGAAATCCATTAAATTAAATCTTAGTGCAGTCACTATAAACAATTTTTTTATTCGAAAGAAAGGAAGTAATTCATAACAAGCAGAAATTTGGTAAAGCTTTGCAACACTAATAACAACATACCAAAGGTCACCGGCGATCAGCCGTACGCTGAGTCAGCCATATTGAAAAATGGCAGTAAAATGAACGGTTTCAGGAAATAGGGGAACTATTATTCACAAGAAGCTGAAATTTGGTGCATAGCTTCTTTATAACATTAATAATAACATATCAAAAGTATCCGGTGATCATCCGTACTCTAAGTCCGCCATATTGAAAAATGGCGGACAAACTCTAGTTTTCACGGGTAATTGCGCGCGACTTTTGGCATGTTGTTATTAATGCTATATAGACATTACATACCAAATTTCAGCTTGTAATGAATTAGTTCCTTTATTTTTCTACGTATATTTTGACTGCACTATCTCTGAAGCAATATTTAAGCAAATAAAATTAGAGCAGCCCAACCGTTAGTATTATTTTACTAAAGAAAAGGCTAATTTAAAAAGCAAAAAGCTTAATTCGCACCGAACTACTATTTAAGCATGTAACGACCCATTTGGAAAGTCAGTGAGATTACTACAATCCAGAAGTGTCCATGACTGCATATTAAGGTTACCAACTTTGAATTCGTTTCCAGGACACGTCTTCAACTGACGCTATACGTCAAGCAAATAAACCGTGTAAAGTTTCAATTCAATCAAACAATGGATATATACTTGAGGTTTTATAATATTTAGGCTTTCTTTCAAAGAAATAGTCCAGTCATTAAGGGCAAAAAATCGTCTGATACATGGACGTCCGGAAAAGGGAGCAAGGAGGGGGGGCAACGACCCACCTCACGGTACATGAAAGTCAATTATAAAGTACATATTTCACAAATATAATTTCATTTAAGACACAGTAATGTGTGTTAGTTATTGCAAGGGCGTTCTATGAACAGGATAACTTCAAAGTGAAGCAATGTTTTTTGAGGGCACAACCCTATTATGTGGGAAAATTTGCCTCGTTTGTCCCACCCCTGGAGAAAATGTTGCGGACGTCCATGGTCTGATGTAGTTAGGCTTGCCATCTTTAAAGGCGCAGCGACGAGATTAACGACTAGTGAAACGACGTGCTTCATTAAAACTAATAATAGTTAATATTAACATATTTACAAAAACATCAAATAATGCAATTGGATAAAAGGCTTCTGGAAGTTTCCTTTTAGAAAATTAAATACACGGAAATTGTGAATTGGCTAGTCAGCTCGTCCAAAAAGGGAAATAAATGAATTTAATATATTGAATAAAGTTCAACAAACCAGAAAGTCCCTTTGCCATTTCTGACGAAACGGATCAAGAAGATATTCAAGGACAGGAATGCCATTGGAAAAATAAAGTTGAACTGCATATTCACTCATCTGGCGGGACGAGTAGAAAAGTCTCCCCAAGGACATAATAATAATAATAATAATAATAATTAGAATACAATTGGTTTCCTTTTCATTTTATTTTTTTATAATTGAGGGGGGTCAGTGCAACAGTGGTCTAAGCCACATTTTTAAAAAATAGAGAAACTGCAAGTTAAAGTTATACAATTTTGGTTTTCTTGGAATTTGGAAATCCCAATTTTGTTGGTAGTGGTGTGTGACATGATGCTTGGTTAACTTAACTACAATGATATATAGTGTTTTGTTAAGTAGATTTAGATATATTGTAATTTTTATGAGGAACCTGCAACACCCTTGGTCAGACCACTGTTACACTGACATGTGTTTGTACATGACAAAAAAGAAAAAAAAAATATTTGAAGAAATGTAGTGCAAAGAAACATATTTCCATCCTAATATTTTGTTTATAAGTTTTAATATTATTTAAAGTGATTACATAGTACACAATGTGGTTCTATTAATAAAATGTTTAGAGTATACACTGTATCATTACAAGCAAAAGCATAACAGTTTCGCATACTGTTCCAGTATGTTTTGTGCATGATTACACAGTACTACACATAATCAAGAATGTCAAAAATGTCTTTACTATCATCCTCCATCATATGTTCTATATTTTCATCTGCATCAGTTCTATTTTGACTATTGTAAAATGAATGGTGAATGACTCTAACTAACTAACTCTCTAGCCTTCTTAAACCCGAAGGTTCATGGCTGCAGCAACACAGGCCTTCCATCTTTCCCTATCTTGAGCAAGATCTATATACTCTTTTCCATCCCTACCGATTTCCCTTAGGTCCATCTCAACGTTGTCCCTCCATCTTCGTCTTGGCCTTCCTACTGGTCTCTTACCATCAGGTTTCCCAACAAGAATCTTGTAAACTCCTCTTTCCTCTCCCATTCGTGCCACATGGCCTGCCCACCTAAGTCTTCTTGATTT
The DNA here is from genome assembly GCF_977018435.1 of Lepisma saccharinum. Taxonomy (NCBI): domain Eukaryota; kingdom Metazoa; phylum Arthropoda; class Insecta; order Zygentoma; family Lepismatidae; genus Lepisma; species Lepisma saccharinum. The sequence goes on from NC_139246.1 coordinate 46,054,756, forward strand.
AATTATTCTAATAATGTCTGGACATGAATACAAATTATGTAGTTCTAAATTATGTAACCTTCTCCACTCACCTGTCTCCTCATCCCTTTTAGGTCCAAATATTTTCCTAAGGATCCTATTTTCAAATACTCTCAATTTATGTTCCTCTTTCAATGTAAGGGACCAAGTTTCACACCCATATAATACTACAGGCAAAATTACTGTTTTGTATATTTTAACTTTTAGTTTCTTAGATATTAAACGAGAAGACAAAAATTTATGAAGAGAAAAGTAACATGCATTTCCTGAATTAAGCCTACTTTTTATTTCCTCTTTAATATAATTTTCATTTGTTAATATTACTCCTAAGTATTTGAATTTGGAAACTGTTTCAAACGAGTTGTTATCAATAATTAGATTTTGATTATTACCTAACACTTGGTTTCGGCCTGTAAGCATATATTTAGTTTTCTCTTTGTTAACTTCCAAACCTATCTCTTTAGCAGTTTTGAAAAATATTTTAGCATTATTCTTAATTGTATTCACATCATCCCCCAGTAAGTCTACATCATCTGCATATGCTAACAACTGAGTCACACCATTTAATTTTAGTCCTTCTTTAGTTTCGTTTACCTTCCTAACAGCATATTCTAAGACAAAATTAAAGAGCAATGGAGATAATGCATCTCCTTGTTTTAACCCATCATGAATTGTAAATTTGTCAGACATATTAATACCCACACGAATTTTACTTTCTGTTTCACTGGTGCATACTTTTATCATACTAACAAGCTTCTTAGGTATTCCAAACTCTACTAATATATTATATAATTTATCTCTTTTGACCGAATCATATGCTTTTTTGAAATCAATGAATAGCTGATGGACATTTTGATTATATTCCCACTTTTTTCAAGTGTCTGTCTGATGTGAAAAATTTGATCTGTAGTTGATCTGTTGCGTTTAAATCCACATTGATAATCACCCATAATTTCATTAGCATATGGGGTTAGTCTTGTTAAAAGAATGTTAGATAATATTTTATATGTTGTTGAGAGTAGAGAAATTCCACGGTAATTATTGTAGTTCATTTTATCACCTTTTTTAAACACAGGAACAATTATGGATTCTTTCCACTGTTGAGGGATTTCTTCTTTATTCCATATTAAACAAATTAATTTATGAATTTGACATATTAATGAATTTCCACCACATTTAATTAACTCAGCTGGTATTAAATCAATGCCAGGTGCTTTGTTATTCTATATTTCAAAAGGTCATGAATATCTTTATGTTTCTTTGGGTTCATTGGTCTTGGATTGGAATATGTTGGTATTAGCTGAACATGTTGTAGTTCAAGAGTGTGTTTATCCCTACTCTTTTGTCCTTGAACAATATTCACATATGTACCTTGCTCTATAGCATCTGAATAACAATACTTGACACAACATTATTTTCCTCCTTTTCCTTACTGGAAACATCACTTTCACACTGAACATCAGCCATCTTTGATGTTATTATACTGACCTCTCATTGGTAGTTTGAGGTTGGACCAATTTTGCACTCGAACAACACGGAATTTTGTATTATTTCATTTTGCCTGTTGGAGAGGGTTAGACCACTGTTGCACAAACCCCCTCAATTGTTATCTTAAAACAATAATCATAAGCATGATAATAATAATTATTGTTATTATTATTATTACTTTTCAAGTTTTCTCGATGGTCTATCCCCAGACAAAAATTTGTGGTTGCCCCTCTGCACACAGTCATCCTCTGTTGACTGACATGAAAGACGAAAGCCAGCCTCTGTGGCGGAGTTGTTAGCACATTGCGCTATGATGGCAGGGATGCGGGGTTCGAATCCCGGCCTGGTCAAGGTTGTTTTGAGTGTTCATTCATTAATTTCATCATCCCCATCTTCGAAAATTAGCCAAAAGAGGCACAAAGGCGGCGAAGTAAAATAAAGCAAATTAATCAACCAAACGACGTAACTATTAAATGTTAAGAAATGCCTTGTAATACTAGGAATGCGTATAATGCAAGTACGATGTGCAGACGATCAAGAAAGTTTTATTAAATAAACGTTTAGGAAACAGAGGCTTTACGTATCATTAAGCAATATTGGATTCACTACAACGACTTGTGTATATTACATAATTTTGTTCGTTAGTTGTTACGATACCCATAATTATCTAAAACACTACAGCAAAAATTACGAATATTAAGAAAATTAATAAATTAATTTAGGAATCGTGTATAAATATTTACTTATTTATTACCTCTTTATTACAAAATATGTTCAAATAGATGGAAAACAATGTAATAACAAATCTGCTGAATCTGCGACATCTCTTGTTCAGTTTAGTAAACATTTGTCACATGACATACATCATTTCGTTTCTTTTCGTAATGAACGTATGCTGCCTAGGGTTCGACTCTGGATGAACATAGATTTTTTATTTGATTCTGATGTGCTTTATTTTATTTCGCTTTTTGTGCAACTTTGGGCTAATTTGCGAAGATGGGGATGAGTGATGATGTAATGGAATTGATGAACGCACATTCACAAACATCCATGCCCAGGCCGTGATTTCGAACCCAGGACCCCTGCCGTTGTAGCGTGCTAACCACCCTCTTTGTAAACAACGATCACAAGAATACTACACTCTGTCCCAACTATCTCTGGAACAGGTAAAAATACAAGAAGTCTCTGCGCAAGTAGTGATGCGAGACGACTCCACCAATGAACACGTAAGAGGGAACGGGATTGCGTGCAGGGGGAAAGCGTGTTCTGCTTCGCTCTGTCCACTCGATTTCCCCCACTTCTCTCACACTATGCGCCACCTTGCTCCAGAATTAGCTTGGACAGGATATAGGCCAGCGTATCTAGATAACATGGCTTCCACTTGCCCTCTCTCCGATTCACATTGTCCGGAATAGACACACTTCTCACTCTCTGTAGTTTATTTCTGATATTTGCCGGCTTCTTTAATCCCGTGGTGGCGCTTTCTCGCAATGTATAGACCCTATGTACATGTATCTCTCTCTACTTGACGCAGTAGACAGGTTCAAATTCCCTGCGATAAGAAAAGAATGCCCATTTATTGTATCCTTTCCCTTTTATTTGTAATTCTTTTCTTGTATTTAGTTTGTAGTTCTCTGGTTTGTTTTCTTAGTTTTTGTTTGCTTCTACTTCTTCTATACCTCTTGTTGATTTCTTTTTCTATGATTTCCTCTTCTGTTTTCTGTTCCCTTTTTTCTTGTTCTCCCTCTCTTTACTTTGTGTCATTTCTCCTATCTTTTTTCTCTTCCTTTCTTACTCTCTCCTTGCATTTTTATTCTTCTTTTACTTCCGTCATTCTCTCTCCACAGCGCTTCTTTATTTCTATTCTCTGTCTCTCTCCCTGCTGTCCTTTTTATCAATCTTCCCTTTCCTTTATCCTCTCTCTCTGTCTACATGGGCATTATCTTTACTGTATATGACACTTACGCGTACGGACCTTTCCGCACACGGGAGGGGAACCTAGATAATAAACAGTTCCACGGACACGGACATTTTGCTCAGCACGAAAACAGCGCCTTGAATAAGGTAGTGTGGAAAACGGCACGGTTCTGGGCTCTCTGGCTGGTTCCACTCGAAAATGATCCGCTAGAGGCGCTGGTGTTGTTCTCGGTGCATGGTATTCGTCTGCGTATAATGGAAGTAAATAGAGTTTTCGCTGCAACGTCTGATTCTTTTACATGAAGCATTTCTATGAATGTGATAATTGATATGATATTTAGTACAGTGGTCGGGAAGATATTAACGAACATTCTATACAGTCGACCACGTCCTGTTATCGTTATGCTTTCATTAATAATACGGGAGAAAAAATACGCGTGGAATGCTCTTGGTAACTAAATTTTTGTGTATGAATTAGGTTCATAATTATTCATCATCATCATTTCTTTCAAAGATATACACACTGGAGCATTTATATTTTTTATATTTACTGTCTCTTTTCTTCCGCTTTAAATTAATCGCGGCAATGATGATGATTGCATGAAACGACAAGGGGAAACCCGCAAAACGTCCTTAATGCCATCGACATGAGTGTAAGGAAACTTTCAGACCAATGGGACAAGCTACACGGGATGTTTACACTGATGTGACTAGTGACACAGACACTTCCAGACAGTAAAATAGCATTCATTGCTCATGAGGGTCGAAACAGCAAACGACACGTTCATATGTCGTATTCGCATGCAACTTGTTACTTCGGTCGGAAAGCTCCTTAAAGGAAGGGTGCTCAGACCGAAGCCACGCGCTACAGGAGGAGTTCCCAACTAAGTGACAAGCGACAGCCTTGAAGCGGCACTTCAGTCTATTAGCCAACGTTTGCTGCTAATTGTGCGAACAACAGATCTAGGCGACACGATAAGCCACACGTGTCGCTTTGTCGCTTGTGTGTCGCTCAAACTGGGCCATTTCCTCAATAGCTTGCAACGTGTTGACGTGGTTTGTTGTTCGCGCATGCGCGATGCAATGAGTGTCTTGCTTTAGGGATATTGCGCACTAAAGCGGCACGCGACACTTATCGCTTGAGGATTTCACCAACCGAACGCTGGCCTGTGCTGCCCGTCATGCCTTTACAATGTGAAATGTTGCTCTTGATTGGCTCGTTTCCAAGCGACATGTGTCGCGTCTCGCTTCGGTATGAAAGTTGCCTTGGACCGAAGGACCCGTGTCGCTTTGGTGTGAAATCCTCGTATCGTTTGTCACGTGTTGCTTTGGTCTAAAATCTTCTTGAGGAAACGGTGCAGTCAGAGCTTGTGTCCCTACGGTTCGAAAGGCTGGATTGATTACCGGCTGCTCGCTTTCAAGCGACACTTGTGGTTTGTCGCCTCGTTATGAAATATCTCTCAGGATACTATTCATATTCCAATAACATAGAAAAATAAACTCTAATACACAGTCCATGACCTGACGTCCGGAATCACATTGCGATGTTTCTTCTTGTGTTACGCACTCATTTTATTTCACTTTTCTTTCCAAATTAATGCCATTTCGTGACTGCAAATCACTCCACAAATATAACTGTTTCCGTCAATGCACGTACCGCCTTTCAAGACACAAATCTACATAATATATTCCAAAAACTAACAAAGCCGCATTACTTTCATAAGAAAATTAGCACCGATACTGATCATACTGCCATCTATGTCCTCATCCGTCTCGGGAACAAGTTTCTTGGGTCGTTTTCCACACTACGTTATTCAAGGCGCTGTAACGAAAGTGAAGAATCAAGCATTCATGTTCGAATGTGTGCAGCATTAGTTCAGATGCAACTCAACACAGTTGATGATGGTGTGGCTGTGGATTCTAGATACTCCTGACAATGAAAAATTTATATATTATTTGATTGTTGTTTATCAGCGGAACTGCTACGGCAAGCAGCATAGGACCAAAATCATTGTTGAGAGTTGATCTGATTTGATTTTTGTTTTTCTGTATCACTTTTCTTGCACTTTTGGCTAATCGCAACGATGAGGATGAGTGATGATATTTGGTACGGTCAATAAATAACCGGATTAATGCCGTGAAAAAGCGAAATAAAGTGATAGAGCAATGAAACTTGGGTTTCATGCCAGGCTGGGTTACAACACATGTCTTTACAACTTTTTCTTTACCTTCAATTCACTCTTCCACTGCACCACATATTTCTCTCCCTCTCTCTCATCGTGTATGTGTGTGAAAATTATTTATCTTCCTTTGTCTAGCCGGCCTCCCTGGCGGAGTGGTTAGCACAAAGCGCTACGACGCCAGGAGTCCCGGGTTCGAATCCCGGCCTGGGCATGGATAAGTGTCCATTCATCAATTTCATCATATTATCACTCATCCCCATCTTCGCAAATTAGCCAAAAGTAGCAAATAAAAAGCGAAGTAAAATAAAACAAATCAATAAATCAATCAATCTTCATTTGTCTAAATCTCTGCACCTTCTTTCAAGTCATTTATTTTCTCGCACTTCAAATGTTTCTATCTTATGATGACACGTAAACAAAGTGGACAAAACTTTTGCATTTTAACCAGCTTTGATGTATTTTCTGTAGATCCTAAACAGAATATCGCCCATTATTATGTTCACGATTGTTCTCAAAGCTGTATGAAAATGATAGATTCTTTATGTCTAGTATAATTATAAAATATCACAAGTGGAAGAACGAATACTGAATGTATATAAGACGTTGGAATTGAAAATTGTAATTAAAAAAAAAATATAAAAAAACGACGAGATTAAAATGGATAAATATTTGTAGAAACATCTCTTTTAAAACCTTCTAATCGTGGGAATCTCTTACGAGATGCTGGAATGTCGGTACAAGTGTGAGAGTAAAAATCTTCAAACTACCTTGAACGACACATAATTGTGGCTGTTGAGAGTTCATCCAGAGTCACGATTTATCAGTAAATTACAGCGTTCATTCTGAAACACGTTGGAAACGGTTATGATTGAGATGAAAACGTACAGCCACCTGGTTGCATAATACAACAACACGGCGTTATAACTGATCAGTTTATGTAACTCAGGATGTCTCTTGAAATACACGTGCTTTAAACAAAGTACATTTTTACTGAAAGTATGACGTGGTAGCTCACGTTATGGCTCTGTACAATGAGACCCCAAGCTAGTGAAAAATGTGAGCTTAGGGTACATTTTGTGTAATTACATATTTTTAGTAAAATTTCTCCGGGAGCCCAGACTTCGATTACCGGGATGGATGAGTTCAGGCGTGTATTCTTCCAGCAATGTCCTGCACGGAGCGGTGCACCTAATAAATGGATATCTTGAGGCAACACTGGGGAGTACGGTGAGCGTGGTGCTCATCACATCACCTGTACAATTGGCCGAGATTGAGAGTGTTCACTGGCTAGCTTCACTTTTACCTTTACCTTTTACACATACACACACACACGGTGTTGCGGATCATAAGAAAGACATGTAAAATAGCTTTAAAATGAGCCCAAGATGAACTTTCCAGCTGAAACACGTACCGAGATATTTGCATTTATGTGAACCATGATTGAGGGAAAATTTCGGTTTTTTAAAAAAAAATTCAATACTAAATTCCGGGAAAACGGTATGTCCAAAAATTTTGAAAAATTTCAGTTTTAGTAGTCTCTATGAATTTCATGAACCAAAAATCGTAATATTGTAAAAGATGAAGGTTCAAAATTAATTGTTTACTGGTTGATTTAGAATGGAATGAGCCCATTATCAGAAGTCTATTGTCATTGTCACATTTGCCCTTTCAGTCAGTGTCTCATTGTTGTGCGGCTCCCTGGACTAGCGGCCCCTAGGATATAACCACAGATAAATATATATATATACACCTAGGTATATATATATACATACACATATATATATATATATATATATATATATATATATATATCTTTATCTGTGATATAACCACGGTTTTTCCTCTCATTTCGAAGATGGGGATGAGTGATGATATGATGAAATTGATGAATGGAAACTCACAAACATCCATGCCCAGGCCTGGATTCGAACCCGTAGATTTAAGTCGAGAGCTAACAACCATGAGTTGGCACTACTTGCAATGATCCTCTGCAGCAATTTCAATCGGTAAGGTTATTCAAATGTCTGCAATGTCCTCCGAACAGCCCACGGTGACTGCTTCTCTGTGTGAGGGCGTGGGAAATGCCCATGGGCTCCTCGGCGTGGGCGGGGCGACCAAAATGGCGTTTGAGAGATTGTGTGACGTCACTTTGACTAGCAATCCGAAGCACGTGGGGGCAAAGGCATTACGCTGGCACAAAAAGGACGCCTCTGTCGAACAAAGGCAGTAGCTCTCCTCTGTCCGAAGGCCATTTCAAATGCCAATTGAAGTCAATTCTTCCCGATCCAAGGTGGTCCGGAAATTGTTCTTTCCTTCATGACTCCATTTTTAAAATATACATTCAGTACATTTCGTAAAGGAACGTTGAGGATTGCTTGACCTAAGTGACGTCGCTTATCTGTTTCATTCGATTGTTCGTTTAAATTTGATTTCAAGCAGGGTTGATAAAGGTCCAGGAATTTGAAATAAATTAAATTCCGGTCCAGGAACCTTTTTTGTGCATGAATTTAAATACAGTCCAGGAACCTTTTTCCCGGGCACGTTAACTCCCATGTGAATCACCGGTGATCCACAGCAATATTACTTTATTGAGCCTTGTGAATCAGGCATGATTCACAGCAGCGTTATGTTCTGGAGCCGTGTGGATCAGTCATGTTGCACAGCAAAACGGTTTTTGATAGTGGTGTCTACTTGTATGGCCCCACAAAGTTGCACCATAGCGTTGGTTTCTGGCTTCATCATGTTGTTGTCCTTAAATTGTATGATTATTGTTGATGTGTTTTTTTTTCATAAGTACTGTTAGAGTAATATCACGTCTGAAGACTTACGCATTTCTAGGAATGAGGTAAATATTTTATTTTTTTTCGTTTTATTCGAATAGAATTTTAGATAATGACATACAGCTGCCATCTTTGTGTTCTAGTCAAATTGCAATCACAGATACAAATCCTGAAAATAAACAATACGAAACGCCCCTTAGAATATTACATTATTGTTTATGAGGGGATACTGTGTGGATCATTCGTGATGCACACGGCTCTAGTAGAAAATTTATACCCAGGGCCGTGTAAGTGTAAATCACCTGTGATTCACACAAACAACAATAAATAACAACAATACAAATTACATTTCTGAAGAAAATCTTGACGTGAGATGATTTTTGTGCTAAAAGGAACAAGAAAACCTGAAAATTTGAAAATGGCCCGGAGGAACATTTTTGTGGATATGGCTCTGGCAGTTAACGTTTAAAACACGGTCCAGGAACCCATTTTCAATTAAACAATGCGGAACTTGGACCGAAATGTGGAAGAAAAAAGATTCACAATGAATCTTATTTTAAATCAGTCTTCATATATATATATATATGTGTATATATATATATATATATATATATATATATATATATATATATATATATATATAAGTAAAGTGCTCCCCTGTGCATAGCACAACGCCATGAAGGCGTATAGGGGTTGTGGGGGTAACGCCCCACACTTTCTTGATCCGGTCGTGAGTGGGGTGATGTGACCAGCATCACGCCCCTGACCGCCTTTACCCCCCAGGGTTTCCCCCAGGTACCCATCTTATTCGACGCTGGGTGGGCGCCGAGGCCGCTTCCATCGTTAGAAAAGTTCCCGGATTTGAACGGCCGGGGATATATATATATATATATATATATATATATATATATATATATATATATATATATATATATATACACATGCCCGACATTGTGGCCGAGTGGTTAGCACAACGCGCTGCGACGCCAAGGGTCCCGGGTTCGAATCCCGGTCGGGCTTGGTTGTTTGTGAATGTCCATTCATCAATTTCATCATTTCATCACTCATCTCCATCTTCGCAAATTAGCCAAGAGGCACAAAACGCGAAGTAAAATAAACTAAATCAATCAATCAATCAATATATATATATATATCAGTGGCGGTCCCTCCATGGAACAGAGGGAACAGGCTGTTCCCTCCTACTTATCGCCCATTGAAGCTATTTTAATTATCTATACTAACATAATAAGAAGACTTCTTTCTCCCGAAATCAACACGCCGAAGAAAACTTTCACCGTGACTGGACGTTTGTTTACTTCACCTACCCTCGTCGTTAGTAGTGCAATCAGCCCGTTTGAACGTCCTCATTTGGGGCTGGAAGAGCCCCCTGGTCTGGCAGTGTTGCCAGCTGCTCACTCGAAAAAATCACCAGGGTTTTTGTTTTTGGGTATAACCTAACCTAAAGCAAGGAGGTGGCAACCTTGCTTGAGGTATTTTCTCGCAGTGTTGCCAACTCCTCACTCGAAAAAAATCACCAAGGTTTTTTTTCTTGGTCTAACGTAACCTAAAGCAAGGAGGTGGCAATTTTGCTTGAGGCTTGCCTTACAGTGCATAAAGCAAGGTTGCCAACCCACTGGTACTTTTGCCATAGCCTTTTACAAGAAAAAAAAAAGAGAAAGGGAAGAGTTAAACAACCGACAGCTTACCCACAGCCTTTTTTGCTCTAACCTAACCTAAAGCAAGGAGCTGGCAACTTTGCTTGTGCAATCAACCCGGTCGACCGCCCTCAAGTGGAGATAAGCGTTGCCAACTCCTCACTCGAAAAAAAAAATCACCAAGGTTTTTTTTGGTCTAACCTAACCTAAAGCAAGGAGGTGGCAATTTTGCTTGTGCAATCAACCCGGTTGACCGCCCTCAAGTAAAGATCAGCGTTGCCAACCTACATATACTAAACAAGGAGAGCCGGCACTGCCGTAAAAGAGAGAGAGAGATGGGTGGATGGTAATATAGTATGTGTGTGCGTGTGTGCGTATAATATGTAGCATTATTAACTAGAGTGTGTTGGCAATTTACTTGCAACTAAAAAAAATAGAGATGCCAACGTTGGTGTAAGATGAAGAGAGAGAGAGAGAGAGAGAGAGAGATTTATGGCTGGCAACAGTAACGAGCGAATGCGCCATATCGTAATTTTCCAACTCCGTATATCGTGATTTTTGTAAACCTCTCTCTCGGGGGAAACACGATGTGTTATACACACGCGCGCGCGCGCCTGTATTGTGACGCAAACAAACAAACAAAATAATAAATGTTGTATTTTAGGATACCTGGCCCCCTATAACCTCGCGAGGGTGCGTGGTGCCCAACGCAGTTCTAATGGCCGCGGCTAACAAAGCCATGCCTTTGTAGAGTTTCATGGGTTCTTTTTTTTTTTCCTCCCACCCCCTCAATTTGTTTAAGAAATTCGATTTGATCCTAAAAAACACTCTGCATCCTATTGGAGTGCTTTGGATGTGTTTTTAGATTAAAAATTTTGTAATTGGGGAATGTAGAAAAGCTATTCTTGCTTGTTGGCGATATTTTTTAAAACTGCTCTGTGACCCTCTCGTTTTTCACGTCGTAGGCGAAGGACTTCTCTGCAATCAGGATGACACTGCATAGGGTATCCTCGGGCAAGGCATCGTGGAACTCGCAGACGACCTTGATGTTGGTTCGATCGTTGACCACAACCTTCTTTCTCTTAGATGTGTTGATGACGGTCATGGGTCTCCGTGCTTTGAACTCGCTGGGCGTGTAGTACATGTCCACGCTCCCCTCGGTCACGCGTTTGTAAGCCGAAAACGCTTCGTAAAGTTTGAGGTAATCGTTTTTGGTCACGTCGAGGTTGTAATTCTCGCGCGGGAACACTTCGTTGCGTCCATTTTTGAGATAAACATTCTTGATCTTGCAGTCGTCGAATTTACTGGAATCTTTTTCCTGATTGTTATTGCGCCCGGTCTGAAAGAGCACTACGACGAAATCTGGCATGTCGAACTGTATGTTGTTGAACTGCGTCGTCACGTCGAATTCCATGTGACTTCCCGATGCCACCTTCTGTACGCACTGGTAACTGTGAAAGTGAATCGCCACCTGCGGACTTTTCAAGATCTCCGCTTTGTACTTGAGGGCGTAGTTTGTTTCGTATTCCACCACCGGCATTCTCAATTCCATGCTCCGGATGACGCATTTCGCTGCTTCGGGTAGAGTGTTGGCTATCGGCGTGGTGCCGTCCGGACCCAAAGTAGCGTATCGCATTAGTGCGTCGTTGTCGTTGGCCGCTCTTCGAAACGTAACGCACAGTCCTCCCTTCCACATGATCTCCTTGTAGTCCGAGAAGAAACCAGGCAGCAGACGCATGGGAAAGAGCACCGTGTGACTTTTCGTCGATATTTTGGTCCCGGCTTCGAATCCTCCCGCTTGATAGTACGCTGCGTCCGTTTTGGATAATTTCAACGTTCCCACTGCCGTCGACGTGATGCCTGATAATCTTCTGTCGATGACGGTGTTGTGTTTCCTCACCTCCACCTGCGAGAACAGGTGAGGCACGAAGTTGTCCACGAGTATCAAGTTTGCTGCTGCAGGAAACGCGTCTCCGCTTTCTTTCTTCACCACGTCGAATTGAAGGTAGAGGTCCGCTCTGTGAGGATGAATGAACCCGTCGCCTACGTCCACGTCGTATTCGATCTCCCTGTTCGCCTCGTTCAGATTGGCAAACGTGCGACGGTTGGGAGGGAAAGATTGCAATTCGTAACTTTCGATTTGCTCCATTTTACATGTATGGTTATTTATTATACGTTGATCTCCACGATGGCCGTCGTAGTGGCACCTGCGAAATCCACCACGTCTCCTTTCTCGTTCGTCACCACCAACTCTATGTCGTCTATGCGGTTGCGACATACCGGAAAATAGATCGGCGAAGAGGGCGTGTAGATGATCGGTTCCATGAACTCGGAACTTGGTTTGAAAGTGGCTATGATTCCCGTCTGCTTATGACTTCCTAACAATCCGTCCGAAGATTTCGTGATCATACCTTCGGCCACGTTACAGTGTACGTTCAGAGTCTCTATGGCCAAGAATTTAGGAATGTTGGTTGCTACGTGCTTGATGCCAGCTTCGAGTTTGGTGTTGTTCTCGAAACCTAAAAGTTCTCCCATGGTGCCCAGGTCCACGGTCTCCGTCGCGGATAGGATTTCCACTCTGTGCGTGACCGAATTTTGAGAAAGGTATGTGCCTTTGGGTAATTGAGCTTGCAAAGTGGAAAGATTGTATTGTCCTGGCGTGACGACGATGTGTTCGCTTCCGACGCTAATTTTGTTGTTGTGCTGGGTGACGTTAGGTATGAGGTACATGCTGTAGAATGCACGCAGAGCCACGGATTTAGGATAGACGATGTCGTCGTGCAGCGTGAGTTTCAAGATTGAAGATTCGCTCGTGAGATGGAACACACCCATCCTAGTGATGCTGTTTGAGGTTCCACAATGCTTTCTGGAAATCCTCGATCGTAGGGTTATTTATTTTAGAGAGAAACGCGAGCACGGAGAGGCAGAGATGACCGCAGTTCACGTCTCCGAAATTTTGAATGCGTTCGTCGTTGTAGTATATGGAGGTTTTGTTCGTTTTCAGATAATGAATTAAATTTGTAGGTGGAACACCTCCGAAAGAATCGAAAACGAATGCTTTATCATCATTTTTGTGGTAACATATCCAATGCGTGCCTGGATTTTCTTGACCGTCCAAGTTGACTACTCCGCATTCTCTTCTTTTGACGGTTGAAGGTAACGAGTCGGACATGAAAACTCCTCTGAAGTGTTTGATTTGTAACGGTTCGATCAGAGATTCAATGTCTCGGTTGGTGAGTGCTTCTGTTTCTTTTTTTTAAACTTTTTCATCACGCCCTTCCCCTTCTTCTCCATGGCCAGGTTGTGACGTTTCTGTTCTTCCAATTCCGCCTTGTTCTTCTTCGAGTCGATGACGGTTTTCGCGATGGCGGCACTTCCGCCGGCCAAACTTCCCACGGCCCCCAATGCTGCCAGGATGGCCGGGATGCTGAATATGAAACCTCCGATCTTTTGCTGTTTCCGCGAACGTTGCAATCTTTTCAATTGAGGTGTGCTGAGCAGCAATTTCATTCCGTGTCCTTTTGACAAGCAAGAACGTTTCTTCTCGCGTTGTTTCTTGGTGAGTAACCCATCGAGAGCACCTAGATTTTTTAGATTGGAGTATGGTATCTGGTACACGACACCCTTGGGCTTCATGTTGATGCTCTATGTGTTATTTTCACGGTATGTTATTTATATATATATTCTGAGATTTTTTCTTGTGTAGTTTTTTACGGTATGTTATTTATATATTTTCAAGGCCTCGCTGTCGTTACACAAATTCTATTACGTGCTTCGTTTTCTTGCCAAGAAGTTCCTTTGTCCCCTTGTACACGATTCGAGTTTTGTTCTCGATTAAAATAGATAGCTTCTCGTCGGATAACATGTTAGCGTATCGATCTGGTAAAAATAGACTGTATTGTGCGTTGAGCAACAGGCGTACCTTGGGACCATACTGGGTAGAAACAATTGAACCGGAAGTTATCGTGTAAGGTTTGTCGACTTCCAATTCCTGAATTTTTACATACTCGACTGACAAATTTAGCATTTGTTTTAATGCTTGGAGATCACTTATTTTTTCGGTCGTCATATCAAAGAAAAATTTCAAAGTGTTAGAGAGAAATTTAATTGTTTTTCACGATGTGTGTTATTTATATATACCGAAGATTATTTTTTTTTCACGATGTGTGTTATTTATATATCAAGTTTTTTTTGACACGTATATATATTATTATTTTTTAACAGAGGAAGAAAGTTCGTGCTTCGGAAAACGCGAGGATGTGCGTAGTGATATCTTCCGTCTCCTGCATAGACTTGTACCAATCATCAGTATACTGTCTTCTTCCCTGCCTTGCCTCGTACAGTTCGTCCGACCTATCGTCCAATTTTTGCCCTGCAGCCAAAAGCAGAATGTTGAGATCACCGCACCTCAGGCCGCTGATCTCCCGAAGAAGGTCCTTGAGAACCATTTCACAAGGGATGCGAAATTCCGGCATTGTTCTTGCTATGTTTACAAGTTTATTAACATCTCCGTTAACTACCTTTTTGAATATTTTAGATAGTAGCTCGGGTGGCAAATTAGTTATGCAATCCATGTTGTTTTTTTACTGTATGTTATTTATATACCCCACCCCAATTTTTGTTTCGTGTTCATGGCGATGGTGGTGCCTAGTGCGGCGACCCGTTCACCCAACGATGCGTCTCTACTCACGAATCTTTCGAAAGCTGCGTGCTCTAACTTTCTGTCTGCTTCGTGACGTGCATCCAGATCCGTCTGCGTGGTGTTGTAGGCGACGTCGTGATCTTTGCATGCGGCGTCCAACGGATTCACACCCTTGTCTCCTCTCTCCAATCTTTTCTCGAGTTTGGTACCCGGTCCGCAGTACTGGTAGCCAGGTAAATGCATCTCGAAAGGTAACTTGTTGATGATGTCGTTCACGAGTCCCTTTCCTTCGGCAACGTTCCAGAATTTCGGAGGCAGCGTGTTGATGATTTTGATCAGGTAACCTATGCCCTTGTCGTCGTTCACGATGAAGTTGGAAAGTTTCGTGCTGATCATGTCCACGATGCCAACCTTCTCGTTGTAGAAATTACGGTTGCCTGCATTCTCTTCGCCGGCTATCACCAACAATCGGTCCACGAGTTTCCTAACGTCGTCCACCCAAACGAATTCTTTGGGTAACGTGTTGTAGCGTTTGACGCCGCTGCCTGTTTTGACCTGGTTCCAAATCGGTTTGATGAGATTCCTGTACTTCTCGCCGCTGCTCGATTTCACCCTATTCTGCGAGGCGTCGTTGTTCTGGTACAAGGCATCCGTCATGATCAGAATTTCCTTGTAACTCTGGTAATCTTCGTCGGTGTAATCTTTCGGCTGCTTTTTGGCGACGAGTTCCCACAGTCCAACCGTACCCGGATACCTGTTCCAACTATCCTTGTCGCCTAAATTGACTTTAATGTCGTTGCCTTCGAAGGTCACCTTCGATTTCCCAATCTTCCACACCACACCGCCGCCTTCGCTGGTTTCCATGCTGGGATACAATCCGAACACTTCATCCTTGTCGAATTTCCCCGTGCTCAGGTAGTCTCGTGCCAAAGGTCCCAACTCGATCTTATCCGAAGACGACGACGTGCTGCCTATGGCTCGACGTCGTGCAGGTGCATCCTTCAGTTCGAACGGCGTCGAAGGAATGCTCGAAATGGGCGTGGGTACGGTGTAACTTTTAGCTGCGAGCGGTACGAGTTCATTAATCAAATTTTTATTTTGTTCCGTGACACTTTTAATTTCTTTACCTAGACCGCTGATGGCATCGATCACAGGTTGATCCTGACGTTTCTTCTCTTCGTAGAATCCGCGATTCTCGGATTTCCAACCTTTGAAGCGTTTCGCGAGGTATTTTCGCAACTTGAGATTTTCGTCTTCGATTTTTCGTTTCGTCATGACGTTATTTATATACGTCGTTTCTCACAACGTTGCAACGTTTAGAAAGTCGTTGATTTTGTTTCTGTATTTTCCATCGTTGGGTTTCCTCGTCATGTCGATCGTCGCGAATCCGAAATCGTCACCGTTCCAGCAAGTAGAGCAGCAGCCTTCCGAAAATTGATTGTAGTTCATGTCTCCGCCTACGTAGTCATCGTACGCGTGCTTGAGGTTGGTGTGATCTTGACGAAACAAACATATGAAATTAGCGTTGTCGCGTACTAACTGTTTTGGAATTTTGGAAAACGTTTGAGCTAGGTAGAAGCAATCCATTCCTTTGTGACGACCTTGCGTGAAAAAGTTGCGAATTTCATTTTGATTTTCCAGGATGGCGTCGTCGAACACGACGACTGAATTTTCACGACAATCGTCGAGTGGTTTTATTTCCGAGGCGAACGTTGCAATGTCCAGACCATCGTACAGTTTCATCAGTTGCTGGTATTTGGATTGCTCCAAACTTTTCGAGAACACGTACAGGTGCCTGTTCTTCCAATCTAACCAATTCGGTGCGAGGAGAAA
Organism: Lepisma saccharinum; assembly: GCF_977018435.1. NCBI lineage: Eukaryota > Metazoa > Arthropoda > Insecta > Zygentoma > Lepismatidae > Lepisma > Lepisma saccharinum. Next base: position 46,071,272 of record NC_139246.1, read on the forward strand.
ATTGTCCACGAGCAGTGTCGTTTTCCCACACCCCGAAGGACCTACGATCAGACAGCGGATGCTGTCGGGAAGCAACTCGCCGTTCTTTTTTTTTCTCGTTTGACTTTCCGGATCCGGTAGACGCTTCACCACGTTCCACGTACTCACAAGATCACTTCGTTCGCGTCGATCCAACTCTTTTCCGGAAGTCCCAGCCATTTGACAAACAGTTTGTCACCTTTCCTACGCAATACTTTCTCGATGAGGTACGTGTCGGGGTGTTTTGTTTTAGAGAGTTCCTCTTCGTAAAATCTTCCTTTCAAAATCTCGCCGCTACTATCTTTTATTATATACGTGTGTCGGTTTCCGGGTAGAACTCGAACCACGGTAAAAAGTTCCGTGCTCCAATTTTTTGTGAATCCCTTCTCGAAGGTGCGTTTGAATTTGCTGATCCTCACCTGGTCTCCAATTTTGTATTTAGCTTTTTTTGTCGTGGGTGTGTACTTTGGACAGTAAACGGTAGAAATTAAACGCTGCTCGTCGGACTTGGTAACGTCGGCTGGCTTCATGCCTATCGTTCTGTGTACCGTATCATTATAGGTGTCGACGAGTTCCGGCAGGATGTCGACCCATTTGTAATTTCCCCGAAGCGTGAATCGTTTCCACATGTGTGTTTTCAAGGTTCGATTGAATCTTTCCACGATGCTGGCTTTGATGTGACTGAAGCTCGAATAATGTCGAATCTTGTGTTTTTGAATAAACTTTTGGAATACGGCGTTGTAAAATTCTTTACCGTTGTCCGTTTGCAGAAACCGTGGTCGTCTGCCGCCGCTTTCGCGAAAAATTGTCTTGAATGCTTCCGTGACGCACGTTCCTGTTTTTGCCTTCAAAGGTAGAGCCCATGCGAATTTCGAAAACGTGTCTATGACGGTGAGGAGGTACTTGTTGCCCTTGTTCAATTTATGCACGTTTTTCAAATTGCCGCTACTCATCTCCACGAGGTCACTTTGCCAGAGGTCGTCGATGCCCTTGGTTACCACGGCCAAACGTTCGTAGTTACGGCGTGCAGGTTTATGCAATTCTTCGACGATGGCCTGCCTAGACATTTTTTTGTTTAGAGATTACGTTTCAAGAGAAGCACAAGCGTGATGGGATTCAAAGAGGGTGGCACTTCGCTCGTGTTTTGAACGATCAGCTTATCGCCGGCACTCACGTCGAAAACAGTAAGATCTTCGTCTTCGTGTATTTCATATATGTTGCGCGTTTCGTTCCAACGCGCCAGAGGAATATTTCCTGCTTTCTGGACACCACGATTCGATATCAAAGTCATGGTGGGAACGCTAGCTTTTCTGCCGTGAGACCAGTACGAAAATTCGTTTATCTGAATCGTGCCATCGAGGAGAAACTTGTAGTACGGATGATAAGGATGTAGCATGTACAGTTTGTTACCTTCGACGAAGGTGGAGATTCTCTGTTGATTGGGTACGCTGTTGATTTCGATGGCTTGCAGAGAATGCAGTTTAGCGAATTTAGTGTCGACGCTAACGAGGTTGCTGTGAAGCTGACCCAGTGTGTTTTGTATGGGCAACAAATGTTCGACTATGGTATCCGTTACGGCAGTTAACGACGGTTTGATTTTCACTTCCACGTTCAACTGCTTGTAGCTTTCGTTGAGTTCTTGCAACTTGGCACCGAAAGAGGCCAGCGTCGATTCCTGCGTGGATTCCAGCACTCCAACTTGATCTCTGATGTTGACGACAATGTTCTGAAGGTTCTCGACTTGATTCAATTTCGAGCTCTTCTCGGTAAGATCGTTCACGATGATTCGCATGTCTGTAAACTGCATGTGAAGGTCGGCGACGCTCTGCGAAGTGGGCAGCGTCGACACCAGCGAGGCAAGTTCGTCTCGAATCTGTTCCACGTTCGCCGTTTCCGTTTCCAGTCGTTTCAGCATGCGTGATATGTTCCTTTTCAAAGCGTGTAATTCTTTGGAGGTAGGGAGATTGCCCACTTTACTCTCGAGATCGCTCAACGAACTTTTGATGTCACTCGAATCTGATAGTGCCGTCACCGCCGTTTTCAATTTTTCCAAATCTTCGCTCGAAGGCACGCTCGTTCGTAACGATTCCAAGTCATCCTGTATGTTGTCCAGTACGTGATGAAAATGAGCGAGATTCGTTTCGACGTTTAAATTTTCTAAATATTCGATCTTCTGCTGAACCGTGCTTAACGTGTCTTGAATGCTCGTCAACGCTCTCGCTTCAGCGTGAATATTTTTAATTTCTTCGTTGATCAATTCCAAGGACGCCTGAAGCGTGGCGATGGTGGTTTGAATGTGTTCGAAATCTTGATAGGCCTCCAATTGAATTTTTATGTTCGCGACGCTTTTACCGATGACCTGCAGTTCGTCCGACGATGGTAGGTTCGTCATTGTATCTTCCAAAGTCTGCAACTTGGATTTAATTTCTTCCAACGTGCTGGTGAATTCTTCTTGTAATTTGGAAACGACGACGTGCAAGCGTTCTACATCAATATCGTTCACGACGGTTTGAAGTTCAGAGAAATTCTTTTCTATTGCGAAAGTTCGTTCTTCGATTTCGAGTTTCAATTTTTCCAAATCTTCATTTTTCGCTTGAAATTGCTGTAATTTGGCCAAATCATTTTGAAGCGAATCCACGCTCAACTGTATATTTTGAACGTTGTCGTAAGAAGGTACGTCGACATAATTTTTTATCAGCGTTTTCAGTTCGGAATCGATTTTCAGAATGGGGTCGAGACATTGCGTTTGGAGCGTAGCGATTTCCGACTCTAAACTTTTGTTTAAGGTTTCCTGCAAAGCAATCAAATCGGTCCTCAACTTCTTAACTCGAATGTCCAACATGAGAATCTCTTCTGCGTGGTCTACACGCTTGGTGTTGCCGAAAATGTCGTTAGGCATTTTTGGTTAACGGTTATTTATAATAGGATAGACGATTCGTAATTCTACGAAGAGAGGAATAAGTTTATCGTAATCTCCGAGGAGTTCCACGTAAAGATAATCTCCTGCAGACACATCGTACGTAATGTTAGAAAGCATCTTGTCGTGCTTGATTCGAAAAATGTTCTTGCCGGTAGAAATTTTGATTTCGCCTGCGTTTTCCGGATTCACGGTGATTTGAAGTTTCCCGTCGATCGGAATTTCGTAGAAATGTAAATTGTTATTAAAAACATAAAACATCTTGCCCACGTCCTCATCCAATTTCGTCCAAATGCTGTTGAGGTGAATGATCAACAGACCGTTGAGTTTAGTTAATACGGAAGGTAGAAATTCATGATCTGTCGTCGTGCGGTGTACAGTCTCCATTGTTTGCTTTCGGAAACCAAAGAGATTCATGTTGGTTATTTAAGAAAAAATTGAGAACGCATCTAATATAAATAACACCACAAAAAAAAATGTGTGCAATTTAGTAACCATCTTTTTTTCTTAGCAAAAGAATGGAGAAGAAGGAAGCAAAACGTGCATGCGACCAATGTGGGAAATATATATCCATTTCTAACTTGAGAAGACATCGGAAGGATGTGCATGGCAAAGGATCAAGTAAGAGAGAGCTTGATGTTGACGATCAAGCGCCACGAAAGAAGCAGAAGAGTGCCGGCGAAAGTATTCGAAATATTTTAACCGAGGAGACTTTCCGATCTGAAGAAACATCTGATCTAAACAACTTTTTTCGCTCGGTCAAAAGCAAGTTAATTTCGTCTATCACCGAAGCTTTGTTGCAATGCTCGTTGAAAATCCACCTCATCGTTTCCGCCATTTACGAAAACGTAAAAAAAGAGCGAGAAACTTTCCATCATTACACTGGTGTAAAGAGCCTCCACGCCGCCGACGTCGATGAGGTGGATGCCATTTGCAACCAGATGATTGACGCTTTGTTGAACAAGCACGAGACTTTCCAAAAACGTGGATCGGGTTGGACACTTTGCGGTTCGTCTCACACTTTAACTTTGAAGGTGGCACGATACAACCCGATGGGAGCATCAAGCTACATCAATTTGCCCCCGGAAATAGCCAGTAAGAAAGCCATCATCAACATTCAAAATGAGGATAACAGATGCTTTTTGTGGTGCATCATTGCCGATCATCACCCAGCCAATGATGACAAACATCGTTTATACCACTACAACAAGCCGGAATATCTCTCAGAATTTGAAAAACCTATGGCTGGTATTAATTACCCCGTAAATCTACGAGACATTAGTAAATTTGAGGCACAGTACAAGACAGATAAAAACGAAAATATAGCAGTACACATCTTCGGATTAGACAAAAACAACACCATCTACGTTCTCAGACACAGCAACATTAAAAGTAATCGTGTCATCAGATTACTCCTGATCGAAGATGATGATAATTATCATTACTGTCTAATTCAGAATCTTCCAAAATTAACAAGAAGTCAAATTACCACAGATCACCATAAAATTGGAGTATGCGACAGATGCCTGAGTATATTCTACGGTCAAGGAAAAAAGAATGCTGATGAAGAACTCCGAGATCATCATGAAATGTGTAGTAAACATTCGGCTACGACTATCAAAATGCCTTCTCGAGACATGACATTTTCCAACTACACCGCATTACTCTGGCATCCCGTGGTGATATGCGCCGACTTTGAAAGTTTCCAACTTCCACTCGCCACATGCGAACCGAATCCCAGCGTATCGAGCACCACCGAAATTCTACATCACGAAGCCTGCGCTTTTGGATTGATGGTCAACAACACAGGCGATGTTATTTTACATCGTGGCAATGATGCTCCACAAATATTCCTTCAAACCTTGAAGCAGATGGCCATACAATTCGCTCCTCCACTAAGAGAAGACAAAGCAATGGAGCCTCTTACCCAGGAAGAGAAGAAAGCATACGACCTTGCCTCTCAGTGTGATGTGTGCGAAAGTAACTTCACCCTCGAAAATGTCAAAGTTCGCCACCACAATCATCACACGGGAAAATATGTGGCCCCCCTGTGTAACAACTGTAATCTACAAATCAAAAAACCGAATTTTATTCCAGTATTCATTCACAATTTGGAGGGCTACGACGCCAAAATCTTCATAAAGGAGATGGGATGCGACGCTCAACCCATTAGCGTCATAGCTCTCACCAACGAGAAATTCATTTCATTCAGCAAGAAGGTGGACGTTGGAAATGGCAATCGCGTAGAAATTCGCTTCTTGGACTCCTACAACTTTCTGTCTTCGAGTTTGGCGACACTCGCGTCTCAACTCACCGACGATGATTTGATCGCCACCAGGAAATGTTTCGGCGACCAACATTTAGCACTGTTGAGACGCAAGGGTGTTTACCCGTACGAATACATGACGGATGCTTCCAAATTCTCAGAAACATCATTACCACCAAGAGAAGCATTCTACAGTCGTCTTAGCGACACCTGTTGCAGCGAAGAGGACTACCATCATGCTCACCTCGTGTGGTCTACATTCTCTTGTCAAACCATGGGTGACTATCACGATCTGTATCTGAAGCTGGATGTTACGCTATTGAGCGACCGTTTTCATCTCCATCGCTCGAGAGGAATGGCAGCATATGGTTTGGACCCCGCTTTCAGCTACACCACACCGGGTTATTCTTGGCAGGCGATGTTAAAATCCACGAAGGTGAAGATAGAACTCATCAAAAACGTCAATCAACTTTTGTTTGTCGAAGAGGCAAAACGTGGTGGAATCGTCCAGTGTCCCCTTCGATACGTCAAGGCCAACAATCCATATGTTGCCGATTTCGATGCAGGGAAACCGACAAACTTCTTGGCATACTGGGACATGAACAATCTGTGTGGTTATGCCATGTCCGAGACTCTGCCTATCGGAGAATACGAATGGATGAGCGAGCAGGAACTTCAAGATTGTTTGGAATGGAGTGAAGATCATAAAAATGGATGTTTCCTGAAAGTAGATTTGGAATATCCTGCATCGCTTCATCGAGAACACCATGGATTTGCGATGGCACCTGTGATGGAATCGACTCCGGAGAAGAAGCTGATGCTCACCTTCAAGAGCAAAGAGAATTACGTGGTGCATTATCGCCTCCTACAATTCTACCTCCAGCATGGATTGGTTTTGAAGCGCGTGCACTCGGGATTGAAGTTTAGACAGACCAGGTGGCTAGCACCCTATATCGACTGCAACACTCAACGTCGAGCATCAGCTTCTTCTTCCGCAGACAAAGACCTATACAAGTTGATGAATAACAGCATCTACGGCAAGAGCATGGAAGATGCGAGGAAAAGAAGAAATATCAACTTGGTCTCCGACCCGAAGAAAATAAACAAGCTCGTCGCTCAGCCCACGTACAAGAACTTCACGATACTGAGCGACACGTTGGTATTGATCGAACGTGCTCTCCGCCACATAACATTCGACAAACCAATCGCCGTGGGAGTCGCAATCCTCGAGTTGTCAAAGCTGGCCATGTACAAGTTTCACTACGACATCATGAAACCGCGCTATGGAGAGGCAATCGAGGTGGCGTACACCGACACGGACAGCTTCGTGTACAACATCCACACCAATGATCTATACGAAGATCTAAAAAGCATAAGCCACCATTTCGACTTCTCGAACTATCCAAAAGATCACGCGCTCTTCGACGACAGCCAGAAAATGACGATCGGGAAGATGAAGGATGAAGTCAACGGCCGCATCATCACAGAGTTTGCGGGTCTTCGAGCGAAAATGTATGCCGTGAAAATCCAGGACGAGACCGAAATAAAAAAAGCAAAAGGGGTGGGGCGTTCGAGCACAAACAAACTGACCGTAGAAGATTACAAGTCGTGCTTGTTCGACAAAAAAATCAAACGCATGACCGAACATCGGATCACGAGCACCATCGACCAGTTGCATACATCCACGATCAACAAAGTGGCGCTTGATCCCCACGACACCAAATTGAGGCTACTCGACTGCAACATCCACACCCGAGAATGGGGATGTCATGACGAGGAAGAAACCTGCTCGCACCATTAGACTTCTGCATCAAAAAAGTACGTATTATTTCTTGCACCACTTTTTTTAAAAAAAAACAATCATTCAGACTAATTTTTGCATTCACACTTTTTTTTTATATTTTTCTATTATTTTTTTTTAAAGAAAAATAATCATTCACACTTTTTTTTATATTTTTCTATCGTTTTTTTTAAAAAAAAAACAATCATTCACACTAATTTTTGCATTTACATTTTTTTTATATTTTTCTATCATATTATGTACACTATTTTGAGGATATTTTTTTTTCTTTCAGATGCAGCACCCTACGGAAACTTTTTTACTTCTTACACTTTCTATTCTTAACCAAAATATTTTTCTTCTCTTCAATCATAAAACACACACATTACACACGGAGGTCCTCTGTAGGGAGTTATGGGGGGGGGGGTTAAAAAAGAACCCATGAAACTCTACAAAGGCATGGCTTTGTTAGCCGCGGCCATTAGAACTGCGTTGGGCACCACGCACCCTCGCGAGGTTATAGGGGGCCAGGTATCCTAAAATACAACATTTATTATTTTGTTTGTTTGTTTGCGTCACAATACAGGCGCGCGCGCGCGTGTGTATAACACATCGTGTTTCCCCCGAGAGAGAGGTTTACAAAAATCACGATATACGGAGTTGGAAAATTACGATATGGCGCATTCGCTCGTTACTGTTGCCAGCCATAAATCTCTCTCTCTCTCTCTCTCTCTCTCTCTTCATCTTACACCAACGTTGGCATCTCTATTTTTTTTAGTTGCAAGTAAATTGCCAACACACTCTAGTTAATAATGCTACATATTATACGCACACACGCACACACATACTATATTACCATCCACCCATCTCTCTCTCTCTTTTACGGCAGTGCCGGCTCTCCTTGTTTAGTATATGTAGGTTGGCAACGCTGATCTTTACTTGAGGGCGGTCAACCGGGTTGATTGCACAAGCAAAATTGCCACCTCCTTGCTTTAGGTTAGGTTAGACCAAAAAAACCTTGGTGATTTTTTTTTTCGAGTGAGGAGTTGGCAACGCTTATCTCCACTTGAGGGCGGTCGACCGGGTTGATTGCACAAGCAAAGTTGCCAGCTCCTTGCTTTAGGTTAGGTTAGAGCAAAAAAGGCTGTGGGTAAGCTGTCGGTTGTTTAACTCTTCCCTTTCTCTTTTTTTTTTCTTGTAAAAGGCTATGGCAAAAGTACCAGTGGGTTGGCAACCTTGCTTTATGCACTGTAAGGCAAGCCTCAAGCAAAATTGCCACCTCCTTGCTTTAGGTTACGTTAGACCAAGAAAAAAACCTTGGTGATTTTTTTCGAGTGAGGAGTTGGCAACACTGCGAGAAAATACCTCAAGCAAGGTTGCCACCTCCTTGCTTTAGGTTAGGTTATACCCAAAAACAAAAACCCTGGTGATTTTTTCGAGTGAGCAGCTGGCAACACTGCCAGACCAGGGGGCTCTTCGAGCCCCAAATGAGGACGTTCAAACGGGCTGATTGCACTACTGTCGTTCCACCCTCTAGTGCCTGACGCCGAGTATTTCCGACCACGCGCGAAGGTGAAGGATCCTCATGGTCCCACTTCCCACCTCCCGCACCTCGGAAGTTGAACTCTATAGCTGTTCCCTACGAGAGACAGCGAATTCGTTTTCCTTTGAGTTTTTGCTATGTGCTAAAGTTTAATTGCGTCCGTACTGATAGTTTTGAGTGTAGTAAGTCTATAGTTCCCTAATCTCATTGCAAAATTGCGTCTGACATTCATAACGAACTGGAAAAATCTTCTACACTTAATCATCTGCTAAATGCCTTGGCTAAATGCTGCGAAATAGCTTCCGAGGGAACAGCTCGCATCCACCTGTTCCAACAGCCCCAAGACCAGGCGCACGGAGAGGCAGGACAAGAAAGCGAATGTTGCGAGCGTAGGGTTGAGAATGTTGTATGATCGACAGCATCGACAGGCTGAAGACGAAAGGTTTTACTTCATTGAACTTTACAGAAAAGACAGCAAACCAAGACCTACCCTAACCGAATTAAAAACAAAAACGAAATCGTACACAAGGCATTTTATAAAAAGTTACTACAACTCTGTAAAATGATTAACTGGATACTCTTCCAGTGGCAAATTACGTTGTCCTTGTTTGTTCACGAGAAGGGAGTTTGGAACAGTTCGGGTTTTCTCACAATTTCTACAAATCTAGCGGACGTCATGAAAAATCTCGGCCATCTGAATGCCATTATTGCATTGAGGACGTTTGAATTACAAGAATGCTCAACTCTACAAAAAAGTCAACTTAATCTACAAATAGAGAGATGAAACCGGTTTCGACAAAACATTTTTTCTCTCTGATCACTCATAAATTGCTTTTATTATTATTTTCTTTGTTGCGCTTCAACAATTTTGTTCTTAATGTTATTTTTACATTACAGTATCATATTTGCTTTAACATTGTTATTGTCCAAATTTTAACGTGCTTCATGTATGTTACTTCTGACAATTTGTAACATATGTATCGTATGTTTATTTGGTCAGGAGGGGTGCTAACAGGGGGGATTATGGCGCAAGTTGCGCTATCGAGATTTTGGTGGGGGTTTCCCTTCAAATAATATAAAATTCAACATTTATATCTTTTTCCAAAATATATGTAAAAATTTTACACCTTAAAGGCACCATATTTAATCAATTAGATGAAGAAAAAAAGTGTTTAAGGGTATTATAGAAGGGGGGGGAGAAATATCCAACTCTTACATATTAGGCCTTAATTGACACGGGGGTTCTTGGGGGATTGTGAATTAAACTTTGGGGGGAACAGTATCCAACTCTAGGTCTTAGATTATTGCGGTTATTTTAGTTAGAGGGGGATTGAGCCTTAAATTGAGGGCAATTATACAATTATTGCGTATTACTATTGTCTTAGACAGAATATTGCGGAAATTCTGGTGTGGAGACTGAGAATTAATTTTTTGGAGGAGGCATAATCCACTCTTCAATATCAAGAGTAAGTCTAAAATTGGCATGGAAACTTTTGTGAAATCTCAGATTGTCAAGAGATTTCTGTAGTGGAGAGAAAGTTCGAAAATTAAATTTTGGAGACTGCATTTAGCGATATGACCCCGAACGTGCCAAAGGGGAAGCTGGAAAAGACTAAATATCTCGGGATCTTAAGAAAGTAATGGCATCCCATTAAATTAATATTCTTGAAAGCCTGCAAAGGAATGGATTTAAATATTTTCTTGCTCGCTTCGATCGCAATGCTTTGCGTGTTTGGCGCTTGAATGAGGTTTACTAGGATGCGTGTTTGGCGCTTGAATGAGATGAATGTGAAGTTTATACGTATACTATAGCTGTATTACAAGACAAGTTATATTCTCGATTATGATGAACGATTTTAGGGGTGGTCTTGAGTGATGGGCCCCCTGTTTAGGGAGGAGGGGCAGATCAAGTATAGTGTTCAGTAAAGCTAAGAAAAAGTTACTTTCAGTAGACACGCTGTCGTAATTAAATACGTTGTGTTGATTACGATATGGTTTAAGGGCACAAATTATATGATTTGGAGGGGATGCGCCATTTGCCTTGGGGGGAGGCACCCCTGTGTTTAGTTCATTTCAATAAGGGTTGAATTTTACTTGGTCTACTGTATTATATTACGACGGGTATGGGAGGGGAGGGGGCAAGTGCAGGTCACCTGTTCCCCTGTCTGATTTAGCACCGCACGCCACTGATATATATATAAAACGTATACAAGGCTTTGTCTGGGGATTTCAAGTTATTTTAAAACTGGATTATTCAAACAACTAAAGTTAACAAACATACATACCTAGGTACTATACTATCTAACTTTGCTGTAAAAGTATACTGCATGAAATACACATAGCATGTTGTCCGAAAGAAGGCAATATGCTAAGACCAAATAGATAAACGTGAGGACATAGAACTGCATCCAGAAATCTACCAGATTTTGTGAAAAACTAATTACATTGCATTATGTCGAAAAAACAATATTTTCTCACAACATTTTACTTCAAGTAAAGCTCTATTTTCGGTTAGGATGTCGAATCGACCCTTCTTAATACAAATGTGTACGATTTGTGTTGGAAATGGTATGATTCAAGGATTCCAGAAATGTAGGATTTATGGTGAGGAAACAATTGCAAGTGGAAAAAAACATAGTTTTTAGTTTGAAGAACCTCCAATAAAAATGATACATAATGAGCCTCATGTGCGTGAAGATGTAAGTTAAATGCCTAGTTTGTTATATAAGGGTTGCTGGGTTTGGTTATGTTAGCATAAATAATACATTTCCAGTGTATTTATGCTAAGAGAACCAAACCTAACGGACCTAACCTAACAACATAGGCATTCCTCGAGAAACGTTTACCATATCAAGAGCTGGAACACAGGATACACACGATTGCACCATGGAGGAACTCTTTGCTACATTGAGAAAAATATATGCATCACAAGTTAATAAATGGATTCAACGATTTGCTTTTATGCAAATAAAGCAAGAGCAAGGTGAGACAGCTACATCGTACACAAATCGTTTATAAGTTGCTGCAATAACTTGTGAGTTTACAACAGATGAATTAGACACTCGTCTTAGAAAAAAAAACTCGTGTTCGGACTACCCGATAGTATACTGAAAGATAGATTACTGTCAGACATGCCCAGCACATTCGGAAAGGTTTGTGATGTAGTACTCCAACATGAGATAATACGCACAAATAAAAATAAAGTCAACCAAAATGCATTTTTGGTAGGTGAAAATAAACAAATACAAAGCTCACGTAGATTCAGTACAAACAATTCGTTTGCTAAAGCTCATTTTTCAAAGAATCAACAAGATACAAGAGAATCAAGATTCGGAACAAATAATGCATACAAAGGCATGCTACAATCTAGACCACATACTGCATTTATCAAAAAATTTGTATCACGGCAAAATCAGGCAAATGATATAAAATGTAAGCGCTGTGCAAGGTTAGGTTGTACATCCAAAGAGAACTGTCCTGCATTCAAGAAAGGACATTTCTTGACTGCATGTTTCGAAAGAAATAAACAATGGAAGGAACTTGCAGTCAATTTATCTAGTATGTATGAAGGAAATTGTGAAATGAGAAACAGTCATTTGAATACCAAAGGTAATGGTTATGGAGAATGCAATTCTCAACATAGCTTATTGTCTGTGCAAGAAGATAGTACGTATACCTTCTTAACTACAAACACGCGACAAATGTACAATAAAGAAGCAAACGATTCTATTTCTAATTTGCAACACGCATCTGAGCAGATTTCATTGCGAAATGAACGTTTACCTTTGTACATTAATATTATAATACAAGACCAATCGTTAGAAGCTATTGTCGATTCTGGTAGTTTTGCTAATTTCATTTCCAAAGATTTGTTAACTAATCTTATAGGCAACTTCACACTGAGTCCGTTATTAAATTCATATACGTCGATATCAGGTGAAATATTGTGTTTATTAGGCCAATTAAGCTTACAAATTTACTATCATGGCAAAATGTACATGATGCCTTTTGTTATTGGCGATAAGAGTAATACAAATATATTAATTGGTAGAGCTGGAATGAACATATTATTTGGTGATTAGCGCAGCAAACTTCTAAATGAGTTTCCTGAAACTGATTACATTCAAAATGAAGATTCTACACATGCTTGCTTAGGTCTGGAATCAAAAGATTTGCTACCAGATGCTTGTTCGAAAATTCAGCGTTCAGGCATAATGGATACTCCAAAGGTACATCAACAGAATATTGATGAAATGGGTGAATGTTCACGAACATCAAATGTGCAAGGGCAAAATAGCAAAGTCATGATTCTGAACAAACGTAAAGCCGACGTAGATAATTCAAGTAATATGAAACAAATGAACATTGAAGACTGTCGTTCACAATTGCTGAAATCTTTTGCAGAATTGTTCAATGAGGATATTACTGTGATATTAGTACACCCATTAAAGATTTCAAGGTATCAATACCTTTACAGAAGAATGCTAGGCTTGTGTTCAAGAAAGCGTACAGAATAGCATATTCATTACGAGATCAAATAAAACAAGAAATAGATAATATGTGTAAGCAGAATATTAGGCTATAGTTCCTATAGAACATTCAGAATGGGCTAGTCCTATTGTGCCAGTAAAGAAATCAAATAATTCTATACGTATCTGTGTAGATTACTCGAAAACGGTAAATTTTCAAACCGATTTTTAGTGTATCCTCTACCAGATTTTCCTGATATTTTACAAAAAGTTAAAATAGGAAAATAATATACCAGGCTTGATTTACGTTCAGCATTTTTACAAGTTAGTTTGCATCCAGACTCACAAAACATATTGTGTTTAAATTATGAATCTCACATGTACAGAATGCAACGTTTACCATTCGGTACAAATGTTTCGTCTCAGCTTTTCCAACAGGTAATTGATTCAATTTTAACAGGATTGGAAAGAGTTGCAGCATTTATTGATGATGTTATCATTTCTGGAGATAGTCTACAAGAATGTTTCCAAAGAACAAAACAAGTTCTGGAACGCTTTAAAGATTACAATGTTAGTAGTAGCATTTAGAGAGTTCTAAGCCCTCAATTGGGGCTCGAATCCTCATGTGGGGCTCGGCTCGCCTTAATGGATTTTTCTCGTAAGGCATGAGCTCTATTTTCTGGCAGTGTTGCCAACTCACCCCACGAAAATTTCACCAACTGATATTTTGAAGCCTTTCACGGTGTATGTTAACCTCACAAGCAGTGTTGCCAACTCGGGCGAGGCGTAGCTTTTCATGGTGTATGTTAACCTCACCAGCAGTGTTTCCAACTCGGCGTAGCCTTTCACGGTGTATAATTTTTTAGCTTTTTTTTTTGTGTGTGAGTGTACATGTGTTCGGGCGAGGCGTAGCCTTTTACGGTGTATGTTAATTTTACTAGCCTCAGCGTACATGAGAGTTCTGAATTTTTTTTTGAGGCTGGAATTATTATTTGAGGCTCGTCGTAGCTTTTTATGATGTATATTTTGAGGGCAGAGTTGGCAACACTATAACCTATTACTGTAGCTTTTTATGAGGGGGGTCTATTGCTTTCTGTTTACATCTGGCAACACTGCCGTAGATTTTTTGACAGTGTTGTTAAACCTACTGGGTTTTTCACTGTAAATTTTTATTAAAGGACCTGAGGGGTCTATGTATTTTTTATGTTTGGCAATACTGTTGGGGGCCTAGTGTTGGCAACACTGTGGGTTTTTACTGTAGTTTTTTATGAGGGGGGTCTATTGCCCTCTGTTTATATTTGGCAACTCTATTGGATGTTTTTTTTTTTGAGGCTTGGGTTTTGCCAACCCATCCGAAGAAAATTCCACTATATGATTTTTTACTGGCTAAGCTAACCTACAAATAGAAATTGCAAACACCGACGAGCATCAAATAATGATTTCGAGCCTCAAATGATGATTCGAGCATCAAATGATGATTCGAGCCTCAAATAATAATTCAAGACTCGTCGGTGTTGCCAACCCACTCTACAAAAATTCCACTATATGATATTTTGAAGCCTTTCACGGTGTATGTTAACCTCACAAGCAGTGTTGCCAACTCGGGGGCGAGGCGTAGCCTTTTATGGTGTATGTTAACCCTACCAGCAGTGTTTCCAACTCGTCGTAGCTTTTCACGGTGTATAATTTTTACACGCACGCGCGTGTATTGTGACGAATGCACTCTCTCATCCTTGAAGGATGAATGCACCTTATCGTAATTTTCCAACTGTGGGACCAAATGTTTATATATCGTGACCTTTGTAAACCTCTTTCGGGAACAATATGTCGCACACACACACGCGCGCGCGTGCGCCTGTATTGTGACGCAAGCAAACAAAAAAAAAAACTTTGACCGTATTCTTAAATAACTAACAAGGACAATGAATCTTTTTGGCTTCCGGAAACAGATCAACATGGAGACTGCACCGCCAAATTTCAGTAACCTCTTACCTTCCGTATTATCTAAACTCAATGGTTTACTGATTGTTCATCTCCACAGCATTTGGACGAAACTGAATGACGATGTGGTCAAGATGTTTTATGTTTTTAATAACAATTTACATTTCTACGAAATTCCGATCGACGGGAAACTTCAAATCACCGTGAATCCGGAAAACGCAGGCGAAATCAAAATTTCTACCGGCAAGAATATTTTTCGAATCAAGCACGACAAGATGCTTTCTAACATTACGTACGATGTTTCTGCAGGAGATTATTTTTATATGGAACTTCTCGGAGATTACGACAAACTCATTCCTCTCTTTGTAGAATTACGAATCGTTTATCCTATTATAAATAACCGTTAACCAAAAATGCCTAACGACATTTTCGGCAACACCAAGCGTGTAGACCACGCAGAAGAGATTCTCATGTTGGACATTCGAGTTAAGAAGTTGAGGACCGATTTGATTGCTTTGCAGGAGACCTTAAACAAAAGTTTAGAGTCGGAAATCGCTACGCTCCAAACGCAATGTCTCGACCCCATTCTGAAAATCGATTCCGAACTGAAGACGCTGATAAAAAATTATGTCGACGTACCTTCTTACGACAGCGTTCAAAATATACAATTGAGCGTGGATTCGCTTCAAAATGATTTGGCCAAATTACAGCAATTTCAATCGAAAAATGAAGATTTGGAAAAATTGAAACTCGAAATCGAAGAACGAACTTCCGCAATCGAAAAGAATTTCTCTGAACTTCAAACCGTCGTGAACGATATAGACGCAGAACGCTTGCACGTCGTCGTTTCCAAATTACAAGAAGAATTCACCAGCACGTTGGAAGAAATTAAATCCAAGTTGCAGACTTTGGAAGATACCATGACGAACCTACCATCGTCAGACGAACTGCAGGTCATCGGTAAAAGCGTCGCGAACATAAAAATTCAATTGGAGGCGTATCGAGATTTCGAACACATTCAAACCACCATCGCTACGCTTCAGGCGTCTCTGGAATTGATCAACGAAGAAATTAAAAATATTCACGCTGAAGCGAGAGCGTTGACGAGCATTCAAGACACGTTGAGCACGGTTCAGCAGAAGATCGAATATTTAGAAAATTTGAACGTCGAAACGAATCTCGCTCATTTTCATCATGTACTCGACAACATACAGGGTGACTTGGAATTGTTACGGACGAGCGTGCCTTCGAGCGAAGATTTGGAAAAATTGAAAACGGCGGTGACGGCACTATCCGATTCGAGCGACGTCAAAAGTTCGTTGAGCGATCTCGAGAGTAGGGTGGCCAATCTCCCCACCTCCAAAGAATTGCACGCTTTGAAAAGAAACATATCTCGAATGCTGAAACGACTAGAAACAGAAACGGCGAACGTGGAACAGATTCGAGACGAAATTAGTTCGCTGGTGTCGACGCTGCCCACTTCGCAGAGCGTCGCCGACCTTCACACGCAGTTTACAGAAATGCGAAGGATCGTGAACGATCTTACCGAGAAGAGCTCGAAATTGAATCAAGTCGAGAACCTTCAGAACATTGTCGTCAACATCAGAGATCAAGTTGGAGTGCTGGAATCCACGCAGGAATCGACGCTGGCCTCTTTCGGTGCCAAGTTGCAAGAACTCAACAAAAACTACAAGCAGTTGAACGTGGAAGTGAAAATCAAACCGTCGTTTTCTGCCGTAACGGATACCATAGTCGAGCATTTGCTGCCCATCGAAAATAAACTCGGACAAGTTCACAGTAATCTGCTCGGCGTCGACACTAAATTCGCTAAACTGCATTCTCTGCAAGCCATCGAAATCAACAGCGTACCCAATCAACAGAGAATCTCCACGTTCGTCGAAGGTAACAAACTGTACATGTTGCATCCTTATCATCCGTACTACAAGTTTCTCCTCTATGGCACGATTCAGATAAACGAATTTTCGTACTGGTCTCACGGTAGAAAAGCTAGCGTTCCCACCATGACTTTGATATCGAATCGTGGTGTCCAGAAAGCAGGAAACATTCCTCTTGCACGTTGGAACGAAACGCGCAACATATATGAAATACACGAAGACGAAGATCTTACCGTTTTCGACGTGAGTGCCGGCGATAAGCTGATCATTCAAAACACGAGCGAAGTGCCACCCTCTTTGAATCCCATCACGCTTGTGCTTCTCTTGAAACGTAATCTCTAAAAAAAAATGTCTAGGCAAGCCATCGTCGAAGAATTGCATAAACCTGCACGCCGTAACTACGAACGTTTGGCTGTGGTAACCAAGGGCATCGACGACCTCTGGCAAAGCGACCTCGTGGAGATGAGTAGCGGCAATTTGAAAAACGTACATAAATTGAACAAGGGCAACAAGTACCTTCTCACCGTCATAGACACGTTTTCGAAATTCGCATGGGCTCTACCTTTGAAGGCGAAAACGGGAACATGCGTCACGGAAGCATTCAAATTAATTTTTCGCGAAAGCGGCGGCAGACAACCACGGTTTCTGCAAACGGACAACGGTAAAGAATTTTACAACGCCGTATTCCAAAAGTTTATTCAAAAACACAAGATTCAACATTATTCGACCTTCAGTCACATCAAAGCCAGCATCGTGGAAAGATTCAATCGAACCTTGAAAACACACATGTGGAAACGATTCACGCTTCGGGGAAATTACAAATGGGTCGACATCCTGCCGGAACTCGTCGACACCTATAATGATACGGTACACAGAACAATAGGCATGAAGCCAGCCAACGTTACCAAGTCCGACGAGCAGCGTTTAATTTCTACAGTTTACTGTCCAAAGTACACACCCACGACAAAAAAAGCTAAATACAAAATTGGAGACCAGGTGAGGATCAGCAAATTCAAACGCACCTTCGAGAAGGGATTCACAAAAAATTGGAGCACGGAACTCTTTACGGTGGTTCGAGTTCTACCCGGAAACCGACACATGTATATAATAAAAGATAGTAGCGGCGAGATTTTGAAAGGAAGATTTTACGAAGAGGAACTCTCTAAAACAAAACACCCCGACACGTACCTCATCGAGAAAGTATTGCGTAGGAAAGGTGACAAACTGTTTGTCAAATGGCTGGGACTTCCGGAAAAGAGTTGGATCGACGCGGACGAAGTGATCTTGTGAGTACGTGGAACGTGGTGAAGCGTCTACCGGATCCAGAAAGTCAAAGGAGAAAAAAAAAGAACGGCAAGTTGCTTCCCGACAGCATCCGCTGTCTGATCGTAGTTCCTTCGGGGTGTGGGAAAACGACACTGCTCGTGGACAATTTTCTCCTCGCACCGAATTGGTTAGATTGGATGAACAGGCACCTGTACGTGTTCTCGAAAAGTTTGGAGCAATCCAAATACCAGCAACTGATGAAACTGTACGATGGTCTGGACATTGCAACGTTCGCCTCGGAAATAAAACCACTCGACGATTGTCGTGAAAATTCAGTCGTTGTGTTCGACGACGCCATCCTGGAAAATCAAAATGAAATTCGCAATTTTTTCACGCAAGGTCGTCACAAAGGAATGGATTGCTTCTACCTAGCTCAAACGTTTTCCAAAATTCCAAAACAGTTAGTACGCGACAACGCTAATTTCATATGTTTGTTTCGTCAAGATCACACCAACCTCAAGCACGCGTACGATGACTACGTAGGCGGAGACATGAACTACAATCAATTTTCGGAAGGCTGCTGCTCTACTTGCTGGAATGGTGACGATTTCGGATTCGCGACGATCGACATGACGAGGAAACCCAACGACGGAAAATACAGAAACAAAATCAACGACTTTCTAAACGTTGCAACGTTGTGAGAAACGACGTATATAAATAACGTTATGACGAAACGAAAAATCGAAGACGAAAATCTCAAGCTTCGCGATTACCTCGCGAAACGCTTCAAAGGTTGGAAATCCGAGAATCGCGGATTCTACGAAGAGAAGAAACGTCAGGATCAACCCGTGATCGATGCCATCAGCAGTCTAGGTAAAGAAATTATAAGTGTCACGGAACAAAATAAAAATTTGATCAACGAACTCGTACCGCTCGCAGCTAAAAGTTACGCCGTACCCACACCCATTTCGAGCATTCCTTCGACGCCGTTCGAACTGAAGGATGCACCGGCACGACGTCGAGCCATAGGCAGCACGTCTTCGGATAAAATCGAGTTGGGACCTTTGGCACGAGACTACCTGAGCACGGGGAAATTCGACAAGGATGAAGTGTTCGGATTGTATCCCAGCATGGAAACCAACGAAGGCGGCGGTGTGGTGTGGAAGATTGGGAAATCGAAGGTGACCTTCGAAGGCAACGACATTAAAGTCAATTTAGGCGACAAGGATAGTTGGAACAGGTATCCGGGTACGGTGGGACTGTGGGAACTTGTCGCCAAAAAGCAGCCGAAAGATTACACCGACGAAGATTACCAAAGTTACAAGGAAATTCTGATCATGACGGATGCCTTGTACCAGAACAACGACGCCTCGCAGAATAGGGTGAAATCGAGCAGCGGCGAGAAGTACAGGAATCTCATCAAACCGATTTGGAACCAGGTCAAAACAGGCAGCGGCGTCAAACGCTACAACACGTTACCCAAAGAATTCGTTTGGGTGGACGACGTTAGGAAACTCGTGGACCGATTGTTGGTGATAGCCGGCGAAGAGAATGCAGGCAATCGTAATTTCTACAACGAGAAGGTTGGCATCGTGGACATGATCAGCACGAAACTTTCCAACTTCATCGTGAACGACGACAAGGGCATAGGTTACCTGATCAAAATCATCAACACGCTGCCTCCGAAATTTTGGAACGTGGCCGAAGGAAAGGGACTCGTGAACGACATCATCAACAAGTTACCTTTCGAGATGCATCTACCTGGCTACCAGTACTGCCGACCGGGTACCAAACTCGAGAAAAGATTGGAGAGAGGAGACAAGGGTGTGAATCCGTTGGACGCGGCATGCAAAGATCACGACATCGCCTACAACACCACGCAGACGGATCTGGACGCACGTCACGAAGCAGACAAAAAATTGGAACATGCAGCTTTCGAAAGGTTCGTGAGCAGAGACGCATCGCTGGGTGAACGGGTCGCCGCACTGGGTACCACCATCGCCATGAACACGAAACAAAAATTGGGGTGGGGTATATAAATAACATACCGTAAAAAAAAACTTGATATATAAATAACACACATCGTAAAAAAATAATCTTCGGTATATATAAATAACACACATCGTGAAAAAAAAAAGCAATTAAATTTCTCTCTAACACTCTGACAACTGAAAAAATGAGCGATCTCCAAGCATTAAAACAAATGCTAAATTTGTCAGTCGAGTATGTAAAAATTCAGGAATTGGAAGTCGACAAACCTTACACGATAACCTCCGGTTCAATCGTTTCTACCCAGTATGGTCCCAAGGTACGCCTGTTGCTCAACGCACAATACAGTCTATTTTTACCAGATCGATACGCTAACATGTTATCCGACGAGAAGCTATCTATTTTAATCGAGAACAAAACTCGAATCGTGTACAAGGGGACAAAGGAACTTCTTGGTAAGAAAACGAAGCACGTAATAGAATTTGTGTAACAACTGCGAGGCCTTGAAAATATATAAATAACATACCGTAAAAAAACTACACAAGAAAAAATCTCAGAATATATATATAAATAACATACCGTGAAAATAACACATAAAGCATCAACATGAAGCCCAAGGGTGTCGTGTACCAGATACCATACTCCAATCTAAAAAATCTAGGTGCTCTCGATGGGTTACTCACCAAGAAACAACGCGAGAAGAAACGTTCTTGCTTGTCGAAAGGACACGGAATGAAATTACTGCTCAGCACACCTCAATTGAAAAGATTGCAGCGTTCGCGAAAACAGCAAAAGATCGGAGGTTTCATATTCAGCATCCCCGCCATCCTGGCAGCATTGGGGGCCGTGGGAAGTTTGGCCGGCGGAAGTGCCGCCATCGCGAAAACCGTCATCGACTCGAAGAAGAACAAGGCCGAGTTGGAAGAACAGAAACGTCACAACCTGGCCATGGAGAAGAAAGGGGGGAAGGGCGTGAAGAGAAAGTTTAAAAAAAAGAAACAACGGCACTCACCAACCGAGACATTGAATCTCTGATCGGACCGTTACGAATCAAACACTTCAGAGGAGTTTTTATGTCCGACTCGTTACCTTCAAGCGTGAAAAGAAGAGAATGCGGAGTAGTCAACTTGGACGGTCAAGAAAATCCAGGCACGCATTGGATATGTTACCACAAAAATGATGATAAAGCATTCGTTTTCGATTCTTTCGGAGGTGTTCCACCTACAAATTTAATTCATTATCTGAAAACGAACAAAACCTCTATATACTACAACGACGAACGCATTCAAGATTTCGGAGACGTGAACTGCGGTCATCTCTGCCTCTCCGTGCTCGCGTTTCTCTCTAAAATAAATAACCCTACGATCGAGGATTTCCAGAAAGCACTGTGGAACCTGAAACAGCATCACTAGGATGGGCGTGTTCCATCTCACGAGCGAATCTTCAATCTTGAAACTCACGCTGCACGACGACATCGTCTATCCTAAATCCGTGGCTCTGCGTGCATTCTACAGCATGTACCTCATACCTAACGTCACGCAGCACAACAACAAAATTAGCGTCGGAAGCGAACACATCGTCGTCACGCCAGGACAATACAATCTTTCCACTTTGCAAGCTCAATTACCCAAAGGCACATACCTTTCTCAAAATTCGGTCACGCACAGAGTGGAAATCCTATCCGCGACGGAGACCGTGGACCTGGGCACCATGGGAGAACTTTTAGGTTTCGAGAACGACACCAAACTCGAAGCTGGCATCAAGCACACGGCAACCAACATTCCTAAATTCTTGGCCATAGAGACTCTGAACGTACACTGCAACGTGGCGGAAGGTATGATCACGAAATCTTCGGACGGATTATTAGGAAGTCACAAGCAGACGGGAATCATAGCCACTTTCAAACCAAGTTCCGAGTTCATGGAACCGATCATCTACACGCCCTCTTCGCCGATCTATTTTCCAGTATGTCGCAACCGCATAGACGACATAGAGTTGGTGGTGACGAACGAGAAAGGAGACGTGGTGGATTTCGCAGGTGCCACTACGACGGCCATCGTGGAGATCAACGTATAATAAATAACCATACATGTAAAATGGAGCAAATCGAAAGTTACGAATTGCAATCTTTCCCTCCCAACCGTCGCACGTTCGCCAATCTCAACGAAGCGAACAGGGAGATCGAATACGACGTGGACGTAGGGGATGGGTTCGTTCATCCTCACAGAGCGGACCTCTACCTTCAATTCGACGTGGTGAAGAAGGAAAGCGGAGACGCGTTTCCTGGAGCAGCAAACTTGATACTCGTGGACAACTTCGTGCCTCACCTGTTCTCGCAGGTGGAGGTGAGGAAACACAACACCGTCATCGACAGAATAGATTATCCAGGCATCACGTCGACGGCAGTGGGAACGTTGAAATTATCCAAAACGGGCGCAGCGTACTACCAGGCCGGGGGATTCGAAGCCGGAACCAAAATATCGACGAGAAGTCACACGGTGCTCTTTCCCATGCGTCTGCTGCCTGGTTTCTTCTCGGACTACAAGGAGATCATGTGGAAGGGGGGACTGAGGATCACGTTTCGAAGAGCGGCCAACGACAACAACGCACTGATGCGATACGCTACTTTGGGTCCGGACGGCACCACGCCGATAGCCAACACTTTACCCGAAGCAACGAAATGCGTCATCCGGAGCATGGAATTGAGAATGCCGGTGGTGGAATACGAAACGAACTACGCCCTCAAGTACAAAGCGGAGATCTTGAAAAGTCCGCAGGTGCCGATTCACTTTCACGGTTACCAGTGCGTGCAGAAGATGGCGTCGGGAAGTCACATGGAATTCGACGTGACGACACAGTTCAACAACATACAGTTCGACATGCCAGATTTCGTCGTAGTGCTTTTTCAAACCGGACGCGATAACGATCAGGAAAAAGATTCCAGCAAGTTCGACGACTGCAAGATCAAGAACGTTTATCTGAAGAACGGTAGGAACGAAGTGTTCCCGCGCGAGAATTACAACCTCGACATGACCAAAGACGATTACCTCAAACTTTACGAAGCTTACACGGCTTACAAACGCGTGACCGAAGGAAGCGTGGACGTGTACTTCGCGCCCAGCGAATTCAAAGCACGGAGACCCATGACCGTCATCAACACCACGAAAAGAAAGCAAGTGGTGGTCAACGATCGTACCAACATCAAGATTGTATGCGAGTTCCACGATGCCTTGCCTGCAGATACTCTGTGCAGTGTCATTCTTATTGCAGAGAAAACATTTGTATATGACGTCAAGAATGAAAGAGTGACTGAACAGTTTTAAATAAAAAAAATAGCACACAATAAGAAATGTGGAATTTTATATATATAAGTACAAATTGCAATTAGCAGTTTCCAGAAGTTTAATTTTGCTGTGCCATGCATGCATGTAATCGAGGAAGTGGAAGTAAATTAAAATTGTTTTTTTTTTTTCGCATTGCCTATTACTTTTTGTTGCACTCTGGGCAGGTCTTACTAGTTTGGAGGCGATAGTGGCCCCACGGAAGTGTATGGACCCCACATTCAAGAATACACCTCTTGTCGTCGTGTGCATCCAGAGCAACTTTCCTGACAATATTAGTTGTAAGCACATGATCGACGCTTTGGATACGATGCTCTTTTTGTAGAATGGGCGAGTTTGTTCTGAGGCACTCGAGGTAATCCTCAAACTTGAGGTGCTCCCGAACCACTTGCCTGCTTACACCCTTTGCCTTTTTTGTTACAGAACCCTCAGCCCGGATCGCATAGGCTTTGGCACGAAGTCTAGCAAACTCCACAATCACATCCCCGTCTTTCTCGTCCTTGAGTTTGCCGGGTAGTTTTTTTGTTCCGGGGCAGAATTCCATACCGGTTTAGCTGGGGATAGCCCGATGTGTCGAAGAGCTTGACAAGAGCTGGAACTTTGGCTATATCACCATACGCATCGGCCGTGCGAACATGGTACACCAAGCTGTCTGTGTCTGTGTAGAGGAGCGAGATATTGTGGTTGTAGTGTGCACGTAGTATGCCGTAATATGTCTCGAACATGCACAACTTGCTCAGATCCAAAACTGCAGCTCCCACATAGATGGGCTTGTTGAGTAGCATCTTGCCCCGGTTCATGTGAATCAGAGACATCTGTTCGTTGTAAATTGTTCGAGACCTGAACAGCGGGCTTGGAACAAGTCGACGACACTGTGTTTTCTTCGTCACCAACCTCACATCAACGCGATTTCGCACATTCTCCATGGTCTTCCCAAATACCGCATTGTTCATTAATTTGAAAAAATCGCGATCAAGTTCCGAAGTGGCATCAGTGCGATGTTTGGTGTTCAGTTCGATGTACGGCTTCAACCATGGAGACTGCCTGAACAAGAGCACGTCGTAAACTGCTTTGACCGAGACCCCTTGCTGCATTAACCACTGGAGGTTCCGGTAGTGTAGCACATAACGCTTTTTGGGCTCCAAGTCCATGACGAGCTTCGGTTGATCCGAGCCAGGTGGACACTTGAATTCCGGAGCAGGCGAAAGGTCACAGAATGTATCCTGCAGCTTCTCGGGGAAGTCAAGGTCCACCTCGGCAAAAAACCCAAACTCGTCGCACTCTTTTTCGATGTCGTGGTATAAAGGATCAGCCCACTCAAACTGTCCTGTTGGGAGTGGCTGCATCATGGAGTGCCCGTAAAGATTATTCACATCAGTGTACATGATGTAGCTTGATGGTTGGGAGGGGTCGTAACCAGTGGCCATGTGGTGATTGTTGGCGTGTGCGAAGCGTTGCGACACTTGGACCATGCCGCCCCGGATAGCTCTCTCGATGAAAAGCATGATATCAACATCGAAGATAAGTGAAAGTTTAACTTTAGTCAGCAGGAGCATGGCCGACCATGCCAGTCCAGGAAGGCTGTAAAAATATACAGGGTCCAGGTTGTAAATGTCTATCGCAGTCGCCCGAAACGCCTGGAACACATCGGCAAGAAGCGTCACATCAAGCTTCAGGTATGCATCGTGGTAATCACCGAAAGTTCGGCAACCCAACTCGACCCACATAGACTGAGCATGCTTGTACTCCTCGTCGGTAATACCTGAACCTCTCAGCTGGCTGTAGAACATATCCTGGGGAGGCAGCAACTCTTCTTCGAACTTGGAAGGGTCGGTGACGTACTCGTAGGGGTAGACCCCTTTACGTCTGATGAGTGCGACATCTAAGTTCGGGAAACTTGATGTGGTAATGGCTAGTTGGTCGTCTCTGAGCTTCCCAGCAGCAGCATCGAGGCTTGCCTGGAGGAACCTCAGAGAGTCGAGGAACCGAAGCTCGATGCTCCTGCTTTTTGAGTCGGGGATCGGCACCCACTTGCTGACGCTAATATAACGCTCCTCGTTCTGTGCCAGGACATTGATTCTCGCATTGTCGTACCCTAGATGTGTGACCAAGTGATGGAAATCATATCCCGAGCCATTGTGAAAAAAGACCGGTATGAAGCGCGGGTCCCTGGCTCTCAAGTTACATCTGTTGCACCACGGACAAATGTAGCTTCCGGTCCCATAATGGTCATGGTGGTGGACCTTTTTGTTATCGTCAGTGAAGACCGAGTTGCAAACAGGACAATTTAGAGCTATTTCGTGCTGATGCTTGTTTTTGGGAGACAGAGGCAGCATGGGCTTGGGGGCCAACAGCACCTTCCCTATCTTGATGGCTTCCTGTTGCATTCTCTCCAGGAAGTGTTTGACCGGGTCGGGACCGCGATACACATAGGGCTCGGAGGCAATATGTTGGTCTCGCCACACCACAACATAGGAGTAACTCGAGGCCTCGTGGATTTGGAAAGGAATGGTAGAGGATGTTTCGGGGTTGGGCTCGCAGTTAGACAGAGGTTGAAGAAAGGCCTCGAAGTCTGCTACAATATAGGCAGGATGCTTCACCATAGCACTGTGCATGCGAAAGCACTCTACTGCACCAGGTTCGGGCAGGATAGTTCGTGCAGGCTTGTTGGTACCACAGTAGAACATGTGGCGAGCTAGCTTCTCAGCAGCAATGTTGGGTCCTCGAGAGTGTTTGAATTTATAATGGTTTTGGTTGTCGAAAGTGGACAGGCACCTGCGACACACCACGATGTGACCATTATGTCTATTTTTCTGATTTGAAACAAGCCGAGAGAGGGAGCGGATAAGGGTGTAATGGTGATGGGTTTCGTCCTTGATGAGCAGGAGGTTGATTTCTCGTACCTCGTTGTTGTTGCTCACGTTGCTCACCCGGATGGGGTGGACCTCATTTTTGTTCTCGGTGAGATCGTAAACATTGATGGCTAATTGTAGGCCCAACAAGTCACGAGCACGAACCTCAAACTTGCGAATATGCGAGACTTCTACAGGGTAGGCAATCCCGGCCATTGCATCCTCCAGTTCCGACTCATACTGCTTGTAGTGTGCAACACGGTACGAGTGGTTTTTCCAGTGAACAGGGTGCAATGCTGCCAGCACCGACCAGAGGAAGCATTTGGTGTCTTTGTTCTGAATATTGAGAACAGCTTTCCTTGCTTCAACCTCGGGTGGCAGGGCAATATAGCTAGACCCTGCCAGTGGCAGGGACTTGCTAAGTTTCAGACGAAGTTCGTGGGGGTCGCCACACAGCGAACCGCCCGAGCCTTTATCCTGATGCTCCTCGTGCTTTGCCACAAACTCCTCGACAAACTTGTCGTAGATGCTGTCGAGGTCAGTGATATCTGCCTGATGCAGTGTTTTTGCTTTTGTGGCATGGAAGAATTTATATATTTCATCAGACGGTTTCTTATACTTGCAGCATAGTACAGCATAGAATTTAGTGGAGTATGTAGCCAATGCATCGTTGAGGATGGATATTATCTTAGCTCGTTCGCTCTCCAGAAAACTACGCACATCGCAGAAGCTGTCTGATGTTATGTTAAAGTCTTCTAATAAATGCTCAAACGCAAATCGGTCTGCTTTCTTCGCCAGCTTGACGCGTTTGGCAGGTGGCGATTCATCGAGGGAGGTTACTTCTACCTTTCGCTTGGAAGGTTGCGGTAGAGATGTTCCAGTGCTCTTGCAAGTAAGCTGGTGTCGCTTGAAGTTGGCAATAGAAATATTTATTCCACACTTAGAGCACAGTTTGGTTGCACATATTCGCTTTCCCGGCACACAAGTACGACAGTGTCTTTGAAAACGTTTACTTGACACAGCAATTTGGCACGTAGGGCAATTTTTTTCAGAACGCATAATGCAGAGATTTTTTGGGGGTATGTTATTTAATACCTAATGCTGTGCAATGCAAAATATAATTGTTAATTTTTTTTTAACTATTTTCTATGACCTTATTTGGTTTTTTTTTTCGCCAAATTATATGCTTCTAGTCTCCTATACAATACAATATACGAACAATATTGTCAACAGTATCATATTTGAGCAGGTCGTTTGTCACCTAAACACTACAGCTTACAGGTTGGTAAAATCTGACATGAAAGCAGATAATACGCTTATGTCTTATTTATATGTAATTTTCACGGGCGTACAATATTGTCAACAGTATCATATTTGAGCAGGTCGCTTGTCACCTAAACACTACAGCTTACAGGTTGGTAAAATCTGACATCAAAGCAGATAATACGCTTATGTCTTATTTATATGTAATTTTCACGGGCGTACAATATTGTCAACAGTATCATATTTTAGCAGGTCGCTTGTCACCTAAACACTACAGCTCACAGGTCGGCAAAATCTGACATGAAAGCAGATAATACGCTTATGTCTTATTTATATGTAATTTTCACGGGCGTACAATATTGTCAACAGTATCATATTTGAGCAGGTCGCTTGTCACCTAAACACTACAGCTCACAGGTTGGTAAAATCTGACATGAAAGCAGATAATACGCTTATGTCTTATTTATATATAATTTTCACGGACGTACAATATTGTCAACAGTATCATATTTGAGCAGGTCGTTTGTCACCTAAACACTACAGCTTACAGGTTGGTAAAATCTGACATGAAAGCAGATAATACGCTTAAGTCTTATTTATATGTAATTTTCACGGACGTACAATATTGTCAACAGTATCATATTTGAGCAGGTCGTTTGTCACCTAAACACTACAGCTTACAGGTTGGTAAAATCTGACATGAAAGCAGATAATACGCTTATGTCTTATTTATATGTAATTTTCACGGGCGTACAATATTGTCAACAGTATCATATTTGAGCAGGTCGCTTGTCACCTAAACACTACAGCTCACAGGTTGGTAAAATCTGACATGAAAGCAGATAATACGCTTAAGTCTTATTTATATATAATTTTCACGGACGTACAATATTGTCAACAGTATCATATTTGACAAGGTCGCTTGTCACCTAAACACTACAGCTCACAGGTTGGGAAAATCTGACATGAAAGCAGATAATACGCTTAAGTCTTATTTATATATAATTTTCACGGACGTACAATATTGTCAACAGTATCATATTTGAGCAGGTCGCTTGTCACCTAAACACTACAGCTCACAGGTTGGTAAAATCTGACATGAAAGCAGATAATACGCTTAAGTCTTATTTATATGTAATTTTCACGGGCGTACAATATTGTCAACAGTATTATATTTGAGCAGGTCGCTTGTCACCTAAACACTACAGCTCACAGGTCGGCAAAATCTGACATGAAAGCAGATAATACGCTTATGTCTTATTTATATGTAATTTTCACGGACGTACAATATTGTTAAGAGCGTCAGTTTCCGTAGAGCTCTCTTTTTCCATCTTCCCTCTATACAGTGAAGCTGTAGAAGACACAATTAGCTAACCTAGCATACAACATACTTTCCTAATTAATATGGATATTGTCACACATTCCTCTTATTTTATACTGTTGTAAATGGAAAAGATTATGTACGGTAAATGTTTTGTATATTATAGGGAAAAAATGCAAAATATCCCCCAACTTTAATTCGATCCACCTCTGAATCGAATTTTTACATATTCTCACGCCGCCATATGTTGTCCTATTTGCTTCTTTTACTTGCCTTGCTTAATTAACTCTCGCTAATTAGCATTTTTTTGGAAGAAGTCAACTAGAACAACATATGGCGGTATGAGAAATATGCAAATTAAAGAATATTTTAGTAATATAAGGGCCCTAGCAATTAGCTTCGTCGACTAAGAGTACTCTTTTAAACATCTTCAGCTATCGTATTACTACGTGAAGACGTTTAAAATGTTTGGGTGTTGAAAAAGTTTGACCCTACTTTTTATTTCTATTGTTTGCTAATAGATGGCGCTAATAGTACCCCCTCCCCTCCCTCTCCCCTCTTCTCCTCTGCTGTATGACAAATAGCACAAACATAAAAATCAAGATTTTGGAGAGCAAAACATAAAATTTGCATGCATCTGATGTCGAACTAGGAACTTTTATCTTTCGGAGAATCAACATTATTTTTTTACTCAGTCGTCATATAACATGAACACACGCAAATATTCACATGTGCTTTTTATTATTTTGTGTTCGGTAAGTACAAGTATATTCTTACATAAATTATTGTTTAATTTAATAAATTGTAAACTCGGAGCCTGCTATACTAACACTCCTTCTGTCTATTGAAAGCGAATGTTGCGTGCATACGGAAATAACACAGAAAAAAAGCGGATGGAAGCAATTTAAAATCAGTGGAGCAAGGTTAGTATTACGAGAGCGTAAAAACATGTGCTTTCATTCAACTTCGAAAAATAAGAATAAATGTGTGCATACAGAACACATATGCTTTCTTTTCACAGTTGTAAAATCATATAAATTGTACATGAAGTAAGTTGCGGGAAGGCTCTCTCTTTTATGTCTGTGTATATGTTGTACAATTAGGTACAAGTATTGTACAATTAGGTACAAATTGTTGTACAATTATTTTCCCCAGTTGTCCAGTTGGAGTTGGGGGCATAACACTGGTACTATTTGTAATCACAGTGTTTACTCATGTATTTTGTTTAATATTTTATTTCAAATTTACTGTCAGAAACTAGAGTTGCCAGTTCCTGGATGTAGGTTTACCTACTCTGTTGGTTGTCACTGTCAAGCTTCCAGTATTCGTACAGCATAAAAAGCTATAACCCCCCTCTCAAAATATATACATTGTATACGCCAAGATGCTCAATAGCCTAGCAACACATCATGAAAAAACATGCCAAAAGGACCCAGTGGGTTTATAAGTCAGTGCTGCCAACTCCTATTTGTAGGTTAGCTTAGCCTGTGAAAAATCATATAGTAGAATTTTTGTAGAGTGGGTAGGCAACACCGACGAGGCTCAAATAATAATTTCAAGCCTCAAATAATAATTTCGAGCCTCAAAAAAAAAACATCCAATAGAGTTGCCAAATATAAACAGAGGGCAATAGACCCCCTCATAAAAAGCTACAGTAAAAACCCACAGTGTCGCCAACACTAGGCCCCCAACAGTGTTGCCAGACATAAAAAATACATGGACCCCTCAGGTTCTTTAATAAAAATTTACAGTGAAAAACCCAGTAGGTTTAACAACACTGTCAAACTACGGCAATGTTGCCAGATGTAAACAGAGGGCAATAGACCCCCTCATAAAAAGCTACAGTAATAGGTTATAGTGTTGCCAACTCTACCCCTCAAAATATACATCATAAAAAGCTACGACGAGCCTCAAATAATGATTCCAGCCTCAAAAAAAAAATTCAGAACTCTCATGTACGCTGAGGCTAGTAAAATTAACATACACCGTAAAAGGCTACGCCTCGCCCGAACACATGTACACTCACACACAAAAAAAAAGCTAAAAAATTATACACCGTGAAAGGCTACGCCGAGTTGGAAACACTGCTGGTGAGGTTAACATACACCATAAAAAGCTACGCCTCGCCCGAGTTGGCAACACTGCTTGTGAGGTTAACATACACCGTGAAAGGCTTCAAAATATCAGTTGGTGAAATTTTCGTGGGGTGAGTTGGCAACACTGCCAGAAAATAGAGCTCATGCCTTACGAGAAAAATCCATTAAGGCGAGCCGAGCCCCACATGATGATTCGAGCCCCAATTGAGGGCTTAGAACTCTCTTATTGTGTCTACTAATGTTAAAGCCAATTTAAGTAAATCTGAATTCCTAGTGTAAGAAGTGATTTACTTAGGAAGACGTTTACGCCAAATGGAATCACACCAACTGAAAAGCATGTGCGTGCTATTTTAGAAAGTCCAGAGCCAAAGCATAAGGTTCAACTACAAAGTATTTTAGGGATGGTTGAATTTCAAAGCCGTTTTCTACACAACTTGTCATCTACAATACCACACCTATATCGACTTCTGAGGAAAGGCGAAAAATGGTTGTGGTCTAATCAATGTGTATCGGAATTTAAGGCTGTTAAAGATAAGATTGTTTAGACACCTGCAATAATTCCTTTCGATCCTTCGAAAGAAATAATCCTAGAAACGGATAGTTCTTGCTAAGGTATTGGAGGTCGATTAGGGCACAAAATAGATGGCGAACATCGAACAGTGGCGTGTTTTTCAGCTACACTTTCACCTGCTCAGAAGAATTACTGTCAGGGAGAGAGAGAGAGAGAGAGGCATTAGCCATTGTTTCGTCTGTTAAGCTTTTTATTTATATCTGGCAGGTCAAAGATTTACAATATACACTGATTCAACGACTGCGAAATCATTGCTTGATTCGAATACACCAGTGCCAATGCAACACAATGCACATTGGCAGATTTGGAAAATATTCATGGCATCTCTGAATTATAAAATAGTGTATTCTAAGAAGGTTCCAATAGCAGACGCTTTGTCAAGATTACCACTACCTGAAGAATTGCAATCAGATTTTGTTTTGACAGCGTATGCAGATCTAGAACAAAAGTTGCAACCATTACGCATATCTGAGATCAAGGAGCAACAGAAAGTGATAGTTTTTGCATATCTGAGATCAAGGAGCATACAAAAAGCGATAGTTTGTTGTCTAAAGTAATAATTTACGTCAAGAATGGTTGGCCAAGAGGAATTGATCCACAAATCAATGAGGAAGCTGTAGCTTTATAGAAGAAACGTCTGGAACTGTCAACAGAAGATGGATTGTTGATGTGGGGAAATAGAATTATATTGCCAGAGACACTGCGATGCAAGTTTCTGACTCAAATTCATGGTCTGCACAGTGGCGTAGTGAGATTAAAACAGATTTGCAGAGATTTAGTTTGGTGGCCTAAAATGACTTCTGACATTGAAGGTTTTGTTGCAAAATGTGATGCTTGTCAGATGAATGCAAGAGCACCAGCAAAAGGACAATATATATCATGGACACCGACATCACAACCCATGGAATGTGTACATGTCGATCATTTCTATTTCAAAGGTTATTTATTCCTGTTGTGTGTTGATGCTCACACGAAATGTTTGAATGTTTGGCAATGTTCTAATTTAACGGCTCAGGAACCAATTAGACATTTAAAAAGCCAATTTGACATACTTGGTTCTCCAAAAGAGTTAGTCTCAGATAATGGACAACCCTTTGCAAGTGAACAATTTAAGATGTTATGCCAAAGGTTGGGAATTGAACTAAAGCATTTCTGCCCATATAAACCTTCGGGAAACGGGTTGGCTGAGAGAACGGTTAATACCGTGAAAAGGTATTTAACCCTCATAGGAGATATTCTAAAGGGGGATGTTAGAAAATTAAATACTGAAGTAGAATCACTGCTGCGTACAGTAATACACTGGCAAAACAACACTCCATTACCATCAAATGGAACATCTCCAAGTTCATTAATGTTTTCTTACAACACTGCAAGTAATATAATAATTAAAGATGACACTAAAAATGTTCATTATGAATGTGAGAAATTCTTAATTGGAAGTAAATATATTATTACTGCCCTGAAAGAAATATATATCGGAAAGGAGAAATTATTGAAATATGCGGTTTTGCTGTTTATAAAGTAAGAGATGTAGAAAGTACAGAAATGTACATTACTCATTTTTAAAGATTCTTCATGAAACGGGAGAAGATTCAAATCAGTCAGACAGGAACTAAGCGACAGTGAAAAACACAATGTTCACAGTTCGTCTCCGAAGCAAGAAAGTAGCTCATATTCGAAGGAAGCGAGCAGAGTTGGTCCAGGAACCAGTTCGTCTTCAAAGGGAGGAACTAATCTTGGTCCAGGAACCAGTTCGTCTTCGAAGCAAGGGAATGGTTTTGGTCTAGGACGTAGTTCGATGGGAAGAAGGAAATCTCAAAGAGTAAAAAGGACAAGAGTGTTTTACCCCTCATAAGTTTGTTTTCTCTGGAAGGGGAGAAGATTGATATATATTATAAAATATAGTATTATATATGGTGAACTAGCAGTTATGGCAATGTACATAGTCTGTGCATAGCAACGATTATGCA
Source organism: Lepisma saccharinum (assembly GCF_977018435.1). NCBI lineage: Eukaryota > Metazoa > Arthropoda > Insecta > Zygentoma > Lepismatidae > Lepisma > Lepisma saccharinum. The sequence continues at coordinate 46,104,770 of NC_139246.1, forward strand.
TCTTCTTGATGTGTCTTATGGATGATTTAAGTTTAATAATGTAATCCACCTTGTTACAAGTTTTAATATATTTTAATTATGAAGTTCCAATCTTGAGATGTTCATTTCTGTTGATGTTATAAATATTAGGACATAACAATCAAGGATTCCAGAAATGTAGGATTTATGGTGAGGAAACAATTGGAAGTGGAAAAAAACGTAGTTTTTAGTTTGAGGAACCTACATTAAAAATGAAACATAATGAGCCTAATTTGCGTGAAGATGTAAGTTAAATTCCTAATTTGTTATATAAGGGTTGTTGGATTTGCTTATCGTAGCATAAATAATACATTTCCAGTGTATTTATGCTAAGAGAATCAAACCTAACGGACCTAACTTAACAACGTAGACATTCCTCGAGAAACGTCACAACGCAACGTTCTCCTCACGTTGTGCGATAAAGAAGACAAGTGAAGGCAGTGTCTCCCTTATCTCACAACGATCAGACAACCTTGAACAATAAAATAACCAAAAACCATATATTTCTCAAACAAATTGAAGTAAAGCAATTTGAAATATAGAAAATATTTTACAGCTATTAAAAAATAGAATCTTCAATATCCAAAAATAAAATGAAAACCGTAAATACCGATGAAAACACGAAATATAGAAAGTTGAATCCTGTGGAAATTAACATCTATATCAATGATAAAAACCAAAGTTCGACCTGGCAATACTGTGTATTTACAACATGAATGTGGATTCAGGAAAGAAGCTATGGTAAGCAATGTAAGAAAGTTTGTTATTTCATAGAACAGGAACATCTAATTGAAAACATTCCGGTTTTCGACGAGAAAACAGCACTACATCAATTAGACACCATTGCACTGTTTGAAAACAACTGTTTCTCAGAACTGTCCTCAAAAATATAAATGACTTCTAATCACGTAGGTGATTTTTGGAAGTTCCGTATTATCAGTTTATGCTCTGACCCTATGATCAATATGTCACACTGTCTTTACTAGTCGTAGATAAACACGATTCCAAGAATTGCGTTCAAGTTCCCCTAAATTCTGAGAAGTTCCTGAAACCTAAATGTAACATTAATTCCATACAATTCCCTCACTGCGTTCTCTCAGGAAAACCGGCAGGCTGTATTTACTTCTTCTCTGAATTCAACCTTATCTCCGTCTCTGGCCTTATCTCAAGATAAGCTTCTTGGTAAGACATTGAGTTAGAAATGAAATCCAATGTGTAATGAGATCGCGATGTCACAATATTTATTTATTGGCGTTATGTGTGTAAACTAAAACTTGAACCCAAAATAATGACCCAATTTGTTTCTTCTTTCATGCGATTGTTAATAATTTCTCAACACCACTCAATCTCTTCATATCTACGAAACTATGTCAATAATTCTAGTTTTGGTATTACCCTAGACGTCCGCAGATTATTCCAGGGAGGGGCAAGCAAGATCATTATTTTGCATGGGGGAGCATATTTCTCCCCATAATAGTGTTGCACACTCAAAAGAAACACATTTCAAATAGAAGTTATCATGTTCCAACACCATAAATTACTGTGAATGAAATGAAATAGATGTGTGTAATATGTAAGTTTCTGGAGACATCCATTTTCCAAGAGGGGTCGTGGCCCCCCTTGCCACAACCCCTTCCGGACGCCCATGTTTATTACGTGATCATTCTTCGACTCACGACTGTGCAACACATCTAGTACGTTAGAGCTGAAATGACGTCCAAGGAACCGTGTCAGTGTGCCTCGCGTCCGAGGAAGCTTGTTTGTGTGCACCAAAATGAATCATTATCAGTAGAACGTCACCAACAGCTTGGAGGTTCAGCACCATTCTGGGCAGGTATCATGTTCGGCCGCCGTACACCACTGGTTCACATTCAAGGAAACATGACGGCCGCAGTGTACGAACACAACATTCTCCGACCCATAGTACGTGGTTTTGCAGAGACCGTGTAAGATGGGTTTACTCTACAGGACGATAACGCTCGTCGACATCGTGCAGCAGCTGTGAATGGATACCTGGAAGGACGTGGGATCCGCAGAATGGACTGGCCAGGGTCTTCCCCGGACTTGAACTGTATAGAACATGCGTGGACCTTCCTTAAAAAAGCAATTTCCAACCGTCAACATCCACCACTAACGATTCAGGTCCTAAAAGATGCTGCCATCGAGAAGTGGGACCGTTTACCTCAAGAAATGCTCAATGATTTGGTACTGAGTATGCCCCGTCGCATTCAAGAGTGCCTCAGGGTTCGTGGAGGACCAACACGTTATTGACTCATGTGAAACTGTCTTTCATTTGTGATGTTCTAACTGAGGAGGTTTCTTACTTTGTTTGGTTTAGTCACATACGGAGTGTTTTTCTTGTTTTTTTTCTTTTCATGCTGGGTCTCTCAAGTTACCGAGAAGTGTACGCTTTCGTTGAAATTTACTATTCTTAGTTTCACATGAAATAAAATGCTATCGGTTCCACCTCAGCACAACACAACAGAACCATTCGTGTCCATTAATAGTCTAGTCTTTAAAGATTTTCCTGCCGAAAAGTATGAAAGCTTGTAGATTAAAGGACACCAACCTCAGTGACGTATTCTGAGTCTAAGACCTGGATCAGCTCACTATGACACCTGGTCCTAGGCTATGGAGTAAGGAAGAATATTAGGCTCATTCTTGACGTCTTCAAGGAAGCCACGTTGCCATCCCAACGGTAGTCAGGTTGCAAACTTATAAAAATTCAGGTTGGCAACTCCTAAGAATTCAGGTTGCCAACTCCTAACAATTCAGGTTGCCAACTTCTAACAATTCAGGTTGCCAACTCCTAAGAATTCAGGTTGCCAACTTCAAAATCGCCATTATCCTCTTCTTCAAATCAGGTTAATTCACAGTTTCTAATCGATTTTTCTTCAGTAGTTTACTTTATAGGCTTCAGGCTTCGCAAATATCCTAGCTAGCCTGGAATATAGGCTCCTGACCAACCTGCAACTGACAAACCTCACCGAGCAGAGACAACAGTTTTCCACTTAAGTTTTCATGGCATAGTGCTCATATTTCACATGTATTAAAATGTTCAAAAGAAACTTGTAGGTAGGTTAAATAAACGTCAAGTTTGAACTTGGGAATAGGAATTTAGTCAAGTTTTCGGTGATACTAGTTAAATAGCTCATTTTGTATATGAGTTTGGGATTTCTTAGAATGTACGTAAATATACTGTGCTTGTAAAGTACGTGTAAATTTTATCACATTATATTAATGACCTAGGTTAGAACCAATGTTCTAAAGTACTTAGAAACGCAAGGCAATAATTTACTTTTGACCGCTAACATACAGTGCGTTCATTTTGGCTCGAGGCCGAGATAGCGCGTACTGCAGACGGCGAGGCATGGCGCAGATGCGGGCATTTTCACCGTAACATCCCGCTTATTTTTACGCACATATAATAAGCATGCAGACAATTATATTTGTGTTACATGCCGAGTACTATCCTGTGTAATAAGAGTTGTTCAAAGTGATGGCCAACTACATTCACACTATCACCGTGTATACAAATTAGCATACTAACAAAACCCACTTCCCAAAATTAAATTACAAATACACCACTGAGTGGACAACCCCGATAGCAAAAAGCTTAATTTTCACAGTGTTTTAAGGTGACGAAGTAGGAGCTTATAAAATCAAATAGTGCATGGGGTTTCACAGCAGTTTTCTTCAGTTATTCCATTCAGATGCTTGTTTCTTTATTTTGTTTGTATCTAACAAAAGTAGCAGGAGTTCCTCCCAGGGTTGTTAATGGTCCAGAAATTGTAAATAAATTTCCGGTCCACGAGAGAACATCAACAAGCGTAAATTGTTTATGGACCGTAAAGAATATTTTTTTTTCTGTAAAGTACTTCAATTAGGTCCAGGAACCTTGTTTTTGAATGAATTAAAATACGGTCCAGAATTTTTCCCCAGCTGAATTTAAATACGGTCCAGGAACTTCCAGCTGAATTTAAATACGGTCCAGGAACTTCCAGTTGAATTTAAATACGGTCCAGGAACTTCCAGCTGAATTTAAATACGGTCCAGGAACTTCCAGCTGAATTTAAATACGGTCCAGGAACTTCCAACTGAATTTAAATACGGTCCAGGAACTTCCAGCTGAATTTAAATACGGTCCAGGAACTTCCAGCTGAATTTAAATACGGTTCAGGAACTTCCAACTGAATTTAAATACGGTTCAGGAACTTCCAACTGAATTTAAATACGGTTCAGGAACTTCCAACTGAATTTAAATACGGTTCAGGAACTTCCAGCTGAATTTAAATACGGTCCAGGAACTTCCAAATGAATTTAAATACGGTCCAGGAACTTCCAACTGAATTTAAATACGGTCCATGAACTTCCAAATGAATTTAAATACGGTCCAGGAACTTCCAGCTGAATTTAAATACGGTTCAGGAACTTCCAACTGAATTTAAATACGGTCCAGGAACTTCCAACTGAATTTAAATACGGTCCAGGAACTTCCAACTGAATTTAAATACGGTTCAGGAACTTCCAACTGAATTTAAATACGGTCCAGGAACTTCCAGCTGAATTTAAATACGGTTCAGGAACTTCCAACTGAATTTAAATACGGTCCAGGAACTTCCAACTGAATTTAAATACGGCCCAGGAACTTCCAACTGAATTTAAATACGGTCCAGGAACTTCCAACTGAATTTAAATACGGTCCAGGAACTTCCAACTGAATTTAAATACGGTCCAGGAACTTCCAACTGAATTTAAATACGGTCCAGGAACTTCCAGCTGAATTTAAATACGGTTCAGGAACTTCCAACTGAATTTAAATACGGTCCAGGAACTTCCAACTGAATTTAAATACGGTCCAGGAACTTCCAACTGAATTTAAATACGGTTCAGGAACTTCCAACTGAATTTAAATACGGTCCAGGAACTTCCAGCTGAATTTAAATACGGTTCAGGAACTTCCAACTGAATTTAAATACGGTCCAGGAACTTCCAACTGAATTTAAATACGGTCCAGGAACTTCCAACTGAATTTAAATACGGTCCAGGAACTTCCAACTGAATTTAAATACGGTCCAGGAACTTCCAACTGAATTTAAATACGGTCCAGGAACTTCCAGCTGAATTTAAATACGGTTCAGGAACTTCCAACTGAATTTAAATACGGTCCAGGAACTTCCAACTGAATTTAAATACGGTCCAGGAACTTCCAACTGAATTTAAATACGGTTCAGGAACTTCCAGCTGAATTTAAATACGGTTCAGGAACTTCCAACTGAATTTAAATACGGTCCAGGAACTTCCAGCTGAATTTAAATACGGTCCAGGAATCTTTTTTTCCGGATCACTTCCATATTGAAATGAAACAATACGCAACTTGGACTGAATTTAAATTGTACGAGACAAAAGGTTCCAGTCTTGTTACGGAATCCAATATAGCCCGTTAGAATTTATTGGTTCCTGGATATTTAACAGCCCTGGCCTCCTTCATAGTTCACTCTCCTCTTCTATCGATCCCTCCGCGCTTTCACTGTTAATCTAATAGTACGAATGAGGAGTTAAGTTTGTGAACACCCTGTATCGTTTTTGCAGACAGTTCTATTTTCGACGAGGAGACCGAGCAAAAAGAAAAAACGCCAACGAAACAGGTTGTCCTTCAGATGCACCAGTTTGCTCGCAAGAAGCATACGTCACCATTTACTATGGCAAATTCCAAAAATTCCTCCACCAATATTTTCGACCCAAACACCGGCAGTCGGTTTGTTTGCCGGTCGTCCTCGGGAGGTGCCGCGACGATAAATTGCGGAGCCGAGGTCACTAAGCGGAACTCGAGGAGAGGTCAGCCAGAGATGCACGTCGGAACGCGGGGTCAAATCTCTTCTGGACGGTTCAACCACTTCCTTCGCGGTCGAACGTCGCTCAGATCCGGGACAACAGAGATCGGTCCGAAGGTCGGCGGCCAATGCCAATTCCAAAAATAAGCATGGTTTCTAGTACTCGCGCTAGTACGCAAAACTTGTGCGTTCCTTTATTGTATGTCTCTGAGCGCGTCACCACTATTTAAAGCCAAGCCAAAGCTTCGGCCTTTGCCTTGTATGTCGACGTCAGCTGCTGGTTCTTGAATAGGAGCCAGGACTCACTACTGCAAATGCACTATGGAAGTCTGTAACAAGAGCTTTGTGCAAATACCTAGGGCTCCAAATGGGAATTTTTGAAAAAAACGGACATGATTTGGAATGGAATGACTCATATGCACGTACAGTGTCTCTCAAAAGTTTTAGGACAACGACATTTTAAACTAGGCAACCCAATTTACACAACCCGTTGGTGGGTTGCGTGCAAACTTAGGCTCAATTTCAGGGTTGCCACATGCACAATAGATATTTATAAAATAAGCGAAAGAAATATAAACAAGTATTATTGTATAAAATTATTAAAAATATCACTATTATATCGCAAATGACGAAATTCTTTCTGAAAGAAAAAAATAGGTTTTCTAGTATTTCATCGCTGATGAGTCTACAGAAGGAAAAAGAGGTGAGAGGAAACGAAAGGTTACAAAGGAGAGGAGAAAGAGAAAGCGAGAGGAGAAGAGGAAAAGTAGAGGAGAGGAGATGTAGTGAGAAGAATGCAAAAAGATACGAGGAGAGATGAGGAAAAAAGAACAAAAAAGAGAAAAGAGGAGAAAAACGAGAGGAGAGTAGAGGAGGAGACGAGAAGAGGGAAGTGGAGAGTAGAGTAAAGGAGAGAAAAAGAGAAGATCGAAAAAAGAGATAATAGTGCAGTGGAGTCGGAAATCTAAGACAGGAAAGGAGATAAGAGGAGTGGAGAAGAGTGGGATGGAGATTAGATGCGAGAAAAGTAGGGAAGGCGATATGAGATAAAAGCAGAACAGAAAGAGGAGAGAGAAGAAGGAGAAGGAACTGGAGAGAAGAGGTAGTTGCAGAAAATATCGTCTGAGCGTCTAGACTGGATGCATTGGTCAAATTATCGACATGAAACATTCAATAACATTTTGAAATGTATTGGAGAATGTACTAGATGGGTTCGAAATGTCTTTTGGCTTAGTTCCGAGCAAGGTAAAATCTTCCATGTAAGATCTTTGATTTTACCTACGATTATACCACTAAAAACACGAATGTAATTTGAATATTTATAAGAATTATCCAATTTTTGTCCACTTCTCGGTTCGTTGAAATGGAGATTTTGTAATTTCATATTTCCCCTACCCCCATCGTCAATTCCAAACGGAATTATTCCGTTTCACACGGCGTGGACAATGAACACAATGGGATAGGTCTAAAACTTACGAAAATAGTCTGCCACCGGAAGGGTTTGAACGTACGATCTTCAGATTGACATTCCTGAACGGTAGCCACTACCCTACAAGTTTTCGCTCCTTAAACCAGGTAGAAGAACCACTACACCACGCCTTTACCTTCGAATGAAACAACAATTTTTAAGTATTCTGTCCCTCCAATATTGTAAATGTCGTTTGGTATACTTGTAGTTGAACTTTTACTTTAATTTTGATTTTCTTTGTTGTAGTATAACCGATATCTTCGAGAAATAATTTTCGAAGTGATTAAAACGAGAATATTGGTAGTTGTGAAAATGCGAGTTATTTCTTCTAACTTATTATTGTGATTAGACATTATTAATGGAAAATATCTAGAGGCTTGAACATTACAGGACGATGTTCTTTTCCTGTGATACTGGAACAGACAAAATGCTTGTTTACTGATGCAAGTATTGTGTCCAGAACAGTCTTATGAAATGTATTTGCTGTTGCGTAAGGTAACACGAAATACTTACTTACACCGTGTGCGAACTACCAAATCTGCGCAACGTTATACGTAAACAGGCGGAAAATTTTATTCATGAAATCATGTCACATTTGACAGTATTAGACAAGAGAGACTCGTGGGACACTGTGTTAAGGTGCTGGACTAAATCCTTCTAATTTTTCTTCCTCGAAGAACATCAATTTCTAAGGAAGAGCAACAGTGATGATCTTTCTTATTTCCGTTAAATGCTTACACTTTCCTTTAATTGGGTTAAAAATAAATAAGAATATTGCTTGCATTTCTGTCATTGACGTAGACCAGACAGAGAGACAGACAGACAGACAGATATTTACAAAATACATAGTTCAAATAGTGCGAGCGCCATTAAAAAGTCATGATAATTCTATGTTGCGTACTTAGAATTATTCATACAATAAAGAACATGTCTAATTGTGAGTTAACAAAAAAACAATAATAAAGATACATTTTCGCATCACGATTGCAGTTCGAAAAAGTGGGGACAGGAATTGAAAGTAACGCATTGTCCTGAGTAAATCGGTGAATCGGACGTCTGGTAACCTTGCAACAATGATTATAAAACTAAAACCACACAATATTGCAGCTTGAAGACTTTTGCGCAAGAAACAGATTCATTTATGCAAGAGCAAAATTGAAATTTTTACACATTTCAAAAATCGACGATGTTATTTTCGTATTTATTTATTTATAGGTTCACAGTTAAATATTTTAGGGTTCGAGGGGGGAGCATGGCCCACATGGCCCCTCCCCTGGGTACTGACCTTACGTAGACAGTGGAAGAGAAATTTTGGAGAACCTTTCTATTAAATTTAGTATTTACATTCACCTTATGCTCAGATAGCTTAAACCGTTTATTGACAATCGTGAACTTTTCGTTTAATATATAATATTTATTTTTAAACGACGGGAGAACATTGGTCGAATTTTCTTTCTTGCTCTTTTGAGAGAATATATACTTCTACAATAGCAATCGCGTTCGGAAACCGTGAAAAAAATGACTTGGTTTTCAAAGGCAGACAAGCTTTGTAGTCTAACTTGCTGGCGATCAAAGTGACTCACTCACGCTCTTCAAGGCCGCTTCTTATCGCAAAACACTGTGGTTCGATTCACAGTGTCTGCACCCAGCACGTTACAAGTGACCAGAGTCGAATTTTAAAGAGAATCTGAAGAATGGTAGATTTCATCAGAGGCGGCTAGGTAGGCATCAGCTCTACATGCAATAGTTTAAGTGATAATTCCTGACAAACAAAAAACCGTATTGAAAAATTATTGGGATAGTAATACGTGTATCCGCTCCTTTTTAACAATGTAAGCTCCAAGACAATCTGTATTCCATTTATTTATCTTGGCAACTTGGTCAACAGGAGGTTATCGCCTTCGATAATCAAATTGTCTGATCAATTATTTTTTGTTTACCCAGGAACATGCCCCATAGGAGATTTCCGAGACCGGGTTACGCTACTCACTCGTAGCTCCCCAATTTCTTCACGATGGTGGGTTGCTAGCGGTCCCATACACAGGCCGAGAACCTAGAGAGTGAGCATAGGCGGACTCGAATCTATGCCGTCCTGCAGTCGGAGGTCACGGAGGAGGACTTTTCTTATTTTACCTTTGGCTAATCGCGACGATGAGGATGAATACTGAATAGAAAAATAAAGAAGGTCACGCACAAAGTAGAGGACCATCTTCAACCTCTTAGGTGACGAGTTCAAGCCCTAATTATGAGGATTTCAACCTTAGACGACCTCAATTTCAAAATTATAAACAAAATGCCTACTTACACTAAACTTCTCAAGGCCAAAATAGTTTGTAACTGTGAAACTACCCCTGAATACAAATTGACATTTTTTTTCCATGTGAGTAAGAATTAAATGCGTGGCATACAGACATAGATGATACCTTTTGAGAAACAATTAACTGTACCCTGTTCCAGCATCTCTGGAGCAAAGCCGCGCAAAGCGGAAGAGAAGTTGAGAGAGGGGAGAGGGGATCGAGTGGACAGAGAGAATCAGTGCACGCTGCTGGGAAGGCTGGTAACTGCAGTGGCTTTCCTCCCTCCACGCAATCCCATTCCTCTCACGTGTTCATCGCTGCTCAGATACTTGTTTTCGTTCACCTGCTCCAGAGATAAGTGGGACAGAGTGTAGTTCGCATACATGTAGCAAGTAAAGAAACTTATCCCAGAATGAAAATTCCACATAGTTTTAAAACATTTGTTTAAGCAATGAATGACTGGAAACGGATCACACATAATTCCCTAGCCAAAATCTAGTGGTCGAAAATTAATTTCAAGACATTTCATATCTATTCACCATATTCCAAGTTATAAGGAACTATTTCGTAGATGTTCATGAAACCGTTATAAAATTACAAATAAAATATACTCACAAGCTTATAATAATAATAATAATAATACGAAGAAAGATATTCAGAGTTAAATTTCAAATCCATGTGTATAAATTAATTCTAGAAGTACAGAGCTATATCTGAGTATTTAACTTCTCTTTTGCAGATAACGTTTACAATATTGAGGCGACAGAATAATTAGGAACTGTAGCTCCAAGAAAACAAAGGGCGCAGTGTATTGGTTAGAGTTCTTGAAAGCATTGCTTTCCCACTTTCGATCCTCCATATTAGATGTTCCTTAAAAAAGAATCCCTTCCAATAAACAAGAGCATGGTAACATTATCTGTAATAGTAGCAGTATACGAGTATAGTGGCTACATTGTTCTGCATATGGAATTTATAAAAAAAATAAACAAAAAATGAATTGACACACGTTCAACGGGATATTTTTATATATAAGATCGTGAATAATGATACTCTAACGATAATTGTGTACTGCTTCAAAGACATTGATAAATATTAATGAAATAACTATTTATATGTATAGCAATTCAGGACATGCTAATTTGACCCCTTTTCCCACTCGAATTCAATGCAAGAATACCTCCGAAAATATCGAATGAAAAGTTCTCATCATGTGCAATTCTCCATTAAATGTTTTCGCCTAGTCGTAATACTTTCGTTTTTTCTTTATTACAAACAATACTTGTTTGCACGTTACATGCAGAAGAGTTACATCTACATTTCACATTGGTCAGCTCATTCTACCTGGCTTAAGGAGCGAAAGCTTGTAGGGTAGTGGCTAACGTTCAGGATTGTCAATCTGATGGTTGTAGGTTCAAACCCTTCCGGTGGCAGAAAATTTTCGTAAGTTTTAGACCTATCCCATTGTGTTCATTGTCCACGCCGTGCGAAACGGAATGATTCAGTTTGGAATTAACGATGAGGGGAAGGGAAATATTGAATTACAAAATCTCAATTTCAACGAACCGAGAAGTGGACAAAAATTGAATAAGTCTTATAAATATTAAAAATTAAGTTCATTTATTTAGTGGTGTAATCGCAGGTAAAATCAAAGATCTTACATGGAAGATTTTGATTTGCTCTGAACTCAGCCAAAAGGCATTTCGCACCGAACTAATATATTCTCCAATACATTTCAAAATGTTATTGAATGTTTCATGTCGATAATTTGACCATTGCATCCAGTCTAGACGCTCAGACGATATTTTCTGCAACTACCTCTTCTCTCCAGTTCCTTCTCCTTCTTCTCTCTCCTCTTTCTGTTCTGCTTTTATCTCATATCGCCTTCCCTACTTTTCTCGCATCTAATCTCCATCCCACTCTTCTCCACTCCTCTTATCTCCTTTCCTGTCTTAGATTTCCGACTCCACTGCACTATTATCTCTTTTTTCGATCTTCTCTTTTTCTCTCCTTTACTCTACTCTCCACTTCCCTCTTCTCGTCTCTTCCTCTCCTCTCCTCTCGTTTTTCTCCTCTTTTCTCTTTTCTGTTCTTTTTTCCTCATCTCTCCTCGAATCTTTTTGCATTCTCCTCACTACATCTCCTCTCCTCTACTTTTCCTCTTCTCCTCTCGCTTTCTCTTTCTCCTCTCCTTTGTAACCTTTCGTTTCCTCTCACCTCTTTTCCCTTCTGTAGACTCATCAGCGATGAAATACTAGAAAACCTATTTTTTTCTTTCAGAAAGAATTTCGTTATTTGCGATATAATAGTGATATTTTTAATAATTTTATACAATAATACTTGTTTATATTTCTTTCGCGTATTTTATAAATATCTATTGTGCATGTGGCAACCCTGAAATTGAGCCTAAGTTTGCACGCAACCCACCAACGGGTTATGTAAATTGGGTTGCCTAGTTTAAAATGTCGTTGTCCTAAAACTTTTGAGAGACACTGTACATAAAATTTGTTTTAATGAAGATTTATTAATAAAAGCAGGGACAATGAAACTAATTTTATAGCCTTTTAGAACATACTTCAAGCTTCAATTTGAAAAAAAAATTGTATGATGACTACAGTGCGTTCTAGTGATAATGCAATTTTAGTAATTTAGCAATTGTTTTCTGATTCAGTGCAAATGGCGTTTTTTTTAAGTGAAAATTTTGCGTGGAAAATAAAATGTGTTGGCAATGCGTTTTATGTTATTCGATAGATAATTATGTTCTCTACAAAATAGTATGTTTAGTTTTTTTATACTGATATACTTTTTGTTCTTTTCAGGTCATTAAAATGGAGTGTCAAGTCGATAAAAAAAGAGCATTTTCGACACCTTCTGCTTTTTGTGTTTAATCGAGGTGCCAAAGCCACAGAAGCTGCTCGAGAGATATGTGAGGTGTATGGCGTTAACAATTCGGTAGAGGAATCGCTGCTTGTGTCCATGAGTTGACCGATGACGGGCAAGCAAACCGGCGAAGATCGTGGGTCGTTGATTTCTGTTGTTGTCGTTCAAAGCATGCGGAACCCATGCGCCCAACTTTTGAACTTCTCCCATCGAGAGAAAGTGACGCTCTATGGTACTGTGGGAGCATTCCATTATCTCTGCCAATTCCCCCATCGTTTGGCGTGGATCTTCATGAATAAGCTGATTCAGTCGCTCCTCATCGAACTGAACGGAGCGTCCGGTGCGATGCATGTCTTTGAGATCGAAATTGCCGTCTTTGAATCGCTTAAACCAATTTTGAGCCGTCCTAAGAGGCATCGCTTCTTCGCCATACACTTCACAAATCTCTTGAGCAGCTTCTGTGGCTTTGACACCTCGATTAAACGCAAAAAGCAGGTGTCGAAAATGCTCTTTTTTGTCGACTTGACACTCCATTTTAATGACCTGAAAAGAACAAAAAGTATATCAGTATAAAAAAACTAAACACACTATTTTGTAGAGCACATAATTCTCTATCGAATAACATAAAACGCATTGCCAACACATTTTATTTTTCACGCAAAATTTTCACTTAAAAAAAAACGCCAGAACTTATGGGCCAACCCAATACATACTACGAACATTAGAAAAAAAATTCAAAGTGATATTATCGATTTGACTCGTAGAACTTTCTCTGTTAGACTCTGCAGGCCACCACCGTGGCCTCGGCAATGACCGATGCGTGCAAAATTAAGAAACTTTAGCCTCCTGTTTCTGAGTAACCATGAGGTACGCAGAAGAAAAATTATGCACGTGTTCATACCTTGTTGGTATTAACAAATTCACCAAGTTTCGTTAAAATCTGAAGCCAACGGGAAGGTTGCTGATTTTCACAAACCGGAACGACGCTGCAGCCCTCCAAGTAACATAAATTTACAGCATGGGGTATCTGGTACCTTCGATTAAATTATGTTATTTTACGTCGCTTTCCTGCCACTTTTGGCTAATCGCGACGATGAGATTTGATAATGACATGACGAAATTGGTGAAGGGACACTCACAAAGAACTCACTGAGAGTGCTACGGAGGTCGGCCCGAAAGAAGGGGGGGGGGTTGCGACCTGTTTAGTCTTGACTCCCTCTTCCTTGGAAACTGCCATCAAATTAGAAACATCAGAAAGTTTATTAAAATTCGATAACATAAGTTAACTTTTTTAGTATTCCAAAAGAATAATCATTGGCTTAACTTTGACGGCCATGAGTGCACTGGCTCCCCAAACTTTTCAAATTTATTAAAATTTCTCTTAAACTTCTGTGATCTGAATTTCACGTCCCCCCCCCCCCCCAGGTTACCCAAGAATAACCAAAGTTAAAAATGCATTACATTGAAAAACTAGATTTGGAATACAGAAACCAAGTCAATATTTCACTTTTCTTTTTATATTTTACCACTTACTGCAAAAAAAAAAAGAAATCGCTCCATTATACCCTGTACCAGCTAACTGTAGACCAGACGAACGAGAACAAGTCTCTGCGCAAGAAGTGACGCGAGACGGCTCCACCAATGAACAGTGAGAGAAACGGGATTGCGTAATGGGCGACTGGAGTTACCCGATTTCCCTGCTTTGCTCTGTCAGAGTTGCAAACTTTTGAAACAGATAATACCGTTCGCACACGGCAAACGGACTGTATCTTCGTCTCTAGGTTCATACGCTTGGTTTGAGAATTTCTTAGGGAAATATTAGGGATAAAACAGCAAGTGAAAATTTTGATAAGCCGTACATTTAGCGAAAGGACTAAGGTCTGACATGCCATGACATGCACAATAATTATCATACGGTTGGCAACGTTGCGCTTTCACCACTCGATTTCCCTCCTCCTCTTCTGCCCTACTCTACAATTAGCTGGGACACGGTATAGTTTTAGTAATACCAAATTTTAAGTGTGACAGCTTACACAAGGTAAACCTTAAGTCAAATATTTGACCCCATTCTGTAAACATTTTTCTTGAAGGACGTGTGTAAGAGTTAATGGTAGGTTGATTTGTTATTTTAAGTCCCCTTTATGCACAGTAAGGCTAATCGGGACTCGGCCCACAGTTTAAAGTTGGATTTTAACCACTATGTGCCTCCACCGGGTGTTAGTGTATGAGTTAATAACAAGGGAACTATGAATTTCAGTATTACTACGTAAAGTGTAACATGCAAAGAAAAACAGTTGTGCTAAAAGTTATTGATCTGGTTTGTCGATATTGGTGTCCCTCATAATATAATAAGAAGAAGATGAAATTGACAATATAAGATATCCTTATTATTAGTTTATAATTATAGTATTTATACTATTCAATTTTGTCACTCACATAACCTGAACCCGTCTATTACTAACATTTATGGCGTCGCCAGTGAACTACAGTTCCAGTTATTTATTTTTTAAAGTAGCTCGCATGTGTTCAACTTTTGAAACTTCGTCGATAAAAATAACTACTGGATTGTACAAAATGTTGTTTGAGGGCTTCCTTCACCAGTACCACCACTTGGCCTTCCATTGTCGATAATCAGGAGAGGAGAATATTTGTTAATAATTGCTAAAGCTCTTGTCCATTCTTACGGCAGGCGGCCTACCTGCAGGCAAGGGAAGTTGGGAGCGGGGAAGCGACCAATCCAGCGCGATAAGAGACGCGTACCTCTCGGCGCCACCGCTGTTGTCTGGTTGGTCTACTGCGCATTCCCCGCTCCCCACTTCCCATGCCAGCAGGTAGGCCGCCCGCCGTAAGAGTAGACAAGACCTATAGTAATATGTAGAGGAAATTGGTCTTTAAAAAAAAAACTTTGTTTTTGTACTTTACTGAGACGCTTTGCTTGTGAAATTGAGTTAAATTTAAGTATAATATTTTAGCAGCTATGCTTGCAGTTCGCAACCTGTGAATATGTAGGTTTTTCATGTTTAGTAAATTGTATTTTTAGTAAATTGTATTTTTTAGTAAATTGTATTTTTTAGTAAATTGTATTTTTATTAAATTGTATTTTTAGTAAATTGTATTCATGTTACATGGTTGATCATAATTAACGTCATACGTTATTTTATGTTTGCAGTAGGTGTCTCCAACATAATGCTGGACCTGAAATGAAACAATATTGCGAAACATGCTGTGAAGATCATATTCATCATGAAATTAACTTAGCGTATTTGCAAATAGAATTATCACCCACGTGCATACTGTCAAGTAAGTTAATAACTGGGGAGGCAAATTTATGGTAAATAAAAACTGAGGAGAGCGGTAAATGAAATGGTAGATCAGCGGTGTATACCAGCGTTGGAAAAAATAAAACAGACTAATCTTATCGCTGCTACAGCTAGCAAGTTCAATGAAACTGGAAGTTGAGTAGACATTCGGGGGAAGAAAGGAATGCAGCTTGACAGGGAACGAAGTTTTCGAACTGAGATTATGTGCATGGGAAATCCCAATTTGCAGCGTCTTCCTGATGTGATCGAAGATAAAACGTTCTTCAGCTGCAAGTGGTAGGAAACTTTAGCCAAACGTTTCGTTACAAATCGACAGTTTCCGCGTACAACCTCGATTGCCGGTTTTTGAGTGTTTTCTACTTAATTTGATTAAATTTCACGGTTATTTCGCGAACAAGCCTTCATTTCGTGGAAAAGCACACATTTCGCATTACTTCGCGAATGAAATTCATGCATATTTCATCATTGGGGGTGTAGTTACGTGCAGAATGTTCAAAATTACATCTTTCTTTCACATTTCGCGATTTCGGGCATTGCGAAAATTCAATGTCCCTAGTAATAACCTACAACCATGTTGATATTACGTAAGCAGTCCGAAATAGCATGTTCGAACTGTTTATGAGTTTTGTACATACATACCAACCCCATAATAGTAACTTTTATAGTTGCCTTGCCTTCCCATTTCTGCCATTTGCAATTCTATGCATATGTTTGCAACACTGGGTACTTTATGCGATTTCGTCCAATATTTATTAGAATACGGAATCGTGATATAACGAAAAGCTTTGATTATTTAGGTCCCCTTGTCAGGAGATAAACCATCCCACATTAATTCGATAATTACGAAGGAACAAATTTACATCAGTATTTTACGATTTTCAAACTCCGTTGTAAATCTTATTTCCATTAAGAACAATGTTTGTAAGAGATGTGGGAGTGTAGTTGTCTTTGACGTACAGCGCTGTAGAGTCATTTTACGACCATATCGAGTATGTAAATTACATATGCCAGAAGAGTCAATACGCGACTTCCCTTTGCCTTCTCTTTCTTCTACTTCTCGTACAAAGTAAACTTAGCAAAACTTGGTACTTCAATACATAATTATACATGAATGAATACAGGCTAAAGCTTTTAATGTGCCGCATTTGTTTTATAATACACTTGCTGCTCTTAATTGTGTCATAGACCATCGCCTTCTACTATGCTTTACGCCTTCCCACTTTCGTTATTCTCCGTGTATTATCACGAACAGAAGGTAGTACAAACAATGGCCGCTTTGGCGCTCATAGCGTGTTATTCCACGATATTCTGATTACACCCCTTCTCATGCTTGGGTCATGGTTCTATGCAGAGGCTCAACCACAAATTGTTTACTTGGGAGTGGCAAGTATCAGGATAAACGTACCAATAATAATAATAATGTTAATAGTAATAATTTTATTATTATAACATTATTATTCGTATTATTGATTTGCTATATTTTACTTCGATTTTGTGCCACTTTTGGCTAATTTGCGAAGATGGGGATGAGTGATGATATGATGAAATTGATGAATGGACACTCACAAACATCCATGCCCAAGCCGAGATTCGAACCCGGGACCAACATTCTTCTTATTCTTATTCTTATTATTATTAGTAGTAGTAGTGGTAGTAGTAGTATCAAATACGTTATTCCCTCGTAAATTATGCAAAAAGGGGGTAGAAGTTGGTGCTATAGCATTTGTGTTCGAACAAACGATTTGAATTATTTTTTCAACAATTTCAATTTCACATTAATAATGGAAAACAAACACGCAAAGTATTTTTCAAAGACAGAAAATGCTTGATAAATGCATTCCAAATAGTATTCTCTTTTACATTAACATGTATAACTTTCATGCACGACGTATGTTTCACACATATGCAACATGTAGCGACGTGGACACTAAATTGTGTACGTATTCAAAGTTTCTTTAATACATATTATATATAACATATACTACGGATTTAAATACATTACACAACCAATTCATCCATTTCACAATAAACCAACGGCAAAAATTACATAAATTGTCTCTCAAATGTGCA
The DNA here is from genome assembly GCF_977018435.1 of Lepisma saccharinum. Lineage (NCBI taxonomy): Eukaryota > Metazoa > Arthropoda > Insecta > Zygentoma > Lepismatidae > Lepisma > Lepisma saccharinum. The sequence goes on from NC_139246.1 coordinate 46,122,654, forward strand.
AGCTCCCTTTCCTCAAAACAATTATTCATACATTCAAAACAAAATCAATTAAGACAAGTTGTATTTCTCTGTGTGGTAATTTACAATCATTACAGAGAATAATGACAGATTGCGAGCGAAGCGAGGAAGAATTTTTGTGGATACAATTTTTTTGCAGGCTGAAATCACTGTTGATTTAATAGGGCGCAATAACTTCACGGGACTCCAATGCATTCTCTCTTTTACAACTTTTGTGCCTCCCCGATGGTGTAATCGCTTTGTGATGAAAGGGGTCCCAAGTTCGATAACCGGTGGAGACACATGGCACAGTGGTTCGGATTCCACTTCAAACTGTAGTTCCAGTCCTGATTAGCCTATCTGTGCGTAAATCAATCAATCAATTTTACAACTTATTTTCATTTAGATAGTTCGGTGCCCAGGGCTGACCCCCACCGGCCTTTAGCTACGGTTCTGAACTTGATGAGACTAAGAAAAGCAGTGATTGTGAGCGAAGCGACTAAGAAAGATTTACGAAAAGTATTTTTATTTGCAAAAAAATGAAGTTGTGGGCGGTAATTGCCCCTTGCAGGTACACTTGTTCGTCAACGTTTGCCCACCTAGAACTCATTTCCGTCCAAGGTTGGGGGGCGATGCCCCCATTGTGGTTGCGCCACTGCTTCCACGTCATCTTCATGCTCAGATATGCCAATGGGACTTTAAAGCCTAACTAGAACTGAACGGATTTAGCAAGTGAAAAATTTTAATGCAATTACTCAAAGTAAGAACATTTTGCGTGTGAAATATGCGCATACGATCCATGTTCCATGTTGCGTGAGTACAAGCAAGCAATGGTCCTACGGACGAAACTTGAACTAGTACGCCCATTTTACAGTTTAAGTGAAGTGGAAAGTCGTAACATCATAACCACAGACTTATTTGAAAGGCCGCCCGCAGGGGAGAGGGCAGAGTAATCAAAGTGCGGGGGAGACGTGGGGTGATGCTTTACCCCCACAGTTAAGAAAATTCTCATAAAGAACCATATAATACTCGTATAAGATATTACTTAATCTGCTGTCTTTCAAGTTACCCCTCGCCCATGTATTCACGCTGCAATTGCACCATTCCATTAGGTACATGATGTATTTCCAGATATCTCGAGGGGGAGGGGGCAAATGCCCACAATGGCCTCCTCTGCGGGCGCCATTGCTGATTTCGTTAAATCAAAAACGTTTGGATAATCCTTTTCGCTATACAAAAGAAATAGTATCGTTTACTAAGTTTCGTAATTTTTAACAATTGTAACTAAAGCAAAAGTGCTCAATTACTAAAATAATTTGTTTCTGGTGAATACTGATTTGTTTGTTTCCTATTTATACAAAAGTTAATTTCTACAAACTACTCCTTTTTTGTTTTTCCAAACTTTTTCTCTGGGAAGAGTAAATTGTACTTTAAGTTGACATTAGGTATTGAAAAAGGGGTGCCGAACGGGGTGCGGAAGAAAATTAAGAGCAGCTAAAGTAATTTAGAAAATTACCCATAATAAATCGAGACTCTTCTTCATTTCGATTTCCTGTGCAGACGAAATTTTAAATTTTACCATGAAATAAGTTAGGCTGCATCCTACAGTGTAATTAACCCTTTGTCCCCACTTACGCACATACATGATAATGGACTCAGAGATTTTCATCTCTAGTCAAAGTAACTTTATGGGGCACATTTCACCTGTTGTACATACATGCTGACATAGGTTCTTTGCATCGAAGCATTCTTAGAAACAAGCTTTTCTTCACAAACTGATCTTAAAATGTCGCATTTTCTCCGTTTTTTGGAAAGAGCAACATTATTTTAGGATCCAAAGTATTGTGAGGACTATGAACGTCTCATGGTGCAAGAAAAAGCAACTATTAACATTTCTGCCTTTTCTTTAGGAGTGTTTCACCTACGTCACAAACTGTTGCATTGTGGCTTTGAGCAGCCATGATGGAAGACAGTTCTTGTAAACAGACGGAATAGAAGCAAGCGGGCAGGAGATTTGAACATTGTTTACGATGGTACAGTCACGGATACTTCTGGATTGTGATTTTTCCATTGAAAGTCAATGGGGTAGTTACAACCCAGAAGTGTCCAGGACTGTACATTGTGCATTATTCGGTTGTTCAAACAGAAGCCTCACGATATTTGCTTGCACACGGCAAAAACAAAACTGGCCGTGAACATGGCGGCTGTGCGAATCTTGACGTCACATGAAACCCACCTATAGGGAATCCGTGTGTTCTTGTGAACCTCAGCAGGTGACACCTCTGTTGAAAATACATATTTAAATTGGATTTGTTTTAGTATTGAAGAGGACAGAGAGAGAGAGAGAGAGAGAGAGAGATTGAGAGAGAGAGAAAGAGAGAGAGGCGAGGCGAGGGGGGAGAAAAGACGAAAATAGCCTCTTTTTCTCTCTTTCTCACTTTAGGAAGAGAAAGTAAAAGAAGAAAAGATAGAAGCCGAGAGAAGATGAGAGAGAGAGAGAAAGCCAGATTGACTCCTTTGCTCAACAGGTGGCAGTAAACAGCTTTGAAAAACTAAAATATGCTGACCAAGGCAGTAATTTATTTTATAAAAAAACATAAACTAACGTAACGTTTCAACCTTCTAGCAAGGTCTTCTTCAGACTCTGTATCAAGTACAAAAGTAACCAGATACCACAAAAGACCATTATATATACACAAACATTACTCCCTCCAGACTATTTAGAAAGTTGTTTGGAACTTTCTAGCAGATGACTTTCACTTGCCAACTTTACTTTCACCTAAAAGGCTAAACACAATTACTTCCATATAGAATGTGGTTGGGCTTTTAATCTCACACTCTTTTCCCTTCATTTTTCTTCCTTCTCCTCTCCTCTTTCTCTCTTGTCCTTTCCACTCTTTCCAACATCTTCTTCCATTCTTTGTTTAACTTCAGTCCCCCATTCCAGTTCATTGTGTCTTCTTCACCTTTCTTCTCTATTTCCTTGGCTTCCTTCCATTTTCTCACTAGCATTCTCTTCTCCCTTCCTATCTGCTTAGCCTCATCCCACTCTATGTCATGTCCTGTTTCTCTCGTGTGTTTAAATATTGCATTTCTCTCTCTCTTAAGTCGTACATCATCCCTATGTTGTTTCAACCTGTCTTTCAGCCTGTTTTTCGTTTCTCCTATGTACACACTCTGACATTCTTTACATTTCACTTCGTAGATAATCCCTTCCTCTTCCTCTTCTCTGTTTTCCCTTTTCTTGTTAGCATTCCTCGCTATTCCTAAGATGCTTCTCCCTCCCTTCCTGTAAGTTTTAACTCCCGCTTTCCTAAGCACTTTGCATATCTTTTCTGTGGTCTTCCCCATACTCCTTATTCCAAACCTTCTCTCCTCTTTTTCTTTCTCTTCCAATTCTCCCCTGCCCGTTTTCTTACTTCTTCTGTTTATGTCCAGTCTATCCTGCTTCTCATAGCCATTCTTTTCCAGCTGTTTCCATAGGCTATTTATTTTGCCTTCTTTTTCACATTCTTTCATGCATATTAATTGTGTTTAGCCTTTTAGGTGAAAGTAAAGTTGGCAAGTGAAAGTCATCTGCTAGAAAGTTCCAAACAACTTTCTAAATAGTCTGGAGGGAGTAATGTTTGTGTATATATAATGGTCTTTTGTGGTATCTGGTTACTTTTGTACTTGATACAGAGTCTGAAGAAGACCTTGCTAGAAGGTTGAAACGTTACGTTAGTTTATGTTTTTTTATAAAATAAATTACTGCCTTGGTCAGCATATTTTAGTTTTTCATAATCATGGAAACAAGGCTTAATGGTGTTATAACAGCTTTGCTTACAATATGCTTTGCGCTGTTTGTCTATAAGGGTGTAAATCGAAGAAATGTCTTGCTTCTGGGGAATTCCAAAAAAATTCCAAGCCAAGTACACTCCACGTCGAGCTACACTACCTTAATTTTAAGGATTTCTTTACTAAACAACAACTTCCTGCAATCTTAATTTTGCTTATTGTTATTAAAGAATAACAGAGTTCTTACGTTCCTATATGAATTTTGATACACTCCTGAAGTGTGTACACAGTTACGAGGTACCTATTATCTCTTACGAAATACGGCATTTTATTATCAATGCAACAAAATATTGACATTAACAACTATAAGCATGTAAATGACGAACAAAACTGTTTCATCCATATAGTATTCAATTTCCAAACTGTTTTAAAAGCTTGTAAATAAAACATAGCCAGGTGTTTTGAATGTGGCTCACGGTATATATGTTTCATTGTTAAATGAATATAAATGTTCAACCACGGAACAGATTTATGTGCACAGCAAAAGATTGGAATGAATGAAAAGACAAAGTTACAAAACACTCAAATAACCACAGACTATCAAACATCAAGTATCAAAAGTATTTTAAAAAAGTCTAAAAAAACATCTAAAATACTGTGTTTTAAACGTTTTAATCTTTTGTAAAAAAACGTGTGTTTTAAACGTTTAAAACAAGTTGTTTTAAACATGCCACCACTGATAAAGATAGTTGATTGATTGATTTGCTTTATTTTACTTCACTTTTTGTGCCACTTTTGGATAATTTTCAAAGATGGGGATGAGTGATGATATGATTAAATTGTGAATGGACACTCACAAACATCCATGCCCAGGCCGGGATTCGAACCCGGGACCCCTGGCGTCATAGCGCGATGTGCTAACTAATCCCTCACGGGAGGCGGCCTTGATAAAAATAGATAATGACTATAAATTATAGTTGTGTGATTCGTAAGCATATTTTACATTTTTTTAAATTGAATCGTAACAATTACGTGAATTAATGTTAACGGTGTAATCAATTAAAAATCGGTAATAGTCACCTTTACGGCTGAGGAAACCGACAGTCAACTATTTACAGGGTGATTAAAGAAAACACAATTAATCATTCACTGAAATCTTAATTTCGTGTAAATAATGGGTGGAATGTTTTGAAGTAGCACGTGTTCATTGTTGTAGTAAGAGAAAGACCATTGCACTATGACATTTAAGCACGCGTGTTTTCTCGGCTCCTCTGGAATCTTCAGTAACCTTCATACGGTGAGTAACTGTTCGGCAGTGGGTTGACCCTTGACCTCGGCTCCTTCCAAATAATCTGATCTTCACGAGAACTGGTTTCGCTGGAGGCTTCCAATTTTTCTCTTATATTCTTTGTCTTTCTCTCTCATTGTTTTTACTATATTCTCTTTCTCTCTCTCTCTCTCTCTCTCTCTCTCTCTCTTTGTGTCTCTGTCTCTTATTACCTCTGTTCCCTTCCTATTACTCTTCCTCTTTTCGTGTCGCTTCCTCGCTCTCTGCTTTCTTATCCTGCTCTTTCTCTCTCTCATTCAGTTTCTCCGCTTTTCTTTATCTCCTCTCTCTCTCTCTCTCTCTCTCTCTCTCTGTTTTCTTATTTCTTTTTCTATCTCACTGCCTCTTTCTCTTGTTCTCTCCCTTTCTCTTATTATCTTGCCCTTCCTTTCTCTATTCTTTTCCATTCTCTTCCATCTTACTTTGTTCTTTCTCTCTCATCCGTCTGCTTTTCTCTCCCTAACTCTATCTGTGGATTCCTCCCTATATGTTTCCTTTTTTCTCTTATTTTTCATTTTAGCTTTATCCTTTATTGTTTCTTTCCCTCTTACTTCCTTTTTCTCCGTTTCTTCCCCTCTTTGTCCCTTTCCTCACGCCTCACTCTCGTATCTCTTTTCTCTCTCATTTTGTGTACGTCTTATCCTCTCTTTCTCTCTCTTTCTCCCTGCCTCTTTCCCTTGAATATTTTGGCATTGTCAGTCGTTACAGTAATACGCGAACTCTTCAATTGCTTCGTAACATTCAATGTTTTTCAACTTGAGTTACCATTGTAATTAACAGCAGAATAAAATATTAATCAGGAAAGGAAGCAAACGGTAATCCATAATAAACACCAAGAAATTGCAATAGATGTTACATAAAGCAAGTGAAACAAATAAATATATATGTTTAACTTAACGAATGTTAGTTGGTTTGGTTAACCGCGACGCTGAGGTCAGAGAACAATGAAAGATAAGTGACCTTCTTTCAAAGTGTCATTCCATAGCATAGACTTTAGATGAGAGAGTTAACCACGAAGAAAATTCAGATGACTGCTGTGAGATTTAAATATAACATTTCAAATGAGGAAAAAGGAATTAACAACTTAATCAACAATGTAGAAGAAATGAACAAATGTATATCAGGTCCGGTAAATTTAGCCAGAAAAGAGGTTCGAATCCCGGCCCGGGCATGGATGTTTGTGAGTGTGTCATCAGTCATTTCCATCTTTGCAAATTAGCCCAATGTGGCAGAGAAAGCGAAGTAAAATAAAGCAAATCAATCAATTATATTTCATTCAAGGTCACACTTTTTTCTTATTGTTCTCAAGGCATTTTCATAACTTTTTTGCACAATGTAATATACGTAGTAATGGGGAATGGCGAATGATTTATGGTAGCAGAAAACTGAACCTCTACAATAAAAACTGACCAGTAATGAAATGGTGTTTGCACTGTCACCCCTGAATCGACATGATACTGGTTAAGAAAACCAGCTCACTTGTTGGCAGTCGCAGCTTGTTGGTTTTCGAAAAACCATTAACTGTGATTGCATCACTTTCAAGGCTAGATCGAATTTTACCTGCAGCTGGCGTAGCTAACGGGATTTTTTAGTCTTGCAAATTGATGACGTTCCGCCGTGCGTGTTTCAAGGTTGCTTTATTTAACTTCCAAATTTGCTCCGCCACTGAAGCATATCCTGCCGTCTTTCGTTTCCCTTTCATTCATTACTCGGGAACCCTAAACCGTGGGAAAGTCTAAGGAAGAGGAAACAAGCGGCAAGAGATGAGAAAATTTGAGGCTTCCTCTTCATGTGGAGCTGTTGCAAACGATTCGTGGAGATTTCCTGGCGTCAACCTTCAAATGAGCAGATTGAGAAGGTATTTGAGTTTTAAGATATAGAGTGACGATTTGCAATAAATGAAAGGATTGTTGATTTTGCACGTTTGTGAGAACTCGGTCCCAGCCCTAAATTGTGCAGAACCTAACAGGTTACAAAATATTGCAACTAACTAACTCTCTAGCCTTCTTAAGGCCATGCTAAAGCATAGCCCAAATTTCAATGGATAACCGTACAACTAATATAGATTAGGTAAGGAAGAAATTTTCCGATATAAAAGATTGTTGTATTCGCTAGAACCTGTGATCCTTATAATTTTGTTACGATTGAAGGTATTTAAGTAAATAACAGAAAATATAAGGTCCCCGTCATGTTCAAACTACTGCGTACAGATGGCGCTGAATACCGGTGCATTTTTTTTCTTTTATGACTAGTATGGAAGATTTCGTGGTGAAATATAGATCGCATGCTCTTCCCGCAAGTATCTGAAATACTATGTGAAGAAATGAAAACATTTCGTTCCTTCGGAAAGTAGTGCTTATCATTAAAATTTTTGAAGTAGCGTTTCGTTGCAATATACTACGTGGTGAAGATTTTAGCCAACACTGTTGCCGAGATTTCACTCAGTGCTTTCTAACGATATGATCAATGCGATATCGTGAAAGTTAATCCAAGTTACCAGAGTATAACGAATCCTCACATGCTGGAAGAAGGAAACATCTGAAAAACTCAAAGGTAAGTCTTATATTTAAATACTTGTTGCTTAATCCATTAAAAGCAAAACTTTTCAAATATGCAAGAGTGATGCAGAATGTATGATTTATTTATATATTGAGGAAATACCTTCCGATATAATTTCTGTGAGAATATCGCTTCAACTTTTCTACCTTTTCAACGCAGCATGCATTTTCCCTTCCAAACGAAGTTGATAATTCTTTGCAATTGTAAAATCAGAAGAGAACATTATTTTAAATTAAGCATAATGCAGATAATTCCAGTTTTGTGATAATTTCTAGAACATAAAATACCTTGATATAGATTGCATTCTGGCATTAAATCGATATTGCACAAAATGCTCTACTATCGTTCGTGTGAGATTATTTTCATATTTCACTGGTGCTATTCAAATATATGTACATCGAAATTTGTATTACAAATCAGTCGTTCATTGTAGTTTCCCTTGTACATGGTTGAAACGAGTCGTTTCTGACCTGTTTTAAACAAGATTTTTCTCCTTTTTGTTTTTAAAACTTGAACACAGTTCATAAAGCTCGCAAATGTTAAATACATTAAGTAAGTTAAGCTAAGAGAGAAGTAACACGCATTTCCTCTATTAAGTCTACTTCATATGAACTTATTGGAAATGCTGCACTACCATTAAAAGGCGTTCAAAATTATGAAAGAACGAGAAAACCGAAGAGTTTCATACAGCTTACAAAACCGTTTTCTGACCTGATTCTTTGAAAGAAGATAACAGAACGTTGTTCAGAACTTGCACAAAATTTGGGGATCTCACATTAAATCTATTCCAATCCAACCTAACTTAGATTATAAATAACTAAGAAATTTTATTTTGTATTACTCCGAAATTCTTGAATTTGGAAACTGATTCAAACGTGTTATCAATAATTAGATTTTGATTATTATCTAACACTTGGTTTCGGACTGTAGGCATATGTTTAGTTTTTTCACCTCTAGTTTACAAAATAGTCTTGGTAGATTATTGTCCATGTGATTGTTTTTGCACCTCACATCGATCAGCTTGATGTGCCGGGTATAAACTTGAATGCCATGGTTCATGTATTGATTGATTGATTTGATGTTTTAATTCCACTTTATGCACAGAAAGGCTAATCGGGACTGGGCCTACAGTTGAAAATGATTCATGTACTTTATTCTCTATTGGACGGCCACAAGGAAATCTCTCCTGCAGCAGAAACTTTTAGTGAGTTTCAATCTTGGCACAAGTCGATCCTGTTTATAGCACAACGCGCTACGACGCCAGAGGTCCCGGGTTCGAATCCCGGCCTTGGCATGGGTGTTCTTTTTTAGTGTTCCTTCATCAATTTGATCATATCATCACTCATCCTCATCTTCACGATTAGCCAAAAGTGCCAGAAAAGCAAAGAAAAATCAAACAGGTCAATCAATCACGGAAACACGGAAATCTTCGTTACTTCTTTTTCCGCCAGACTAATGGTGAACATTTACAGGAACGTAAGGAGTGGTATCGTATTCTATTGGAATTAGATTTCGTGAAGTTTAAAATAGATCATAAGAATATGTAAATTTCTTTTGTGACCTACACTGAACTTATGTTCAGGTTTCATTACCATGTGAAAGCGGAAATTTAGAGATCCTTCTTCCTTACGATTTCTAAACAACCAAACAGTGTGATGAACGTGAAACTACTTATTGTTCGTAACAATGATATATATTACAGTCATTACAGATATATCGCAGAAGACTTATTTATCAGATATACAAATGGTCTCTAATCAAAATCCTATTACATCACAGGAAGTGATTTTTAAGACAATTCTACCACGTATCCAACGTAACCAAGCTTCTGTTTGGGTTATTTTGCATCGCATTTTCACCTCTTGCGATAATCGCGACGATGAAGATGATTGGTAATTATACGAATGCAATGCTACACCTAAGCCTCAGCAGGATTCAAACCTGGATCCTCTGGCTTTGTAGAGAGTTTCGGTGATTTTTCCCTTTTCCTTTGATTTGGTGTTTTAAGTCCACTTTATGCACAGTAAGGCTAATCGGTACTGCACGTACAGTTTAAAGTGGGATCCGAACCATCATGTGCCACCACCGGCTATCGAACCCGGAACTCCTTGATTTCAAGGTAACGACGCTACCACTACGCCATCGGGAAGGCTAAGAGGAAAAGTTTCGGTGACTACGCTAATGAAGAATTGAAAGTAGCAGAACGACTAAGCTACGTATTATTTAGTCAACATTGGTATTGTTAATTAATATTATGAATGTCAGTTCAAATTGGGAAAAAGAACCCTACGAAATTTCCAGAGTGCGTTATAAGTCGTTAATTTTTATTTTTCCACAGATTACTTTGCTACTAGATATTTGCATGCTAAGACGTAGAAAGTGATACATTTTCAGTGTGTGGAATTGAGATTTATTTCTGATACGAGGAATCGGAGAATGAAGTAGTGGGAAAAGGATCACGTCACATGTTTGAATTATACCCCTCTCCCCACACTCAGGATATCGGACGTTGTTCTTATAACGAAATAATAACACGTATGAATTGTGTCAAGATAAATTGGAGCCTATTCACATCCCTACGGAACTTGGAAAAATGTCCACGTAGAGATTGGAAAGCAAAATGCTACATTGTGCCTTGCACCAAGCCATGAAGGCGTGTAGGGGGTGTGGAGTTAAAGCCCCACACTTTCTTGATCAGGCCGAAGGCGGGGATGATGTAATCAGCACCACGCCCCTGGCCGTCTTTACGCTCCTGATTTTCTTCCAGCTACCCACTTCATACGACGCTGGGTGGGCACCGGAGCAGCTTGAACAGGTGGACAAAATCCCGATCCTCTCCCGTCGGAGATCGAACCCAGATCTCTCGCATGGTAATAAAATGTCCTAACGACTGAGCTACTGCGGCACATATAGGAGCCTATAGTAGCCTATATAATTAAGGCAATAATTATTTTAGCGTTACGTTCAACGTTTTTAGGCGAATCATTTTCGGAGATATAACGTGTAGCTTTTGTCGGTTCTGAGACCTGGCTTGAGAAAAGTCGATTTTCTGACGAACAACATTCCACCTGACAAGTCACGTGACTTTCCTACATTTCCTGTGTCTGTTGGCTATTGCATGAAAGACGAGTTGCTCTTGAGACAGACAGAATCACCCGATCAACTAAACGTGCAATGTGTGTTGCCTACCCTTCCGGCATTATTTACTCTCATTATAGTTTTATGGAGAAGAACTTTTATCCACCAATGTACAGTCACAGGCAATAAAAATGGGAAACCTGTATCCTGAAATAATCACTTCCTTGCAAGGTGTTGTGTGTTGCCTAACTATACGGCGATAAGTGGATTTTAATATAAAATTTTCAATGACAACTTCTACCAACGCCGCAGAGTCCGATTTGTTTTGCCAGTGACTGTACGTTAATCTTCCATGAGACAAACTTACTTCGAAACGGCATATGTATCGGAATGTCTATGTAAATATTATTTATTTATCAGCGCAAGAGTAGTCCAGATTCACGGGACCAACCCTTTTGGCATATGTGCACATGTGAGAAATGGCAGATTTCCAGTTCTGTATTCCGACAGGGTGGTCTCAATAGCTTATAAGGCTAAAACCGAAAGTGAATGGTGAAATTATACCTGTTTTGTAGATCGGTAAGTATAAATCACAATCTCCCGAGAAGGTCAAGAATTGCAGAATAAACCGGATGACCTACTGGCGATTGTTACCAGAAGCCAGCCAAGTGTTGTAGGAGGCCTTGAAGAAGTTCAAAGCGAACGGCAAAGAAGCGGCTGTCTTGTAGCCAACGATACAAATTGTCATCCAGTTTTTCTTGTCTGTTTACAGCTCTGCTTCATCTCTACTATACCTGCTGGGTTTTTCCTGATTTAGTTGGTCAAGGATGACCAGGAAGATGTACATGACATGGTTTTTCATGTTGTATTTTGTAAGAATCATGTTAATGTTGTACAAATACAGTGACATGACTTTCAATGTTGGGAATCGTTTGGTAAAATTAAACATGTTCTCTTCCCCTGTACAATAGTTATTGAGAATTGGCTGACAAGCCCACGCTGTAAACTGTGTCCAAATCTCCTCGTAATGCTAAAGGGGTACAGTTTGTAACCCAATATATAGGCGCCGACATCAGGTGGAGGTAGGGGCACGGCACTTTCTGCCTCCTCGTAAAGAGACATATATATATTTACATACATAAAATATTGTTTATGCCAACCTTGCACTGCCCCCCCCCCCCAAAAAAAAAAATAAGTTTCCGTCTCTGCCCTATTATATAATTTCATAATGTATTAATCATGGGGTCCCGGGTTCTATACCCGGTGGAGGCACAAGGCACAGTGGTTCGGATCCGACTTTAAACTGTAGGTCCAGTCCCGATTAGCCTTTCTGTGTATGGACTAAAAACAGTTCAATTCATACTGTATTATACATTAGCTTTCAACAGGAAAGTCTGTTTTTTTTCCTAGCTGGGTTTCCTGATGTGACACTTGACAAATTGTAATATGTAAATTTTATCCGATTTCCTTTCTTACAAAATAAATGTTTCATCTTTCTAGACCCCATGAGATACGTACATCATTGGTATTCCAAGAAGGAAAGCATTTGTAATGTTTCGTATGATACAAACTTCGTGGATAATATTGAGTATTTCATGCAAAGACTTGGTACGTACAAAACGTTATGTAAAAGTTGTGTCCTGTAAAACACGTTAACTGTGTCAGAGTTAAAAAGAAAAACTATTAGTTATTTCACGGTGACGTGTTTTTAAATGGGGGGCTGAAATCTAGGACTCCAAGCCCAGAGGAAGCCATTCAAAGTTGTTATTTTTTTCTCATTAAAATAAAGAAAAGCACAAAGTTAAAATATTCGAGGAAGATTTTTAGATTTTGAATTTTCTGTTTTCGGAAGCAGTAATAATAGTCGATTCATGCCCGTTTCGCCCATGCGACTTTCGCCCAGTACCGAAGAACTTGTTTTATTAGCCCATGTGATAACCCACGCCAGAACGGAAGTACCGTTTCGCCCAGAGGGAAATGTGAAAGTAAAAATAGCCAATCGTGTAGAGAAATGTTTCTTTTTTCAGGCAAGATTTGGCTAAAGTTAAACTAACCAACGAGGAGTATGCGGGAATGCCTAATTTCAATGGCGTTAAACACAGCCTTTATAATGTTCGAGAAAGACATCGACCTGCAATACCTAAAACAGTAGAAGATTTGCCTAACCTAACCTAACTGGCTAATACTAATGTTGATATTGTGCTTGTACTGTGTATTCCTATGTACAGGGTAGAAACTAACCTTTTGCTAGGGGTCCACAGTAAAATGTAACAACAATTAAGAAATTATGGTAATACAAAATATTTACTGCGACAAATGTGGTTACAAAAACAAAATTAAAAGTTAGTATGTCCGCCGTTTGCTTCTCTCACAGCACGAAGACGATCAGGGTAGGAGCTCAGAAGATTCACAAACAAGTCTGTATTCCATTCCTTGTCACGGAGGATTTGTTCCAGATGGAGTGTTGCCCGGGAATAGCGGTCCGGTCCACGTTCCACTATCATCAAGGACTCAACTGCGTCCTTCAGAATAGCCCCAAAGTGCTCTGCTGTATTCAGGTCCGGTGATGCACCCGGCCATTCAGAACTGCTGAAGAAGTCAATGCCACTTCGCCGAATAAGGTCTTGGGTAGCATTTGCCTTGCAGCAAGGTGCTTTGTCGTGAACTAACTTCTAATTTTGTTTTTGTAACCACAATTGTCGTAGTAAACATTTGGTATTACCATAATTTCTTAATTGCTGTTACTTTTTCCAGCAGACCCGTAGCAAAAGGTTATTTCCCACCCTGCACATGTATCTGTATTTCGGTTATTAATGCATTAAACAAAGGAAAAGTAAATGAAGTACAAAATGTACCCCTTTCGTATTGGAAAGGTTCTTTCTGGCTTGGAAATGCATTCCTGATATTCAAATAACAAGCCTCAATGCACAGAGGTCAAGAAGACAGCCACAATTAAAAAAGATTAGTTGAATAAGAAGTACATTGGTTCAAAATATGGATCCGTATGTGCAAATATGACTAGATTAATTAGATCCTGCCTGAAGATTTCGATGCCAAGATCACGTGAAAGGGAATATGGGAGAAGAATCCCGTTGAGAAACCTGGTTGTGCAAGATCTATCAGAATAACATAACCTTTGGCTCTACAGCCTTTGAAGGGACTTGGCCTATCTCCCAACTGCCAGTCTCCCTCCCACAATCCTACCTAGAGGGGTGGAGATCTTAAACAGGTAATGGGTCGTTAAGTAAATTTCCCGGAATGGGTTACGCTACTCACTCGTAGCTCCCCAATTTCCTCACGATGGTGGGTTGCCACCGGTCTAGGGTGACCGTAAGTCCCGTCATAGTCGTAGTTAGGTAGGGACTAGGGGGCCTAAGCCTCCCAGATTCAGCACCCCCCCCAAACGCATGTGACATATGCATAAAATAATTAGGGAAAGAGTAACTGCACACAGAAATTAGATAATGCTCATGAAACTTTCATGTGTTACTCTTGAGGTGTGGCAGTCACAGATAAGGAAAGAATTTCAAATTATGTCCTGATGTAGGACATACAATGAAAGTAGAGGTGCATGTGCCTTTTTACGGGGACAACATGTTCCGAACAAGATTTCATAGAAAATAGAGCACCGTTATTTCTTTTGATCTTCCACTTTGGAGCACTAGGTAAACATTGTTACATTCAATTACATTGCATCAGTGTTAACATAAATGTAGCCTTTCAACAATGAGTTTCTACAATTGTGTTTTTTCGAACATGAAAAAGAGAAGCCGTCCGTCATTGTAGAGACTTGAACAGAATAGCAGTTTTGATAGGGAAAAGGCATCAGTTCAAAGAAGCGAATTTAGTTTCTGTGGATTTATTTATCGTGTGGGGGACATTTAAAAACGTCCGCCCAAATGTCCCGTCCATATTTTAAAAATCCTCAATATGTCACGCTTTATTAAAATCTAGAAGCTAGCTCGAAAATTAGATCAAACTTCGATGCTAATCAAATGAGAGAGAAAAAAGAGATGACGAGAGTGAGGCAAAGAAAGGGGCAGAGGGAGAGAGGTGGAGAAAAATAAGAAGGAGGGAAAGAAACGATAACGGGACACAGAAGGAGAGAGACGAAGAAAAGGAAGAAAGAGGAAAGAAACGATAAAGGGAGGAAGAGAGACGGAGAAAATGAATAAAAAGGGGAAAACGATAAAGGAACAGAGAGGGAGAGAGACGGAGAAAATGAAGACAGAGGGAAAGAAACGATAACGGGACAGAGGGAGAGAGACGGAGGAAAAGGAAGAAAGAGGGGGGAAACGATAAAGAACAGAGCGATAGAGACGGATAAAAGGAAAAAGAGGGAAACTGGCGATAAAGTGAAAGAGAGGGACAGAAACGGAGGAAAAGGAAGAAGAATGGGATAAATGATAAAGGGACAGAGAACGAGAGAGACGGAGAAAAAGGAAGAAGGAGGTAAAGAAACGATAACGGGACAGAGGGAGAGAGACTGAGAGAAAGGAAGAAGAGAAATAGAAGCGATAAAGGGACAGAGAGGGAGAGAGACGGAGAGAAAAGACAGAAAAATAGGAAAAAATTCATGCTAAAATATAGTGGATGACATTTTTTAAACTAGTGTCATAGAAACAAAGTTTCAAGTTATTCATAGAAATTTATATTTTTTTTTATATTTAACGTTGCTATTTAGTCGCAAAGATTCGAGCAGGCAGCAGTTTATGGTTACGTTATCTTGCGTTGCGGTTTTTATTGTTTTGCATGGGTTTCTTCATTTCCAGAGCAGTGAATAAGTATGACCAAGAAGTGTACATGTTGTTACATGTTGTATCAACACAAACTCAAAAGAAATTATTAATGAATTCCTGAATGATAATATATATTTTAGTTTAACTAATAATAATAAACAATAGTTTATGATTGCCGATTTTTCAGGAGGGGGTAAACTGACTTCCTTGAGATGTTCCGTTTTTGTGTCAAAATATTATGGTCACCCTATAAGAATAGCAAGACGAAAATGTCAAAATGGAGATAGTATTGCTTGAAGGAAATTAACAACGATGGCGGATGGGACTAATTGTACCAGAAATACTTACAGATGGCAGCACTGTGTTGATGTGGAAATAAGCCTTGAACTTCAGGAGTGCCAAAGGGAGAGTTATTCAATTTAAAGAAAAAAACTATACATTATCCATTATTATACCGTGAAGACCAAACAAAATGAAATTGTAAACATTTATTGCATTAAGTTCAATAAAATGTCAAAACGTACTTTTAACTAAGCAATTTAGTTATTCAAATAACATTTCAAGAAGGGAAGAAGGAAGATACGTCAATTTTCTCATAATTTCAGAGTTCGTAATTTATAAGATATCATTAACAAAAATTTGCCATTGTATCTGAATTTTACCATTTCGAGTGAGTAATTGTAATTCGCAGACTTTCTTGAAAGTAAAATCTATTATTTTTGATTGACATAAGAATCCTTAAGGATGGGACACGTTCAACCTAACAATAATTATCTGCGGAAGGTGTTTTGACAATGTACGCAGGTTGAAACTCCAAAGGCCTAAATCTGTAACCTTTTTATGTACATCCCTTTTGCCGCAGTAACTTTAGGTCAATTCCCCATCAAGAAGACCACGCCTTCTTCTTGCCATTCCCTTCCATCTTCCTCTGATCCTCATGTCGCGGTTAACTCAGTGATTTTTCTTTTACCAACCTTGAACGAATCTGATATAATTATATCAATCTTGAAGCTCACTTGTGACCAATAATGTGAAATCAAAAAGGTAAAAAAAGGTAAAGTGTTCCCCTGTGCATAGCACCACGCCATGAAGGCGTATAGGGGGTGTGGGGGTAACGCCCCACACTTTCTTGATCCGGTCGTGAGTGGGGGTGATGTGATCAGCATCACGCCCCTGACCGCCTTTACCCCCCAGGGTTTCCCCCAGGTACCCATGTTATTCGACGCTGGGTAGGCGCCGGGGCCGCTTTCACCGTTAGAAATGTGAAATCAACCAGAATATAATTCTTGGTCATGTAAGCGTATAACAACACTGTTACTGGCTGTTTTACATTGTTGTACAGGATTGTTAACTTTCAACCTTGTAACCATCACTTGTTAATCATTTTGCGTAGAGGGAGTAAAGCGGAGGAAAAAGAAGAAATAAAAGAAAACTGATAAAGGGACAGAGATGATGAGAGACGGAGAGAGAGAAAGAAGGAGAGAAAGAAACGATAAAGGGACAGAGAAATGACAGAGAAATGAAAGAAAGTGGGTAAGAAAACATAAATGGACAAAGAGAAAAATAAAATAAGAGAAAAAGAAGAAACAGAGAGGGAGGGGGAATCCAAAGATAGAGAGAGAGAGGGGGGAAAGCAGACAGAAGAGAGGGAGAGAGAACTCAGCAAGATGCTGTTCACTATTACTTGTATTCCGATTTCGTTACATGCTTTGCTGTATCATGACTATTGATTTTCGTTGCTATAGCAACATCATAATTCCAAATATTACATCGTTTATACCGAGTTAGCGCAAATGAATAACATAAAACATAATTAGCGTGGTACAAATTTTAATCGTTAATAGAAAGTGACTTGTCAAATATAAAATTAATAATTTTAATAAGCATGTACTCATATTGTGTGGATCCACGGGGCCGTCACAACCGTGATGCTAAAATTGCTTTAAGTCCAGTTTATGCACAGATAGGCTAATCAGGACGGATCTTCATTTTAAAGTGTAATCCGAAGCTAAAATATGCCTCCGAGGCACGCAGAACTGACCACAATGTACTCCATCAGAAAACAAAAAGGAAAGAACTGAAAAAATGTTTAATTTCAAAATAGACTGGAAAGGGTATTTAGAATTATTTGAAAAAGTATGTCATCAATACAAGACCAATCCGAAATATAATATGTTATCCTGCAGTCAAAAGAATTCGTCAGCCAAATATAGACCTATCATTGGGGATTAGTGTTCATTACGTTAAATTAATCATAAACAATTGATCTTTAAAGTATGGTAAGCTATAAGACAACTCTGAGCATACGTGAATACATCCAGCCTACCTCCCATACTGCCCATTTGATTTACAGGTTCGGCTTTGCGTCTATTTTAAGTGATCGTGCATTGAAGAGATCGGCATGCCCTTGGTGTACGAATATTTCCATAGAATTACGCTGGCGACAATGACTAATAGCGGAGGAATGGTTGTCTTGATCCGGTTTTCAAGAGGGGAGAGAAGCATTACAGGCTACGTCATCGCTTCATGAAGTACACCTTCTCTAATCATGATTCACGAGAGCAAGATTCCTTCGTCGCTTTGGTATGTTTCATTGTTATCGGTTGGGATGGAGTCAATTCTTTTCTGTTTCCTTGTCTTCTTTCTTTCCTAAGTGTTTTCGCCATTGGCAGATTAATCAGATTACCGAAAAGGCGGCAAATTTGAAGGGAGAGAGACAGGGAGAAAGAGAATTGCAGACAGAATAAGAATACACACAAAATGAGAGACAGAAAAGATATGACGAGAGTGAGACAAAAAAGGGACAGAGGGAGAACGGCGTAGAAAAGGAAGAAGGAGGGAAATAAACGATAACGGGACAGAGAAGGAGAGAGAGACGAAGAAAAGGAAAAAAAGAGGAGAGAAACGATAAAGGGACAGAGAGGGAGAGACAGACGGAGAAAATGAAGAAAGGGGAAAGCAACGATAAAGGGACAGAACAAGAGAGACAAAGGAAAGGAAGAAAGAGGAAATAAATTATAAAGGGACAGAGAGGGAGAGAGACAGAGGAAAAGGAAGAAAGAGGGAAATAAACGATAACGGGACAGAGAGGGATAGAGACGAAGAAAAGGAAGAAAGAGGAAAGAAACGATAAAGGGACAGAGGGGGGAGAGACGGAGGAAAAGGAAGAAGGAGGGAAAGAAACGATAACGGGACTGAGGGAGAGAGAGAGACAGAGAGAAAGGAAGAAAGAGGGATAGAAGCGATAACGGGACAGAGAGGGAGAGAGACGGAGAGAAAAGAGAGAAAGAAAGACGGAGAAAAAGGATGGAGGGAATGAAACGATAAAGGGACAGAGAGGGAGACAGTCGGAGAAAAGGAAGAAAGGGAAAAGAAACGATAAAGGGAACAGCGAGAGAGACGGATAAAAGGCAAAGGAGCAATAAAGGGACAGATAGGGAGAGAAACGTAGGAAAAGGAAGAAAGAGGAGAAAACTGATAAAGGGACAGAAATGATGAGAGACGAAGAGAGAGAATGAAGGAGAGAAAGAAACGATAAAGGGACAGAGAGTGAAAGAGACGGAGAAATGGAAGAAAGAGGGAAAGAAACCATAAATGGACAAAGGGAGAAAGAAAATAAGAGAAATAGAAGGAAACATAGAGGGAGAGAGAGGAAAGCAGACAGAACAGAGGGAAAGAGTAAGAGAAGTAGAGAGAGAGAGAGAGCAAGAGAAGACAGTGAGAAATGGAGATAGAGTGAGAAGTGGAGTACTGCGTGTCTAGCTGCAAAATCAAATGTAAAATTTCACATCACTCTTTTTTTGGTAAAGTTTACATGACTTAACTTCATGTGATATAAAGTCAACGGCAAGAAAAAATAGACACCTAGATCCTAAAATACTCGCTTCCCTACAAGGCATTATGTGTGTTGCGTAACTCCACGGCGATAAGTGGATTTTAGTAGCAAATTTTCAATGGAAACATCTTAAATCGCCGTTCAGTTAGGCAACACACAACGACTTGCAGGGAAGCGAGCAAGGTGGACTGATTTAAATCAGGATTATATATATATATATATTTAAAAAATTTTCGATTTATATCATAGAATAATGTACATAAGGATTTTGTAGATATCAGAATCATTTCGTGAAAGTACATTAATCTCATAATCATTTAATGGTGTTTATTTGTCTCTAAGAAAGAAATAGAAAGGAAACAATATATATGTACACTGGTCGGGTGAAGCTCGTACGAAATGAAATGTAAAATGTAAATTGTAAACACACTTCAATTTCTCATGATTTAAAATTCAATAATTTTTGTGGACCGAAACAGCCAAAGAAAATGTATAGAAATTTATAAAAAAATCATGTTAAACCATAGATAGTGTCATTATCATTAACCTGTAAATAAACATGGCAGCTGATATTTTGCAAACTATCATTTAAAAAATTGTCAAAGTTCAGCTACAAACACTATAAAAATGTTTCAAGTTCCAATTATAGAGTAGATACATCCAGAATGTTCTATTATCATTGGAAGAAAAATTACTGAAATTATTATAGTTTCATTAACACACTCAATAAACATATCCATAGTAGGTTCAATATCTGAAACAGAAAATTGTATATTTACATGTAATTTTTTATATGCTTTAACCAAACTTTTCAAATATTTTACACTGCGACGCCAAGGGTCATGGGTTCGAATCCCGCTCGGGCTTGGTTGTTTGTGAATGTCCATTCATCAATTTCATCTTCGCAAATTAGCCAAGAGGCACAAAACGCAAAGTAATTAAACTAAATCAATCAATCAATCAAACAAACATTTTACAGAACTGTTTACTAGAAAATGTTTTCGTATAAAAAAATATAGTGCCAAAAACCATACAAGCAATATTAAGAGTTTTTTTTAAGAAAAAAAATCGATTTAAATTTTTTTTAAAAATCTGATTAAAAAAAATAATCATCAAACAGGATTTTCAAAAATAAAAATCATGATTTTTATTCACCCTAGTATAGTATTTCAGGAATAAGGTGTCACATTTTTATTGCCGGTGACTGTACGTCACAGTGTTAGTAATACATTATTATCATACAACAGGGGCCCATCAAGATTTTTTGAGGGGATTTTTTTCCCTTCAAATAATATAAAATTCAACAATTATATATTTTTCCAATATATACGTAAAGATTTTACACCTTAAATGCACCATATTTAATCCATTAGCTTAAGAAAAGAAAGTGTTTAAGGGTATTATCGAAGGTGGGGGGGGGGAGAGATATTCAACTTTTACATATTTGGCCTTAAATGACATGTGGGTGTCTGGGGGGATTCTGAATAATATTTTAGGGGGAGCAGTATCCAACTCTAAGTCTTAGATTATGGCGGATATTTTAGTTAGAGGCGGATTGAGCATTAAATTGAGGGGATATCCAATTCTTGATTATTGCTATTGTCTTAGACTGTTGCGGAAATTCTAATGAGAGATAGAAAGCTCTTGATAAAGTGTTAAATCTTAGATCCTCATGGGATTTCTGTAGTGGAGAGAGAGTTTTGGAGACTGTATTTAGTGATATAGTATCCACACATTTTCGATCCCGAACGTGCCAGAGGAGAAGCTGAAAAACACTAAGGAAGTATTGACATCCTAAATTAATAGTCTTGAAAGCCTGTAAAGAAACTGATGTAATGTTTTCTTGCCCGCTTCGCTCGCAGTAATCTGTTGATAGGATGTGTGTTTGGCGTTAATGAGGTAAATGTGAAGTTTTATACTATAGCTGCATTACAAGACAAGTGATATTATCGATTATGATGAACGATTATTGGGGTGGTTTTGAGTGATGGGCTCTCTGTTTATGGAGGAGGGGCAGATAAAGTGTAGTGTTCAGTAAAGCTAAGGAAAAAGTTACTTTCTGTAGACACGCTATCGTAATTATATACTTTGTGCGGATTACGATATGGTTCATATCATTCTCCCTCAGCGCGAGTGATATGATTTGGGGGGCTGCGCCATTCGCCTTTGGGGGGATGGGCACCTCTGTCATACAATGAAGGTAAAATGGCAATTCCCGAGCAGCATTGAATTTTCTCCTTCCTTATTCTAACACTCGTTATATACACACACATGTACATAGTAAATATACGTATGTAAAAATATCTACAGATAGTGAACGATAACATGTAACAATGTAGCCGATCAGAGATACATATATTACTATGTTTATTTCGCGAGTGGTGATAAACCTGCAATAATCCTGTTTATTTAATTTTATTCATTTATTTATTTATTCAATTTTGCTTAAATGAATAAGGCTTTCTTCCATTGTCAATGATTGTCTCTGATATACGTAAGTCTAATGTTGATTTCAATTCACATCGTTAAACACAGTGAGCTTATGGGCCCTGGTCTGGAATAGTGATTCAGGGAGATGGTCATGCGTTATCAGCAAGTTTTGCAGACAAAGTTCATCATATGTCATTCTTATCATTAAATCGATCATAACCAGTGTTTCTTACAATGATGCCAGTTATGCACTACTAAATGCTTCAATCGTGTAAAGTATGCAATACTAGAGCAGGAGTTAAAATAAATTTAAATAAATACTTCAAGAGATCTCACTAGTAGCTACAATAATTACAGATCACTTTTTTGATCTTGAAGTACGTTGTTGTATTTACCTTAATTGTAATATCAGGCTAACGGGTATAAACAAAAATCTGCTCGAAAGGTTTAAATTTATGGCGGTCACAAAATTTACTATTTAGCCACACCTCTATTCCAGTTCTGAAATACAAACTATATTTTGAAAATGTTATTGTCCTCTTCTAAACGCAAGACACGTTGTTCCCTATTGCCCGGGAATGTAATCCAAATATTTATTTCAAATTGTATAGCATACCATAGAGTGTGTAACAAAGGAAAAATTAATCCCATGTGCACTACTCCTAAGACACGCATTTCGTTTCAAAATGTTTGCTTATAAATTGTAGCACAACTAATGTTTAAAGATTCATGTGAATTACATTCCCTAAGCTTCAGAGATATAGTCTACATTGTGTTTTATAATCTACTGCCCTCTGAACGGGATCTACTATTACTAAATCTGATTGCACTGAAACAATAAATACATAGATTAATTATTAAGATATGAATCACATATCGGGTTTTTTACACATAAACCATTATCATTTGCCTGCAAATGTAGTTAGGATTGCACTAAATGGAATATAATAGGTAAAACGTCTCCCTTCAATATCTAAGGGAGTTTAAAGAAGGGATTCTTTTTCTGATGGGGCTGGAATTGTAAAAGCAGATACCACATAGTTGCGTTCTAGGGTGTAGACAATAACAATTTCCTAAGTTTAATGTTCGTTAAAAAAGTTGATTAATGTCAAAAATGATAATGTAGTGTCATTTTAAGCTTGGGTTGTTCGATTTAGCACTTTACTGGTTTCATTTGATTTTTTTTTCAAAATCTTGGAAGGGGCTGTAGCCCCATCAGCTCCAACCTTGTGTACGCCAGTGTGTGACGGTGAGTACGAACTTTCTCAAATATTACCTTTCAAGATATTATTATGAACCGTAAACTTTCTGAAATGATTACATCACATGATAGGTCCTCAATTCTAGGGTAAATACACATTGAAGATATACTCACCAGCAATAAAAATGGGACTCCGCAATCCTTAGATACTCGCTTCCCTGAAAGGCGTTGTGTGTTGCCTAACCCTACGGCGATCGATGAAGTTGTCATTGAAAATGTGCTATTAAATTCCCCTGATCGCCGTAGAGTTAGGCAACACACATAACGCGTTGCAGCGAAGCGAGCAGTTCAGGATCTCGGTGTCCCATTTTTATTGCCGGCGAGTGTACACTGGGTGTTTATAGTTGTGCATTGAGAAAGCATGCGGTCTTTTTAAGAAATTGGATAATTGTACTTACCGCTAGAGCAAGAACAGTCGGTACAGCCCCTCCCATGATCCACTTGTGTGACGTAAGATGCTAGGAACTACCGAAGCTCGCGGTCCGGAGCGTGAAAGTGTGCGTTTGTTTGCGTGCGTGTGATTACGTGTCAGTGGGGGGAATCTCGGAGCGTCCCGTTCGCAGAGATCTGTGTAACTGGCGTCCACTTTCACCGTGCCCCGGTGCCTGCCTTGCCTCAAGGTCAGGTGGCGACCCAGGGCACTGATGGCCACTGGGGGAGCCCTTGTGGATCGTCACGTGGTGCCGAGATGCGTGGGAAGAGAAATTCAGAGGCATCTCTTGTCTTCTGGAAAAAAATCAATGTTGCCAGAGGTAAGAGGATTGCTCCAGGTCACTGGAAATTGCGTTGATAGAGTTCGGCTACTGTAGCTTGGCAGGTCATATTTCTCGTTTGCTTTAAGGGCATGCGAGGCAGTCTCCGCCTGGCTTTTCAGTCAGTGTTGCCAACTTAGGTGTATTGGAGCCAGATCTGGCTCTTTCATGGACTCGTTTGTCTGTGAACTGGGACGCCCTCTCCCGTGCTTCACTATGATACCATCACTGTCCGGCCCACATAGCCCCATCCCCTCTTATATCCCCAGCTACTTTTTTTTAGCGCCCTGTTGACGTAAAATTGGCATAATATTGTTATCAGGGAATCCTTTATTTTCGATTTCATACGACCATGAGATGGGTGATGCCGTTGGGTCTGGATGGCGAAAACTAAGAATAAATTGTCATCAATTTAGAGTTAACGGTAATAGCAGCGCCCCACCCCTTTAACAACTAACATTACTGTAGGAAGGACTTCGTAAATCTATCTCCTTGAATGTCAGTTTTAACTCCATTTAAGGTGAAATTTAGCTCTTTTATGCCCACCAGGTTCGGCAACACTGACAGGAGGCAAGGAGAAATGCATTGAGCATATGGGAGTATTTTTTGATTTGTTATCTTGGGAATACCAAACTTTCGATGGAATAGAAAATGATATCAACGGGAAGAGGGCAGTTTGAAGAAGTGATTGCCCAGCAGAAAAGTGAAACTCCCATTTGATTAGCCGTAACTTGATGTTGAAGTTGATTCCCCATAATGAATACATCGGATTCCAAAAATTCTTATTCGTTTTATTTTTTACAGATCGTATCTAGCTTAATAATCAACTTTGAAAAACGCTTCGACCTGCCACATGTGGAGAAATCCATACTCTCTTGTACCCCCACGTTTTTCTTCAGTAGCATTACCCATTCCGAGGATATTCAAATAAATTCACTCATGGTGCGTCCGCGGGCTGGCAGTGTTTCCATCTTGCGGCGAAAGAACAAACTTGAAAATTATATTTTTGTCTTTTCCGTCGAAAGCCAGGGAGGGTCACATGAACCTCTGAACCAATCGGCTCGCCCCAGTTGCCATGGTGAGGGAAAATTCTCGTGGTATTCTGCGTTGCCAATTTTTTTGTTTCGAGTCATTTGCGAAACAGGTGGCACCCTCAACAAGACCAGGCACGGCGAAGCCTAATGGTTGCAGCCGCGTAGAAAGCGAATGGGTCTCCGGTTCCCTGCCTCTCCCTGGAATGCGAGCGAAGGGGCATGTTGACAGCATAAGGTGTCGTGTACGAGCGTGTAGCAACACCGCTTTTCCCCTCTTGAAACTCCCACAACTGGAGGCGAAAAGTCTGGGTTTGCTGTAGTTTATTCTTTGGCCGGTCGGACTTTATATTACGCAGATATAAGTGAAATGTTGCTATCCATGAGCCAGTCTGGAGCTATTTTAGCCTCTAGTGTGGTGCTGGAGTGGTTGTTCTGTCATGTTTCTACGTGTTGCAGGTACTACGAAGGACAGTGTCGAGATCATCAATGAAAGGCGGTTGGAATATCTGAAGGAGTCGAGAAGACAAGGATCCTGGGTTCGAATCCTGTCCTGGTTTTTGTGAGTATACTTTCATTATATCTTCACTTATCCTCATCGTCGCGATAGCCAAAAGTAGCAGAAAAGCGACACGTACACACAAACACACACACACACACAGAGGGTGTCATATTAATGGCGCCCACGGACCGCGGAAACGTGTAGAGGATATCAAAACATACACCTTTTCTAAGTAGCATTTTCCTCGTTGGTGCGTCGTTTCTGCGCTACAGTTGTTCAAAGAAGACCGTTTTGAAGCCTGAATGCTGGCAACCGAACACAACATTTGATTGCATTTGCATCTAAATCAGTAATTCATTCATTTTTTGTACGTGCAAACGATATTGTATTCGAATAGAGAGAAGAAAAGGAAGAAAAACATAATTCCTGTGAATTTAAAAAATCTACTATAAGAAAATTGAAATTCTCGTACCGGACAACTGTCCATTCTTGTGAAGCCATCAGTCAAATTTCGCCGACAAGGAACAGCGTCGTATTTGTGAATCCAACTTTCCTCGATATCCTATCATATATTATTGCTCGACAGAGGACAGACACCATAAAATGGTTATTTTTCTACTCTTCAAGCTGAGGCTCAACAAAATTGATACCAACGAAATGCAGTCACAACATAGCTTTGAGCTTATCAGTTGTATATTAGGATATATTCTAATACAAATCGTACTCTGCCATTTGATTTTACTTTTCTAAAGATTAGGCTCACTGCTACTTTTCTGATACTACTTAGTATAGGAAACAAAATAGCACCTACCACTGAACTTTATTATAATCCTGAATGTGATAATATGTTATTTTAATTTCCATTTTTCATACAAAGACCTATTTACTGCCATCTTTTAACACATATGACCATCACTTAAACTTTTCAACATACAGAAGGATAAACTATAATGTTATATAACAGTACAGATTTATTATTACTCATCAAGGGTTCCGAGTTCGAATTCCGCTCGGGCTCGATTGTTTGTGAATGTCCATTCATCAATTTCATCATTTCACACTCATCCCCATCTTCGCAAATTAGCCAAGAGGCACAAAACGCGCAGTAAAATAAACTAAATCCATCAATCAATCAATCATTATTAATCATGTTTTGCAGTTCGTCAATAACATGGAGACTCTTCATATATTGTTAAAGGATGGCGCTCGAAGTAACTGTACGTAGATACTTACCCATAAAATGCTAACTACATTAATTTAGTTGTTAGTGTGTTTCAGAAATATGATTAAATTTAAATCATTCTGAAAAAGTATCAGGTGAAGTGTAATGTAATCCGAAGGTGCCTATTGGGCCTAGTTAATTTACTGTAGGCACATAATACTTAAAATGGAAAACGAAAAACATATTCAATAAATTTTCCAATGATAGTAGTATAAAGCTATTAAATATTTGTAATGAATTTTAACAAATATTGAATAAAATAGTCATGGGTATCAGAGGCGCCAATTTCATATAAATATTGTGTGGGGAAAGATTGACAACAATTTTTTTATGTATAACGTATAAATTTCATGTCCGGATATTATTAGAATAATTAAATCAAGATGACGTATGTGGGCAGGCCATGTGGCACGAATGGGAGAGGAAAGAGGAGTTTACACGATTTTTGTGGAAAAGCCTGGTGGTAAGAGACCAGTAGGATGGCCAAGACGAAGATGAAGGGATAACGTTGATATGCACTTAAAGGAAATCGGTAAGGATGAAAAATATTGATTTGATCTTGCCCAAGATAGGAACACGTCATGTAAATCTTGTGTTGCTGTAGTCAAAAACCTTCGGGTTAAAGAATGCTAGAGAGTTAGTTAGTTATAACGTATACATTTCTTGAGTTTTTTTTGGGGGGGAGAAAATGCCTTGTTCTCCTGAAGTCGCACACTATGAATATGTTCCTGAATTTCTTACAGAGAGCACCAGTGATTTTGTATATATAGCAATGTTTATAAGTTGTCAAAAACTATACTTTCACCCTTTTTATGAAATTATTTAATATTTTACAGATCATGTCAATATTCCGACTAGGTTATTCACAAATATATATTTTTCTAGTGATAATGTACACATGTGTCTTTTTGGTTTTTTCAAAATTCTGTATCGATTAAATTATTTTGATCTTATGGAACCAAAATTCGCAGACGTTGGAATGCCAATGCATTCTTACTGCTGAGTATTCATTATGTCAATTTCACCATCTAAAATGACGTTTTGTGCTGGCTGCGTAGGCCAGAACTTTGATGATAAACAACTGACTCTTGCATCACGACAACGCAAGGTATCACACTTTCTTATTCGCGTGATCAAAGATAACATGATCGTAGATACCCTCCCACCATAGTCGCCAGACTTGTCCCCTGTAACGTATTTCTGTGCCCCTGCTAAAATCAACTTGAAAAAGCGCCGATGGTTTTACGTCATTGAAATGAACCGAGCAGAAGGGGACTTCTTAGAGGGCAACGGCAGCCAACAGCCCCATGGTGAGTTTTGGACCAGATAAAGCGCCAGTACCTAAATTTTGGATTCCACTTCGTATATAAAATCTGTCGTTCCTCTTTAATATTTTATTTGAAGTCTGCAACTACAGTTCGTTCGTTTTGGCTTGTGGCAGAGATTGCGCGTGACTGCAGAACGGCAAGGTACGGCGCGGATGTTGGCAGTTTCGACTTGTGCCTTCCCTGTTATATTTACGGAAATATATTTAGCAATATATATGCAATATACATATAATTGTCTGAATGCTAAAGACATTGGCGTAAAATGTCGGCATCTGTGCCATGTCTCGCCGTTCTGCAGTCAAGCGCAATCTCTGCCACGAGCCAAAACGAACGCACGGTATTTTTGGCCCACGTGCTTCTTGCTTCAATGATAGAAATTATATTTTCAGCAGAAGTCGCAACCGGATTACCCTCCAACTAAACTTACCTCCCTGATGCAACATTCCATTGATTGATAGATTGATTTGCTTTATTTTACTTCTCTTTTTGTGCCACTTTTGGCTACTTTGCGAAGATGTGGATGAGTGATGATATTGATGAATCAACACTCACAAACATCCACGCCCAGGCCAGGATTCAAACCCGGGACCCCTGGCGTCTTAGCGCGATGTGCTAATCACTCCGTCAAGTGATTTTGCATTGGGAGACTAGTGGTCGAGCATCTAATCCCATCACTGCTCCTTTCTGGCTTTCGAGACCACTCTTCGCTACTATCGCTTTAATTTATATCCCCAATTCTTACAATACGTTAACGACAAAAGTTTGTAGTTTCTACAAGCGATCAAATCCGGGACATGTATCCAATAATCGAGTGCACTAAACACTCGGCTATCGGAGAACTCCCCATCATCTATAGGCCGCCTATTTAAGGTTGATAATCCTGTGCTGAAACAATTTTAAGGTATAGACGTGGCCTAATTGTTCTTTAAAATCGAATTTATGCTCACATAGGCCATTGAAATGAACGTAATGTTTAAAGTGGTAAGGTAGGTGAACCAAAGGTGGTCCTAGATAAGCTTCTAGGACAATTTACAAATCTCTAATGAGAGACGAATTTCTGAAATTAAAAGAAATAACTTCTATGACCAATTAACATCATGTACCAACTTGATATTTTGTAAAATTGCTTGTAACTAAAAAAAAAAGAGAAATACAAATCTGTTACATGTGGGCCACCTTGGGAACAGGGCTTCCATATGTTGCCCACTGCCATGGACGTTCGCAGGATTTTTTTCCAGGGAGGGGCAAGGAAGGTATTTTTTTTCCAAGGATGGCAAACATGGCACATTTTCCCCAAAAATAGTGTTGCTCCCTAAGTAAACATTAACTACTTAAATTTGAATTCATGGTGTTCATGCCATAATTAACACATATTATTGTGGCTAAAATGAAATTATATATGTGAAATACATAATTTTTGGTTGACTTTCATTTTACATGGGGGGCCACGGCTCCACCTCATTTGCCCCTCCTTTCTGGACGCCCATGCCACTGATTATAGTTTCTTAGAAAATGTTGCTTGAAAACATATTTATTCGTGTTTATTCACGTTTCTACAATTTATTAGAGAAAATCGTTGGTTTCAAAATGTTGGTTATTGACATGCATACAGTGAGGACGAATAGCCGATCTCTGTGGAGAAGTGGTTCGGGGTTGTCTTGTTCGAATCTCGGCCTGGGCATGGATGTTCTTTGTGACTTTCCCTTCATCAATTGCATCATATATATCATCACTCATTTTCATCTCGCGATTCCCGGTGGAGGCACAAGTTGTTCGGGTCCACTTTAAACTGTAGGTCCAGTCCCCATTAGCCTTACTGTGCATAAAGTGGACTTAAAACAGCAACTCAAACTCATCTTGCGATTAGCGAAATGTGCTAGAAAATCGCAGTTAAATAAATCAAATCAGCGGCTGGCCACCTAAGGAACTCGTTTCTGGTCGACGTTTTTAACAAAAATAGGTATCGTTGCTTTGACTCAAAAGTCATCTTCACTGCATGATCAAAAAGATTATTAAACAGGGCTGCCCACAAGGGGAATTCATGACGCGCCTAAGTCATGGGTATTTCTGGAGGGGACAAAATTTTATAGTTTAACTTAAGTTACCAATTCTATGTATCTTCATACAAACATGAAAGATTTCGAGTGTCATTCGCCTTTCGACTGTTGGCATCTCGGCCAATGGTAAACAATGCCTGGAATTTTTTTCTGTGGTAGTTCTGAGTCGGCTCAGAACTAACGAAATACAGACTTCAGGCTCAGTGTTGAATGATTTCAGGCACGATTTGTTTCGCTTGTATGTGTTCCTGTACTACGACTGACTGGATAATTGTAAAATACTTTCAGTTTTTGTTGTCTAAAGCTTACGTGTTTCAAAAATTTCATTTTTAATAAATGAAATCAAATTATCGACATTCAATCAAAAATCAATTAATGGGTGCTTATCCAAACTATATTTGTGTTTGTGCGAGGGGGGAAGGGCATGGGCGGAGTTTGAGCATTTGCTTTGGGGAGCCAGACTCTGGGAGAAGCATATGATGTACCTGAGGGGTTTGAAAATCCCCTAGCTTATAAGGGGTCCGAAGGCCTTCCCCCGGAAATTAAAAGAAACAAAAACTTAAAAATACTGAGTTTTAGGTCTTTTAGATTTGAAAATGTTAAATTTCCTAGCTTAAGTAAACAAATATTAATTAGTATATTGGTTGTCAAGTTTAAAAGAAGCAAAACATTACGATTATTGCATTTTGCATTTCATTAATTTTTTATTGATACAATAATCGTATTACTTTAAAAAAATTACGGTACAATAGTAAGCTTCAGAAATTTTAGAAAAATTAAATTGAAAAGTTCTTTTGATGCCTCAACAATAACTGTTGACTCAACACAAACTCATTCTATGTTTTTCTTTCTTCAAACTGTACACATCAATCAAATCGTCTAAGTTAATTTGTTTAACAACATCTGATTCAGAGTATAAGATCATTAAATTGTTCAATCTCTCTTGACCCATTGTGCAACGCAACCAGTTGTGGATTCGCCTCATAGCAGAAAATGTCCTCTCACAAGTGGCACTATTTGATGGCAGGGTAAGTGCAATTTTCAGAAGAATGCTAAAATTTGTGTGTGTTTCTGTATATTTGCTCAAAACTGTGTCCACTATCTTTAGAACAACATTCTTCAAAGGCGCACTTATCAAACTCAAACCGGAACTTTCCATTACATTTCTTAAAATTGTCATTTCTGCCATAAACATTGTTGTGTCAATATCAGGAATGGAGCAAATCTCAATGAAACGTGCAGCTCCTTCTTCATCCAGACGAATAAATATTTCACTGGCTTCAGCAAACTTCCAAAGTTTCACCACTAAATCTTCTTTTCAGTTCGCCAATCAAAATATCCAGCAATGGATAAAATAATCACACTTGTATTTTTTTCTTCCAGTTTACTTCACTTTGAAATGTAGAAAATGTTTCAGCAGATGTCTCTCCTCTGGTTCTCTGGCCAATTGAAGAACAAACCAGATAAACATCTAATTTGTTTGATATCAGTCTAGGCAATTCTGGATTTGTGCCTTCATCCATTTCACCTCCACCTTCAAAAATGTTTACACCTAATTCTTTGTCAACACCCTTTATCCCATTCCATTTTCTGTCCCAAGTGTTTTCGTTTCGCTGGAACTCAAGCTCCTTAATAACTCCGTTGGCTACACTGGAACTTTGAGCTATTGAGGTATCAGCTTTCTGAAGGGACTGGGATAAAACATTTATGAGGGGGAG
The DNA here is from genome assembly GCF_977018435.1 of Lepisma saccharinum. NCBI lineage: Eukaryota > Metazoa > Arthropoda > Insecta > Zygentoma > Lepismatidae > Lepisma > Lepisma saccharinum. Next base: position 46,154,267 of record NC_139246.1, read on the forward strand.
ATATTCAGAAAATACTGATAAACATACAACGAAATCCAACTTTTTTATAGCTGAAAGCAGGCCATTGGCTTCAGGCTTTTTAGAACGTCAAGATTTGCGGTATGGCTTCATAACAAAAATGTAGTAACTGAGCTTAATCATGGGTTATTTTTAGTCTTATTTAAGTTGGTGGGGCCAGGCTCCCCCTGGCTCCTCCAGAACTCCGCCTCCGGAGGAGGTATGATGATGAACAATTCTTGGGGGGGATTTTCATTAACGACTTTGGGGGGTTGCGTCCTCGGCCTTGGGGGGGGGGACACACCCCCAGCTTCTAAAGATGTACAAGCATAACTTTCTTACTTACCTGAAAATAACAACCATCAGAATAACTTACATAGAATGGCTGCTGTAAGACCGACACAGATGGTTTTGTTCATATGCACCTGAGAGTGACTGAGTACATTAATGTAATGCTATTTGTTAGCTGTGTTATATACTAATATGATTCTTGTAAAGTGGGCCATCCTGGAAGCACGGGCTACCTTTGGCTCACCTACCTTATTGAAACCATTGTTCAATGTGCTTACACTGAAAATCGAATCCAGGATCCCTTGATTCTAGTCTGTCTTGGCATGAAGTGAACTTAGAAAGAAAATATCAAACTTCATTTGCGCTCTATTTTTTGCCAAGAATCTAGTAACTTTTCTCTTTTCACCACGAGCAACACTGTCGATGGAAATCCCAAGAAAACTCCTGGATCATCTCGAAACTGCCCAAAAGATATACTTAAGGGCACATAAGGCATTTCAAGAGCTGGAATAGGCCTTATAATGTATATATGCATGTATTCTTGCCTGGAATCCTTAAACCTAGGCAAATATGGGGTCTGAGTGATGTAGTCAAGGACTCTCGAGAGATGATTTCTGTTCCCCTCTCTCCTCCTGTTGACTTCTTATTCTCCGAACGACGACGAGGTGTTCTCACAAATAGCTGGCTCTTAGTTGGAAATAAGCTTTGCGTCATAGCCTTCACCTGGGCCTTTGTTTGCGTCCGCAAGAGTGCCAACGACCTGTGAGCTTTTACCTGTCTTTTGTCTTTAAATGGCGCTCTCTAACACAGCAGTAAAAGCTCAGCAAAAAGTTGTGTTACACTATCAACATTGGAGTACAATGCAATTTAAACACTTCTGGGAATCGTTTACGTCAGCACATACCCAATGGATGCTTTCTAGAAAGTAATTGTTAAGTTGCTTTGTCTGGGAAGATATACATGTCAATATTACTAGGGATTGACGATATCTGTTATTTGATATCGCGATATACCGTCAAGAAAATATCATCACAGACAATACAATATTTTTTCCGTATCGTTATATCGCCGATATATCGTCTCCATGATATATATCGCCAAATATCGTGACGATATATCTTCTAGTTGATATCGCCTGGACGATATATCGGCTAGCACTAAAGATGATCTTGCCGTATACGACCAGGAATTTCACAAAGAAGGGGGTGTCGATAGGATTAATATTCCTTTCGTTTTGTTGGAAGCAAAGTGTCCCGTCGTGTTGCGTTGCGTCGCGTCGTGACTAGTCGTTTCAGATCTGGTGTGAGGCCAACCGCACACTGGATCCTACAGGACGCGACACAACGGGACGAGTCAGAAAGTGACACGAAGCAACGTAACACGACGAGTCACAAAGCGACACGACGAGTTTTTTTCTTAGTTAGCTAACATTTGAAAGCAGATTTCGTCCATGTACACGAGAGGTCTACTTCTGTATTTTATATTTAGAAGCGGGTTAACGTTACATAATAATAGTTTACAGCAGAATCAGTATATTTACGTATACGTAGAATTAATGCATAATTTTATACCGGGTGGTCCAAACGTCCCGGAACGGTCACATATCGTGAGAAATACACATGAAATGGAAAAACGAAAAAATACGTGTTTAATAAATGAAAGAAAGCTATTCAATGATATCACACTCTATTCCCCACCCCAGCTTCCTGGAGGTGGGGCGGGGGGAAACTGTGATATTCTATTTCGCCGATCCCCTCTGTCAGAATAGAACTACGTTTAATTTACAATTGAATAAAAATATAGCCGCCATGATATTGTCCGACAGTTCGGAAATTTTGTACTGGAGTTGCCTCCATTTCCGGTCCATAATTAAATGTCCGTGGCTGAATTGAATGGGTTCGCGCATGCGCAGATCGTTTTGTCGCAAACTGCTCTTTGCGATATCAAATTCCCCAGACAATAGCAAACCGTTGCAACGTGACTAGAGCTGACTCAGCGCCATGTTAAACGTGCCCCGCGTCGGTTTGCAACAAAACTGACTTGTCGCGTCGCGTCGTGTCGGATCAGACGTGAGTCTAACCTAATAGCCAATCAGAGAAACTAATGTTTCTGTAATTATTACCTCATCGAAATTTTACCCATAAAATATATTTTATTTGTTAGAGACAGGTCGCTATGAAACTTACTGTTGCTGTCAGTGTTTTCATTGTTAGACGGACAGTTCGATCGAGTAAATACCCTGGTATTGAACCTGTTTTCAGTTTTAATGTGTAGCAGTTGCTTACCAACAATCAAGAGATATCGATTGCTTCCATTGTTAATATGAGTAGACAAATTGACAAAATAATGGGAAACATTTTAAGAATTAAGTTGATAAATATCTTTCTGCACACCAAATTACATAATTACTATAGTGGGACCACAAGCAAAAGAACATGCGCAGAAGCGCATCTTGTGTGCATCATACTCGTACGTGTAAGGGAGTGGTAGAGTGGAACAGGTTTCCCCGTGGTCCGAGCTGAACGGATGGAGGGGAAGATGCGCGAAGGGTTCTTCTGACAAAAGGTTATTTTGTTTGTGGACTCTCTACAGCATCTTTATTTACTTATGAGTGGCTACTATAGGCATATCTTCAACTAATTAGAGCGCAGTGGTTGCGTCTTCGCCTTGTAATCAAGGGGTCCCGGGTTCGATACCCGGCGGAGGCACAAGTAGTTCGGATCCCACTTTAAACTGTAGGTCCAGTCCCGATTAGCCTTACTGTGCATAAAGTGGACTTAAAACACCAAATCAACCAACGTTTTCAACTAATTAGATGTTGATTGATTGATTTGTTGCTTTAAGTCCACTTTATGCACAGTAAGGCTAATCGGGACTGGACCTACAGTTTAAAGTGGGATCCGAACCACTTGTGCCTCCACCGGGTATCGAACCCGGGACCCCTTGATTGCAAGGCGAAGACGTTACCACTGCGCCATCGGGGAGGCCCAACTAATTAGATGTGATACTTTATATCATGTTATACGATATCCCACATTGTCAGGGGTGGGACACGCGGCCTACATTTCTTATATTAAAATTACTATTCTACTGATAGTTAAGCAACATTTTTCTTACAGTTTCTGTGCAATGAAATATGATTAAACATAAATACCCTTGAAGTACTTTCCCAGATCTTTAGCTACAAGTGAACAATTTTGTGTCACGGATGGGACAGACGACAAACTGACTCTTCACTTAATAAGAAATTTATTTTATTTTCTGCGAATTGTCAAATGATGAGAAATAAACTATTTAAGACAAAGAAAGGTAATTGACCTTTGAATATTCTAGTGGAGTTGAGGGAGAAATGTAACGGTTAAAGGAAAAATTCATTGTTTCCTGGTGTCACAGGTGGGACACAACAGAAAACACAACTGTATCAAAAAGTTAAAATGTACGAATAATTAGTAAAATACTTTCAACCTTCTTATTTCATTATGTATAACACTTGAATTTTTTTGCAAATGACAATTTTAGATTGTACACCCACAAGATAGGATAAAGATACAGCATTGCATTTAATTTTAAAAATTCAAGTTCAAGGGCACTTTCACATAGAAAATGATAGAATCTCTAGTATGTCTGTTTACTAGATTTTATGCTTTCCAAATGTAACACTTTTAGCTCGAATTCTTTCAGAGATTAAATATGTGTGGCTTTTAAGTGTCACGTAAAACTGCCATCTGTTACGTCTTCAATGTATCAAATTTTAAATCTTTGCATTCCCAAGTTTCCTTGATAACAATTCTTTCGATCCATTGTTGTGTCGTGTCCTTCCGTGCTAAATATCAGTATTTGAAAAACTACCAGCGTTATAAAAAAGTAATTTCCACGCAAGATACAAAAAATCTGATTGTTCTATCCGCCTGGCTATTGAAGTAAAAATCATATTTCTTGGCAAAATGACAGTAAAGCAATATTTTCAGAGAGACTTAAATAGTTATCTTGAAATGGCTATATAAGAGAGTAAAATGCTACACAGATAAAATGTTCATTGAAATCGAATTCAAATGCTACTGTATTGTCATATTATGTCATTCGTGTGCCACATCTCGAGATGGACTCACCAATAAATACGTGAGACGGAATATGTCCGTAAATCAGATTATACCAATAGGATCTCATCTCAGCCAAGTGTGTTTTCTTACTAAAATATGCACGATTGAAGTTGTTGGTCCCTCGACGGCGTAGTGGTAATGCGGTCCCCATGGTAATCATGGAGTCTCAGCTTCGATTTTCGATGGAAGCACATAGTGGTTGGGTCCCACTTCAAACTGCAGATGCAGTCCCGATTAGACTATCTGTGCATAAAGCAGACTTGTACTTCCAAGCTTAGACAATACAGTACATGAAAACGTACACACAGAAACATACACAGACACAAACACACACATATATACGTACATACATGCATACATACATACACACACACACACGCACCCCCCACACATATACAGGGTGTCCACAAAACACTCCTCGATTTTATTTGGTTATAAAATGAAAACTTTTTGCAATATGTTTGTAAGTATGGTGTCAGAAGGTGTAGTAACTCAAAATATTTTTGTTTATTCCCTACAGGTTGTGAAATTGACCCATTTTTCCACTAGAGGGCAGTAAATTCAAGATGGCGCTTTCAAAACAGCAACGAAGTTGGTATGTGTTACAATTTCACACAACAAAGAGTGTCGTGTCTGTTCAACGTTCGTTCAGGCGTAAATTTGGTGTGGAACCACCTTCGAACAAGTCCATTTTGAAGTGGTACAAGGATTTCGTCGAAGAAGGGTGCATCTGTGACAAGCGGAAAGGGCACTCTGGCCGACCGACAGTCCCACAGCAAGTTGTTGAGAGTGTGAGGGAAACCTTTGTTCGGAGCCCCAAAAAGTCAGTGCGCAGAGCGAGTATTGAACTACAAATCCCAGAAAGTACGATTAGCAAGGTGTTACGAAAACGCTTGCACTTTCAGCCATATAAACTGCAACTGGTGCAGAAGTTAAAACCTGAAGACCGTCCAAAGCAACAGCAGTTCTGTTCGGATCTCCAGCAGTTAATGGAAAATGATGACAATCTTCTGTCGAAGATCATTTTCAGTGATGAAGCAACCTTCCACCTGCATGGTAAGGTAAACAGACACAATGTGCGGATATGGGGATTGGAGAATCCCCACGCCACGCTGGAGATACAACGTGATTCTCCTAAGTGTAATGTGTTTTGTGCCATATCTGAACAGAGAGTTTATGGTCCTTTTTTCTTTGAAGGCGAAACTGTGTCCGGCGACAGTTACTTGGATGTGTTACAAAACTGGTTGATGCCTCAACTTACTGAGGTAGGTGACTACCTTTTCCAACAAGATGGGGCACCACCGCACTGGCATCGTAACTTTCTCAATGAGGTCCTGCCAAACAGATGGACGCCATGATCAGGTGTTTCTTCCCTGGCCTCCTAGGTCACCGGACCTTAGCGTTTGCGATTTTTTCTTGTGGGGGTATATCAAAGACATAGTGTTCGTACCTCCCCTACCTGCATCCATTGAAATTCTGCAGGACAGAATCACAGAAGCTGTAAACACAATCACGCCCGATATGCTTTCCAGAGTCTGGAATCAGCATAGATGTTTGCCGTGTGACAGGTGGGGTACACATTGAGTGTCTGTAATGAAATTCAATCACATGAAACTTTATGAGTTTTTACACGTTTACCCAAAAAATGAACACAATATTCCTCAAAGTTTTCATTTTATAACAAAAAAAAAATCGAGGAGTGTTTTTGTGGACACGCTGTATATATATAAGCCACAGCTGCACCTCGCACATTGCAACATGTCGCGAAGGCTTGTCGGAGGGTGGTGGAGGTGAGGTAATCAGCACCAAGCTCCTGTTGTCTCTACCCCCAGAGACATTTTCCCAGGTAGAGGCTGGGTGAGCCCTACAACCATTCCATGTAGGAACATTGATGGAAAGATTATCCCATCTGATATTAAAGACTCCAGGAATCGAACCCGTGTCTCCTCCGTGTGTATACGTACATACATACAAGTACATACGTACACTTAAAGAGCTGCTTGATTGGTTGGTTGGTGGATTTGGTGTTTTAAGTTCACTTTATGCGCAGTAAGACTAATCGGGACTGGACCTACAGTTTAAAGTGGGATCCGAACCACTGTGTGCCTCCACCGGGTATGGGGATGAGTGATGATATGATGACATTAATGAATGAACACTCACAAACACCCATATCCAGGACGGGATTAGAATCCAAGACCCCAGGCGTCGTAGCGCGTATGCTAACCACTCCATCACGGGGACCGGCTGTTGCGCCATGGGATTTTAGTTTAATTTATAAATATACATATATATAATGCATACATGTATCTGTGTGTAATATACATAAACAAACTACATAGGCTATATAAAGTCTCATAAAATTTAAATATAGAAGTGACTAATGATGAAGTCAAGCCATTTCCTTAAGCTGCATGCGCATAAGGAAACAACTCAGTCTTGTTGACACTATTTCCTCTTCACTGGTATAACTTGCACAAATGAAAAAAAAAAGTCTGGAGTCTCCCACGGTAGGGCTAGTCTAATCTTTCCAGTGACTAAGACACTAAGGTATCCTGGAATGATGTGTTTTTCTCCTGGGGATCCTCCTGCATGACTCCAAGTGACGCAATCGGCTATTCCCAGCGTGCCCTTTCACCCTGCCGGTGCCAGTGACAAGCCTTGCATCTCTGACTGCAATGGAAGAGACAATCAAACACACACAGCACATTCGGACGATTCCGACGTCATATAAAGTGACCTGATACCCTGTTTGACAGGTGCATCGGGCGAGAGCATTATTGTGGGAATTATAGTGGAAAGCTTTCATCTTTCCATTTCTAAAATAAATATATTTTGAGTCTATGAAGAAGATTTCACCGTGGTATCTGTGAAGGTACTTTTGTTTCTTACTGTTTTATTACAATCGTAAAAATTTAAGTACCATATATACTTATATATAGACTATAAGGGCTCTTAAATAACTAAAAAGACTTACATTGTATGCCCGAATGGTAACACGACTTTAAGTGACTCCAACAATACTCGTCTTGTTCTTGTCTTAGCAACTACAACACTTCTCAGGACATGTATTACGTGCTTGGTTATGTTCCTCTCGTACACTATTTCTAAGATGTTCGAATGCTGCACGTTCACAAAGCTATAGCTCTTATAGTGTAACCACAAGGAAAGAAACCTGCGCAGAACCTCATCGCGCTGGCGGGTGGGGGAAAGGCCAGGGGGAAGGAGCCTTCAGCGCGGTTCACGTCAGTGTTGCCAGACCTATTGATTTCTCGGGAGAATTCCTTAATAAACTATTGCTATGGAACCTCCATCGGCCTGCTCAAAACACGTTTCACGCTCATCTTACTTGAACATGGAGGGGAGAGGTAGAGTGGAACTCCACTCAGCCGTGAAAAGTGAGGTTTGAACTGTGAAATTATGCCAAACTATACTCAATTGCGCTAGGACATTATTATTTTATCACTATTACTACATTACTATTTTAGATGCTTGTATTTTATCCCACCCGAAAATCTATTTCTATTTTAGTTGTTTTACGTCGCTTTTGTGCCTCTACGGGTAAGTACGACAATATGGATGAATGAAAAACTGATGAAATGGATGAAGTGACACAAACACAGTGAAACGCCCTTGCCTTACTAGGTAGAAACACTGACTTCGTAGCGTGGGCAAATTATTTTATACATGTATGTGTGTGTGGGGGGGGGGGGTGTTGTGTGTATTTCTAGCAGATGGGGAGGATAGGTGGCACCCTAGCATAAGCGTTGCTATCTTGAATTATTGAGGAAGACATGCTGTCTAATTCACCAAATATATTTCACATACGTAATGCATTTTCTAATTATGGTGCAGGACTCGTATCCATCCCTAACGATAGCTGTACACCGAACACCAGCAGAAGGCAAACTAATTTGTTATTGTTAGCATTAGACTTGAAAGATTGTGGAAAATGAATGTTTACATAAAAGTACCTATTATTTCAGACGTATGAGTTGATTTCACTCACAATAATTAACATCCATTATTATAATAGGGATGTGATAATTTCAAACTCAAGTGGTGTTTTCTGAGAGGGCAACATTATTACGGGCTAATATGCCTCGTTTACCCGCCTGATAAAAATACATTGTTTTCCTCTCGCAGGAAAAAATCTGCCTATGCCGCCGCAGCCCTCCTCCCCCCGCCCCCGAGAACGTTGTTCATCCGCTAATATTGGTTCATCGGATTTTGTAGCAGATCTACTGGTTTCCCAAGGAACAATCTCCCGATTTTTTCAAGTCTAACCTGGCAACACTGCCCCGAGCACCGATAACGGCAGGGAAGATGCGCGAACGCTTTTGACGGAATGTTTTTAGTCCTTGTGGTCGAACTATAGTTCTTGTCTAGTCTTACGGCGGGTGACCTACATGTTGGCAAGTGGGGAATACACCGCAGACCGACCAGACAACAGCGGTGGCGCCGAGAAATACGTCGTGGCGGGTGGCAGTACTACGCGCAACCTCGTTCTACAAGTTGCTTCCTTTCTCATCGCGCTGGATTGGTCGCTTCCCCGCTCCCCACTTCCCTTGCCAGCATGTAGGTTGCCCGCGGTAAGACTGGACAAGATATATAGTTGCAAGTTGTGCTGTAAAATTTCATTATCTTGCAACATATATGATATATAACTTATATGTGATACCATTAAAATAAACAAGTGGCATATAAAGAAAACAAGTTGTAGAAATCAGCTTATATTTGGAACTAGCTAACGAGCCTACCAGCAGTTTATATTATGAGCAAGGGCGTTAAGGATAGGTGCTCGATTGAGATGACATCGTTGGAACACTTGTTGATTGGACGCTCTAGGAGTTATGACTCGCTTCTAAGCTACAAATGCATATTCTATTTATTAGTTATAGCTTTTTAAATAACCTGAAAATGAAGGTAATTTATAGACACACACTAATTAAATAGCATTTTTGTTTCAATGCAACCTCATTACACAACATTTTATATTTCTACGAGAGCTTTCCTATATTACAAAATATAAAAATCGAGTTAACGAATTGTTTTTGACAATTACATAACTTTAAAGTACTTTATTCATAAAATATGTTTCTGGTTTTGTTAGGGATCGGTAGTTATAGTAATGTTTATAAACAAATTGCATATTTATCTGTAACAGTTTCCGAGCAAAGTCGAAATTATTTATGCATATACTCTCAAACTTCCCTACTTATTATTATTATTATTATTATTATTATTATTATTATCCCCTTGTACTATACAATTTGTTAAGCAAATCTGTTCGGGCTTCAAAAGAACATTTCTACTTTGTGTAACTATAATATAAATTATGCAATAAAAGGAAAAAAAAGAAAAAATACCCGAGGAATCCGTAACATTCGCGAAAAAGAAGCCCATGGTTTATATTAAGGTACCTGGGCATAAGCACAAACTTCCAAATGTATGCGGGTGGAGATGGGCACCATCGGGCGGGTTCCCCCCTTTTCTATTTGGTTTTCTCTTTGGATACTTTGGTTCAATTGTTTATTATTATTTACAATGGGTGCATCCTAACCGAGGTCATTTGCAACACTTCCTTAATAAAGAGACATAAGTAGAATTAACAAAACTCTGTTAATGAAAAAAATAATTAAAGAGAACAAATTCTTTGGAGATGCAGCGGTGATTGATGAAACCAACACGTATCTTGAGCAACCCAACAATGACACGTTCTTTTTTACCCCAGTAAGTAGCGAACAAGTACGTAAAATTTTTAACAAAATGAAATCAAAAGCGTGCGGTTATGATGGCATAAACCTAACTATTTTACAGTATTGCATCCCCTTTTGTTTAGAAGCTCTTACGCACATTATTAATCTTTCCCTTTCCAAAGGTTGGTTCCCTCAAGAGTGGAAAAAATGCGAAGTAACACCTATACCTAAAAAATCCAACCCCACAGAAATAAAAGATCTACGACCTATTAGCATTCTATCCACAATGTCCAAAATACTTGAAAAAGTAATTTATGAACAAATACTTTCACATATTCAAGGTTTCCTACCACACTTTCAATCTGGTTTCAGAAAAATGCATAGTACTTGCACTGCGCTGGTAGATATCGTAGACAATGTAAGTAAAGGAATAGATGAAAATGAAGTTACACTTTTAGTCTTGTTGGACTATTCAAGAGCGTTCGACTCGATCAATCATGAATTGTTATTGGCCAAACTGTATCACTATGGCGTTACCGGAAACGCGTTAAATTGGTTTCGATCATATCTCGGTAACAGGAAACAACGTGTGAAATATCGGGAACCGGAAGTCACATACTCTAAATGGTTAGTTGTTCAACAAGGCGTCCCTCAAGGTAGTATATTGGGTCCACTACTATACATGATTTACGTAGCTGATTTCGACCGCGCTGTCCGATATTGCCACTACCATCAGTATGCTGACGATTCGCAAATCTATATTCAGTGTAATACAGAAAACTACGATAATGCGATGACCAAACTTCAATTCGACCTTGATGCTATAACAAATTGGTCACGGAGGAACTCCCTTCAATTAAATCCAACAAAATCTTGCTTCATGACCATAGGAACTCATGGTACACTTAGGAAACTTCACAAAAACGCACCTTCTCCTCCAACTCTTGGCAGTATACCGATATGCGAAGTGGATACAAGCAAAAACTTGGGGATTGTGTTCGATAGACACTTAAATTGGGAGCCACAAGTCGAATTTATTGTGAAAAACTGTATGGGGAAACTTAAATCTTTGTATCATTTAAAACATGCTCTGGACGCTAATGTTAAAGATCGTCTTATGCAATCACTCGTCCTATCCACATTAGACTATTGCGCTCCAGTGTACAGTAATATATCCCAGGGCCTAAACTATAAACTTCAAAAAATTCAGAATTGTTGTATACGTTTCATATTTAACCTAAACAGAAAGGAACATGTATCCCCCTATTTAAAGAAACTTTCTTGGCTAAACATTAACAATAGAAGAAAATACTTAACACTCACCTTGATGCACAAAATACTTAAGAGTGGCTCCCCAAAATACTTATCCGATAAGATCTGTTCTCGTAGAACATCAGCCGAACATAATATCCGCAACAAGCACAATCTAAAAATCCCCAAACATAAAACCGCCACATACAACAAGTCCTTCATTGTTACAGGGATCAGGGAATGGAACAAACTGCCTGCACCATTGACTAACATTATTTGCCATCAAAGTTTTAAGAAAAATCTGAAGAACTTACTATTGTCCCAACAACTACATTAACCTTCATATGTAAACAATTGCACCTGCACTTACACATCACACAATGCATACCTAACCTACCCCCCCCCCCCGCATACACATTGAACTACCGAAGACTTATTACTTATCATTACTCAACAGTATATATACTAATCTATTCAATGTATTATTTTATCATTGTATAATCTTTATATTATCTTTATTGTATTATCATGATCATTATGTGTTTTTTTTCTTTCTTTTTGTTTTTATTCATTTATTGTATCTTTGACAAGGGTTGGTTGTAAGAACGGCCCATGAGGCCGAAACACGCCTGCTTAAATAAAGACCATTCTATTCTATTCTATGAATCTGTACAACTTAGGGATGTTTTGTGTTTGTAAGTCACATTTAGTGTACCCCTACTTAACGTTCAAAATTCATATTTGGGTTAAAAGAGCGTTTGGTTTATATAATTTCTCTTGTTTACTGGAGAGGAGGTCTACTGGGGGGGCGTTCGCCTCCCCTACCTCCTCCCTGGCACCGTCACTCCTAAGACTCGAGAAAACACACCACCCTACAGAAATAGATTCTTGGCTGATCTTATTTACTTCAGTAGTTTAGTATCGAAGGTGTACTACGTGAAGAGGGCCTTCAGAAGAGGTTATCGCTAACACCCCAATAGCGCCTTAGGATATATTTAATACTTAATACTAGAGTAGTGTGTATTAAAATAAGAATTTGTAAGTCATCAAGTGATGAAAAACATATTTTTGTTTGATTCCAGAGCATTTAGGGGGAGGGGCTCAAGTCCAATTACATTTTGATACTTTGACAGCTACTACAGAAACATGGTTTCCTTCCTCGCCACTCTTTCATGACGTAAACAAGTTAACAATAGCACTGTTAAGAAATCAGTCTATTCTTATCTATTACCCAGGTATCAAGAATGTTTATCGTTGTCTAGTAAACTATTTTCAATGCACAGTTAATTTTCATTTTGTAGGCCACATGTTTGACTTGGACACTGACCACTGCAACAGATGAAATCTTGCCCCAGTACATTGCATTGTGTATATTTGTGCAGTGTCATTGTTGTTACGTTGTGGAATGGTGGTTCTGGAACCATCAGCTCGTTCTATTCACAGACTAGTACCGTGGTTGTTCTTCGTTAACACGGCTGACTTGCGAAACTATTCTTAAATTGAACCTAACAGTAAATATAAGAACCCCAAAAGCTTATTGGAGCTCAAAGGCTATCTTCAATACAATTCCGTCATTGGAAACAGAATTTTCTACAGAGAAACGAAGCAATCTTTCTGAAATTTACTTATTTACTTCATACGAATTCTTCAGTTGTATTCGGATAAATTAATGATTATAGAAACCCCTACCTTCGAATTTGATTTGCTGCTCACACACTGATTACAGCCTTCACAAGTAGAGATTACAACTTCCATGTTGCTTTTCGAGTGCTGGGTGCCCACTGGGGGGTTTCATGACGCGCCTGCGTCATGGTAATTTTTCGGGGGGACAAAACTTTATACCAATTTTATATTTCTTCACCAAAAAATGGGTGGGGGCGGGTCGTTTCGTTCGATTGACTTGTTATTGATTTTTAGTTTTGGTTATTATTTGTACGTACAGTTTTTCTACCTAACTGTGGATGATCGCGGCGATAGGGTTGAAATGAAAAATCACCTCTTATGTCTTTAGAATCGGTTTGGATGGGGGGGGGGCCTTGGACACGCTGTTTACATTAATACAAGGTGAGTCTAGCACACAAACTGTGAAGAATAAGGTTCAGTAGACTAACAATGGCATTGGGTCTGAGCAGTTCTGTACGTATTATGTTAGCAAACATGAAAGCGAGCCTAAAATACCTGAAGTAAACATATATTGCTTAAATATGTCTGTATTATATTGTTCCGCAAATTTTGTCTGACCAAAATAATTTGAGTAAATATTTCGGCATAAGGGGGGGGGGTGGCGGGGCGAATGTTCTACCATATTGGGGTGAGTGCGTCATAGGCCTTGAGGTGGGGGGACACCTCTTCCTGGATGTATGACTTTGACGTCGCAATCCAGGGACTCTAATTGCTTTACGAACGAAAATAAAACTTACATAATCGAAACTTCTTTTCTTTTATAATGTCTTTGAAACATTACTGTTCGAAAGTTGCATTTAATACCTTTTCTTATTGGCCTTTCTGCAAAACCACGTAAAGTGTATATTCAAGTTGATAGCCAATTTGAAGACAAATGTTATATTTATTAATAATTTTCGAAATTTATTCCCACCTTTATTCTATGTGGTCTTGATTTGCAACAAATCTCAAAACTGAAAACACAATTTTTTAACTGCGATCATATATAGGTGTATGTAGGTATTTGATTTTGTTTATTTTGATTTGCTTTATTTTACTTCACTTTTTTGTGCTACCTTTGCCTAATTTGCCTATTGCTATGAATCTAATCTTAACTGATCAGATAAATTATTCAGAAGCTACGATACTTTCAAACTTGGTTTCTTAACATGCTAATTTGCCCTTGTCAAATCATGTGGATAAGCACCGAACCTACAGGAACATATTGTCTATTCAACTGATTTACATAATTTTCTTATTGATAAGTTCTTTTGAATTTAACTTCCAATGATGCTGATTTGTCTTTCATTCTGTATCAAAATTATATTTTAAACAACGTCCAATAATAAGCAAGCATTCTTAATATATAGGTAAATAATAAAATATAGTAATTCAAGGTTTAAATTAATGAAAACCTGTGTTTGTGGTGAACTATTGTCAAACGTCTATAAGCTTATTGAGATAGTAAACCCACTAAATCTATCCCTCCCGCTGATAAAATCACAAAGTTGAGCCCTGTTTTAATGCCTAGCAAACATCACTGTTCCATTTTAACTATTAATGTTATGAAGGTGAGACAATTCGATACCCTGTCACACCCTCCGCTTGTCTCCTGTATGAAGAGGTCCTTCTTGTTCTTGTATGTGTTTGTTCACGTTTTGGTCTCGATTCAGAATTTGTCAAAATTTGTTTTAGATTCACTTTATGATCAGATACAATTATCGGGACTGGAGCTACAGTTTAAGTAGACATAGAAGTATCTTACAAATAATTTATGGTATAAAATTACATGGCATTCTCAATTTATTTATGTATGGTAAAATGGGAAATACAAAAATTCTGTTTGTAGTGATGGAATGAAAAGTTTATATAATAAAATAATTTCATATGCCCTAAAAATTCACACAATTTCTTTTCTGAGAATTGGGAAAGTTATTTAGTTTAGGGAAACCCTATTTCAAAAATCGAAAGGAGAGAATGACATCTTATATTCTTCTGGAACAGATTTATATCTTATCAATCAATCGACAACCTCTTTATAGAAAAGTGTTGACCTACAGAGTGATTTCCTGAAACTTACCTTTATCTTATTCCATCTTTCACACTATTTTTAAACAATTTCCATCTCCTTGGTAAGGTTTCTAAAGAGCACAAATAAAGCGAACTAGTACCACAATGTAATAGAATAAGTATACACTGGTTCGAATTATATTGCAAAGGAAGGTAATGTTTGAAAACAGTATAATATTTTTGTGTTGAGCTATTAGAAAGTATGTTATTTTGACAGCAGCAGTTTGCGCCTGTCAAATTATTTTAGGGGGTACAAGGGGTACAACTTTATCTAAGGATTTAGGGAGTACTGCACCCGTCCAAACATTTAGGTAGGTACAATGTACAACTGTACTCCTCCATTCCTGCGCCATTGCATGTGATTGCCCTATGGCTGCATCATTTAGGAAATTTGATTGCCTACACAAGGATGTTTGTAGTTATTTCTTCATAAATTTGTACTTCTTAATTAACGTCAGGTACCCTTTTTCTTGGACGTGCATCTTTTCTTGTGAGGCTTTGGCTCTCATATGTCTGCTGGGCGGATGTTGATTTGCTCTAGGCGAGAAACTTTTGGTACAGGTAGATGTTGGTTTAAAGCCCCACAACGCCGTCAACGTCTCTACCATCAGTGGGAGCCTCTTTGTTTCAGTTGGAACAGGGGTTCAGTAGCGTTTCGTCCGAAGGCGAAATTCGCAGAAAAAAGGTACAGTTCGTCCGCGACGGTTTAATGAGTTGTGTTTCGTCCGAGCTTGGTTACAGAAATTTTAGTCATGACAGATGGCAACACTTTCTTACTAGCTTACGACTGTGAAGGTGAGGGGTTATTAATATTTGCAAGTTCCAGAGAGAAAGAAATATTAAAACAACAAAAAAAAATATTTTGTTGGATGGAACATTTAAGGGAGAATTCACACCGAAGAAACACGCGACACGCAACACGCGACATGCAGCACGAAACACGTGTCGCTTGGAAGCCAACACTAAGTATTCAATGCAACCTTTCGAACCGAAGAGACACTGCAAGATGAACGTGTCGCGTGTCGCTTACGTGCCTCTCGGACTGTGCATCGTGTTGCTTCAGTTTGTTGTTCGCGCAGGCGCAGGGAATGCTTCATTCCAACGAGCTGTATTTAGACTCTAGAAGAGAGCCCAACCGGCATTATGTTTGATCCTCTAATTTGTTGATATAATAAAGTATCGATATGTACAATGTTTTAAGATTTAAACACAACGTTCATTTCGCTTGATCAAGTTTTTTGATGCAGTTATCTGTAATTTGCCTTTAAAATCGTGAAAAGAGGCCGTGTTTTGGCCATTTACCGGACTGCTTTTATTTGAAAATGTCAGATTATGGAGGCACTTTACTCCAAAATATATTAGTCAACATGATAAAGTACTCTAGTGCATTTTTTTCAACCGCCGGGCCGCGACCCGATACCGTGCCCTCGTATCAACTATACCGAGCACCGAAATGTTCTGCTAAAACTGGTTGACAACTATCATAATCCCAATATCATATTTGAATTGTGAGTTTTCGTTTTTTAAGTCCATTTTATGCACAAATAGACTAATCAGAACTGGATCTGCACGGTGCCTCCCCAGTTATCAAACCCGGGATCACTTAATTACCAGGAGACGACGTTATCACTTTGTCTTCCATATTTTTATATTTGTCAACAATCCTACACACGTAATCAAACTATTATTACTCTTATGATTATGCTAGAATTTATTTATCAATATTTAATTTCATAGGTACATGTTAATTCATGCATAAAATCTTCAATACTGTAAAGATTTACGAGGAAAATTCTTCGGCTAAGGGCATTGACTTAAAAAAAATACCGTGACATGGTTTCAAGAAGGTTGAGAACCATTTCTTTAGTGTTTAGGTATTCGCTTTATTCAGGCTGAAAAGTCTAGCGAATACAGTTTGAGGTCAGTGCATATTATTTCTCAGTTTTCTCGTGCACAACATGCCTCTCCCAAGTTCCAATAACTTGCACAAATTTTACAACGCAATTTACATGTAACAATGTCTCTTGTTGCGTTATTTTCGGGTGACTAATAAACTGATTAATGCAATTATATCACTACCATCATGCAAACTGAGCAAAGAAACCAGTGTCGCTTGCCGCGTGCATCTTGTTTCCTCGGTGTGAAACACTCATGTAACGTGTTGCATGTTGCATGTCGCGTGTTGCGTGTTTCTTCGGTGTGAATTCTCCCTAAGAGTGTTAGCAAACAGTTTGCTCAGTTCTACACAGTTCACGTAGATTTAGGAAACACTAGAGAAGAGACAAATGTTACGCCTGCACTTTTTGCGTTGCTTCCTGACAATAAAAAGGTTACCTATACATTCGCCTATTTGAAGCTATCCTTAAAGTACACAGTGATACAAAAAGAATATACGTATTACAAACCAATATGCTGTTGAAACTACTCATCGGATTACAGTCCAACGGTTCTGAACGGAAGGTAACATAGCGTAGTTTCGTTCAATTGCCGCTAGATCGCTGCCGAGTGCGGTAATTCCATGGAGCTGTTAAGCATTTTAAACATTCTAAAAATAACTTAAAATATCCATGGGTGCGGGTCCATGGGTCACTTATGACCCCCTGTCGTGCATGCAATATTAGGATGGTAGCCCTCGGACGAAACGCTACTCGGTCAGGTAACTATAAGTTGCCTGTTCCTGGAATTCGGACGAAACGCAACTCGGACGAAACGTAACTCAGACGAAACGCTACTCGGATGAAACGCTACTCGGATGAAACGCTACTCGGACGAAACGCAACTCAGACGAAACGCAACTCAGACGAAACGCAACTCGGACGAAACGCAACTCAGACGAAACGCTATTCGGACGAAACGCAACTCAGACGAAACGCAACTCAGACGAAACCCAACTCGGACGAAACGCTACTCAGACGGAACGCTACTCGGATGAAATGGTACTCGGATGAAACGCAACTCAGACGAAACCCAACTCGGACGAAACGCTATTCGGATGAAACGCAACTCGGATGAAACGCTATTCGGACGAAACGCAACTCAGACGAAACGCTATTCGGACGAAACGCAACTCAGACGAAACGCAACTCAGACGAAACCCAACTCGGACGAAACGCTACTCAGACGGAACGCTACTCGGATGAAATGGTACTCGGATGAAACGCAACTCAGACGAAACCCAACTCGGACGAAACGCTATTCGGATGAAACGCAACTCGGACGAAACGCTATTCGGACGAAACGCAACTCAGACGAAACGCTATTCGGACGAAACGCAACTCAGACGAAACGCAACTCAGACGAAACCCAACTCGGACGAAACGCTACTCAGACGGAACGCTACTCGGATGAAATGGTACTCGGATGAAACGCAACTCGGATGAAACGCAACTCAGACGAAACCCAACTCGGACGAAACGCTACTCAGACGGAACGCTACTCGGATGAAATGGTACTCGGATGAAACGCAACTCAGACGAAACCCAACTCGGACGAAACGCTATTCGGATGAAACGCAACTCGGACGAAACGCTATTCGGACGAAACGCAACTCAGACGAAACGCAATTCGGACGAAACGCAACTCAGACGAAACGCAACTCAGACGAAACCCAACTCGGACGAAACGCTACTCAGACGGAACGCTACTCGGATGAAATGGTACTCGGATGAAACGCAACTCAGACGAAACCCAACTCGGACGAAACGCTACTCAGACGGAACGCTACTCGGATGAAATGGTACTCGGATGAAACGCAACTCAGACGAAACCCAACTCGGACGAAACGCTATTCGGATGAAACGCAACTCGGACGAAACGCTATTCGGACGAAACGCAACTCAGACGAAACGCTATTCGGACGAAACGCAACTCAGACGAAACG
The DNA here is from genome assembly GCF_977018435.1 of Lepisma saccharinum. Classification (NCBI taxonomy): domain Eukaryota; kingdom Metazoa; phylum Arthropoda; class Insecta; order Zygentoma; family Lepismatidae; genus Lepisma; species Lepisma saccharinum. Next base: position 46,173,217 of record NC_139246.1, read on the forward strand.
CAACTCAGACGAAACCCAACTCGGACGAAACGCTACTCAGACGGAACGCTACTCGGATGAAATGGTACTCGGATGAAACGCAACTCAGACGAAACCCAACTCGGACGAAACGCTATTCGGATGAAACGCAACTCGGACGAAACGCTATTCGGACGAAACGCAACTCAGACGAAACGCTATTCGGACGAAACGCAACTCAGACGAAACGCAACTCAGACGAAACCCAACTCGGACGAAACGCTACTCAGACGGAACGCTACTCGGATGAAATGGTACTCGGATGAAACGCAACTCAGACGAAACCCAACTCGGACGAAACGCTATTCGGATGAAACGCAACTCGGACGAAACGCTATTCGGACGAAACGCAACTCAGACGAAACGCTATTCGGACGAAACGCAACTCAGACGAAACGCAACTCAGACGAAACCCAACTCGGACGAAACGCTACTCAGACGGAACGCCACTCGGATGAAATGGTACTCGGATGAAACGCAACTCGGATGAAACGCAACTCAGACGAAACCCAACTCGGACGAAACGCTACTCAGACGGAACGCTACTCGGATGAAATGGTACTCGGATGAAACGCAACTCAGACGAAACCCAACTCGGACGAAACGCTATTCGGATGAAACGCAACTCGGACGAAACGCTATTCGGACGAAACGCAACTCAGACGAAACGCTATTCGGACGAAACGCAACTCAGACGAAACGCAACTCAGACGAAACCCAACTCGGACGAAACGCTACTCAGACGGAACGCTACTCGGATGAAATGGTACTCGGATGAAACGCAACTCAGACGAAACCCAACTCGGACGAAACGCTATTCGGATGAAACGCAACTCGGACGAAACGCTATTCGGACGAAACGCAACTCAGACGAAACGCAACTCAGACGAAACCCAACTCGGACGAAACGCTACTCAGACGGAACGCTACTCGGATGAAATGGTACTCGGATGAAACGCAACTCAGACGAAACCCAACTCGGACGAAACGCTATTCGGATGAAACGCAACTCGGACGAAACGCTATTCGGACGAAACGCAACTCAGACGAAACGCTACTCAGACGAAACGGTACTCGGACGAAACGCTACTCGGACGAAACGCAACTCAGACGAAACCCAACTCGGACGAAACGCTACTCACGCGGAACGCTACTCGGATGAAATGGTACTCGGATGAAACGCAACTCAGACGAAACCCAACTCGGACGAAACGCTACTCAGACGGAACGCTACTCGGATGAAATGGTCCTCGGATGAAACGCAACTCAGACGAAACCCAACTCGGACGAAACGCTACTCAGACGGAACGCTACTCGGATGAAATGGTACTCGGATGAAACGCAACTCAGACGAAACCCAACTCGGACGAAACGCTATTCGGACGAAACGCAACTCAGACGAAACGCTACTCGGACCAAACGCAACTCAGACGAAACACTACTCGGATGAAACGCAACTCGGACGAAACGCTACGCCACGGGAGAAGGGACGCAAAGCCATTTGCACCTTACAGCCTTGCGCCGGAGAACCAACGGCAAACGACTCATAAGAGTCGACTGCAGCTGTGAAAGATCCATGCTTTCTTTTCACGGCAGCGGATCTTGTCATACAGCACGAATTTTGAGTCTGCAAATACTAAAAAAATACAAATCCGAGTTCATAAAGTTTAAGAATAGACTTTGCGGACCCAAAGTTTTGAATGGTACAGTTATAAATAACTAACAATAACACATTCAGACGCAGCACAGTAATACAACCTTCTTGCAGGAGATATTCTTGCTGGGTTTTACACCTAAAGAGAAAGATAAGGTAATTTTTAGCAACAATGTAGGATTTTAAGGTGTACTTGAACCTAAAAAGTGGCGCAACCACAGGGGGGCATGGTATGCATTGCCCCCCCAAGCTTCGACGGAAGTCAATTCCAGGGAGACAAGGGGAGGCAAACGTTGACCACCAAGGGGACCTGCAGGGGGCACAGAGGAACAATTTATTCCCTTGATTTCAAATTTAATGCAAATAATAATACATTTCCTAAAATTTTCTTGCTCGGGTTGCTCGCAATGCCTGCGTTTCTCAGTCTCATGAAGTTCAGAACCATGGCTAGAGGTCGGTGATAGTCGGCCAAGGACGCCGAGCGATCTCAATGAAAAAAAAATGTAAAAGAGAGAATGCCATGGCGTCCCGTGAAATATTTTGCACAATATTAAATAAATATTGTTTTCAGTTGCAAAAATTGGATCTAAAAATTTTCTTGCTCGCTTCGCTCGCAGTGTTTTCCTTTTATGTAATGTATTTCAATAATATTTGTTGTATGTATGTATTAAATCAACTTTCAATACGTACACAATTTAGTGTTAGCGTGTTACATATGTATTTTCTTATTTTATGTCGCTCCATGTTGCATATGTGTAAAACATATCTTGTACATGAAAGTTATACATGTTAAGTACAAAAATAATATTCTTCGGAATGCATTTATCATTTATTTTCTGCCATAAAAAATACAGTTTGTGTGTTTGGTTTCCATTATTAGCTAATGTGAAATTCAATGTGTTGAAAAAAAATATTTCAAATCGTTTGTTCCAATCAAATGCTTTACCACCGTCTTCTACCTCCCTTTTTCGTAATTTTATTATTGTTGTTGTTATTATTATCATTATTATTATTGGTACGTTTATCCTGGTACTTGCCCCTCCCAAACAAAAATTCGTGGTTGCGCCTCTGAACCTAGCAACACAACTTTTGCAGCCCACACAGGGTAATTAGCTCAACTTTAAACTTTCTAAAGATCATACGTACAACGTCTTTGGTATGAAAATAAATATCATATTAAGATATGGAAACACTGTGCAATTTTGGGGTGTAGTAGTTAACGTAACACACTGCGAAGCTAAGGGTAAACTATTAACGATTTGATTTTTGGTTCATTCGCAAGCATGAAAATTGTGAAATATAAATGGTGAGGGAAGAAATATTGGAGTAAAGAGTTTCGTCATGTTTTCAGCTATGCACTGAAAACCCAAATCACGGAGAGCAAATTGTCTAGTATAACAGACGAATGTCTGTAAAAATATAGGACTTTTCCACAAAATCTTCTAGATGAACTGGCTGCATTGCAGAGTTTATGGATGAAATGAAGTTCTTGATGCCGTTGCATATTGATTCTATCATCATCGGAGGACCTTCGATCCGTCATGTTTGGATCTGAACGCAGAACGGTGTCTCCTGGCTGAACGGAATAGGTAGAATGCTCGAGAGAATCCTCCAGTCTCTCGTCTCGGCTAAGCGAGAGAGTCAATTTCTCCCCACCCGCTCATTCTTCTTAGTATTCCAGAGTTGATTGATAACTTCGTGCAGTCTATCGATTTCTGGATGCAGGGAGTAGTTGAAGTTGAAGGTTGATCAAAATGTGATCTGTTTCTCCTGAAACCACTGTCTATGTCGCAATAATACAATTTATTTTTTTACAGTACATGTCTGTAACCACAACAACTGGAAAGCAGGATATGATGTGCAAAATGTTTACAGAACTGTCAATTGAAAGTATGCCTACTAATGAAATGGAATTGTTTGTTAGATCAGTTCGAAATAGAAAACTCGACAAATGGCAAAATAACAAATGTAATAGAAGTAATTTTTAACTCCAGATACTCCAGACAAATGCTGTACGTTATTTCATGTATATTAACTGTCTCTTGGTTGTCTCTCTAGGTTAATCTCGGTATTGATAATGTCGGACAGAGTGATAACATGCAGTAACATGGAGAAAAATAACTCCCCCCATTGTAGATTCATGTCAAGGTCTTCGGAGCGCATTAATATTAATAACACAGATGCTATAGGTCATGTGTAAATCTATATTTTGCTAGTTTTTCTATTACTGAAACAATTAAAAATTATTGGTGTTAACAGTAGTTATAGAAAATAGTTAATAATATACAATGACTCTCTTGGAACAGAAATATTAACGGATAAAATATGTCGTAAAGAAATTCAATATGTACTACAAAACTGCTGCTGTTGTTCAACGCCACTGGACTGTAAATCAGTTGATGATCCTTGATTCTCTGTGACGAAAACGTACATGCTATAATATTACCTGAAAGATGGAACTCTTTCATTGAAAGCTTTGTGTCTTTCCATAAGTACTATGTTTGTTTTGAACAATGTACATCATAATTATCGTTAAATGTTTCATCATTGTTGTGCAGCAAAATCTGTTAACCTTGTTGGAAAGTTTAATAGACATGTTCGATTTTATAGATCATAATTGAGAAAGTAATTATTAATGTACATATAGTGTTCGGTAAAAAATTAAAAATAATGTCAGTAGACAAGTTGCTGTGATTTATGTCCTACTTTATGGGGATTATGACATGTTTTATGAGGGGGATGCGCCACTGGCCTTGGGGGGATAGGCACCCCTGTGAAGGGATACTCACAAAATTACCCCAGTTCGGTACTTGAACCGATGAACTTTGTTGGAGAGATCGAAAGTCGATCACTTCAGATACTAGGCCACTATGCTGGCGATAGTTGATAACAATAAAATTCTGTTTCTCATCACAGAGAGTACTTAAGTATTAACTACTACCTGCAAACGAATAACTGCCAAGACTAGGAGAATCTTAGGATTTGATTGGAAGTAACGTAAAAATACATGAAATAGAAAAATAATGTATTTTCATTGGAGTTGGGGAAAACATTAATAAGGGTCTTTCCATTTCATCGATAAATTCACAGATAATCCTAAAAACTCCCCGTTTTATTCACGTCCTCGATTAGTCATTTTCCAGCCAAATATGTACTATATACGTATAATATGTATATTTGTGTTATATACCTATGTGTGTATGTAGTTAAATAAAGCATATTTGCATTTATTTTAATTCCAAATATTTAATATGTAATTACCATACATTTCTCATCTTTCTGACACACTATCCACTCTATTCTCTTTTATTGTTTCTCTGTACCCCCTACTGATACTAATTTGTTCATCTGGACTTTCTTTCTATCACTGCCTTACCCTCCTTTCTTTCATTGTTACACCAGTTTCTCTTTCACCTTCCTTACTCAGTCTTTTATTCATTGTTCATTTTAGTACTCTTATCTCCCCTTCCCATTTTACAATCACCATTTTTCACCAATTTCTGTCATCTCTCACCATCATTGATCTCCATATTTCCTCTCAATCATGTCTTCTGTTCTCTATCTCTCATCTTTGTGTTCATATTGTCAGTGTTTGACTGCCGTAAGGGAAATCAGCGCTTCAATCCAAGATAGTGGTAACCGGTGTCACGATTTAAGACACGATTTAAATCAGGTGATTTTTTTTAAAAAAATCACTGATTTAAATAAATCACTCTAAATAAATAATTTATTGAATAATGTATATAAGGATTATGTAGATATCAGAAACACTTATGGTGAAAGTACATTACTCTCGTTATCATTTAATGGTGATTATTAGGTTCTAAGATAGGAAAATAAAGGAAATAAAATATATGTACTGATGGTGTGAAGCTCATACCAAAGGAAATGTAAACACAGGATTTCTCTTGATTTAAAATTCAATAATTTTATGGGCAAAAATAGCAAACATTTTGTGTAGAAAAATATACAAAATACTAATCATGTTAAACCCCTCCAGGGAACGCCGCCTTATAGTAGCACTGACCGTGCTGGCGGAGGGGTTTGCGTGCTTTGTTGAGGCTGAGAGCTATGCCAGCGGTAGATTTTCTACCAGCAAGGTCACCCATGCTGGACAGGTCTCAGAAGAGAAGCCAGACTAAGGCGTTCTGCAACGTCCCATCTTACCTATTGTATCCTATCCCAATATTCCTACCTAGTCCCTAGTCCCGTCCTCAGGGTTACGAGGGGGATGGAGCGGATTCCTCAGCCGTAGTGATGGCAACCGTTCTAAAGGAGCAAACCTGATACAAACCCTGGTCCTCCAGGTTGGGGGTTGAGCATGGGGCTAACGACCCTATCTCATAAAACAAACATTGTTACGGAACTCAGAAACAATGATAGCCGGACGGATTCTATGGAAAGACACAGGCATGTTAAAGGACTACGTAAACGGAAGAATGATATATACCTGGCCACATGGAATGTTAGAACATTAAGTAAACCAGGTGCATTGCAAAACCTAAAGGAGGAAATGAAGAAATACAGAATAATAGTAGCGGCATTGCAGGAGATCAGGTGGCAAGGAAATGGAATGTTATCTACTGGAGATTTTACATTAATGTATAGTGGAAGCAGTGAAAGTACAAGAGGTGGCAGAGGATTCCTACTAAACAATAAATATAAAACTATAGTAAAGAACTTCAAACCAATAAATGAGGGCTATGTACGCTGAGAATGAAAGCCAAGTTGTTCTTCAACATTACCTTAGTATGTGTATATGCCCCAACGGAAGAGGCAGAAGAAGATGAAAAGGATGGATTCTACCAGCAGCTGGATCAGGTAATCGATCGTATACCAAAACATGACATTAAGATAATAACGGGAGACTTTAATGCCAAGGTTGGACGCGAAGAAGCATTCCAAGACACTATAGGAAAGGAAAGTTTGCATGAATTTTCAAATGATAATGGTCTGAGACTGATAGATCTGGCTATGTGTAACTTAATGGTCATTAGAAGCACCTGGCATCAAAGGAAGAACGTGAGGAAAATGACATGGTGTTCATCAGATGGTGTAACACAAAACCAAATTGACCATGTGCTGATAGACAGAAGACATGCCTCTGATATACTACAAGTATATAGCTGTCGAGGAGCAGACAGTGATTCGGACCATTATTTAGTACGCATTAAATACAGACAGAGAATAGCTACATATAGAGATGGAAGAAGAGCGAAAGTGACCTCAAGGTATGATGATGAGAAGTTAAAAAGAGATGAAGCCATTGCCAAACAATTCCGTTTAATGGTAGGCAACCAACTTCAACAAAGAAGTCAAAGGTGGGAAAGCGAAAGTATTGAAGGGAAATGGAGTATAATATAGGAGATCCTACATGAAACAGCACAGGAAGTACTGGGAGAGAAGACGAAGATCCGAAGAGGTAAATGGTTTGATGAGGAATGTAGAACAGCAATAAATGAAAGAAATGAGGCACGAAAGAGAATGCTTAATAGGAAAACCAGATATAACACAGAACAATATAGACTTAAAAGAAAGGAAGCAGACTGTATGTTCAGGAGAAAGAAACGATGCTTTGAGAAAGAGTGGATTGAGGAACTTGAAGAATATAATAGTAATCAGCAAGTAAGGAAAATGTATATGAGGGTGAAGGATATAAGGAAAGGCTTCCAACCGAAGACAGCTTTCTGTAAAGACCAAGTAGGAAACCTAATAGGCGGGAAAAATGAGATCTTAGAGAGATGGGCAGAATACTTCAGTCAGCTACTTAATGTGGAAGATGGGTTCCAAGATCTAGAATTGAGTGATGAAGAGGAGTACCCAGAGGAGGACCATGATGACGAAACCGGAACATCTCCAACACTAGAAGAAGTTAGAACAGCTATTAAGTCTCTTAAGAATGACAAAGCCCCAGGGATTGATAATATCACTGCTGAAATGGTTAAGAACGGAGGAAATCAACTAATAAAGTATATACACAAATTGTTATCTGATATATGGGAACATGAACAGATGCCCGATCAATGGAGTATGGCAATAATCTGCCCTATACATAAAAAGAACGATAAAACCTGCTGTGAGAACTATAGAGGTACAGCCCTACTGAGCGTAATATACAAAGTGCTTGCAAAGATCCTAGCAGGAAGATTGTCCCCACTGACTGAGGGAATAATAGGGGATTATCAGTGTGGTTTTAGACCAAACAGATCCACTACGGATCAAACCTTTATGGTCAGGCAGATAATGGAGAAATGTTATGAATATAACATTAATATTCATCAGTTATTTATAGACTTTAAGCAGGCATATGACAGTATCATACGAGGAAAATTGTATGAGGCAATGAAGGAGCTAGGGATCCCAAGCAAGCTAAGAAGATTAACCAGAATGACGCTTAGGGGTACTCAATGCAAGGTGAAGATTGAAGGAGAGCTCACAAGGGAATTTGTAGTGAACCAAGGTTTGAGACAAGGAGATGTGCTATCTACGATATTATTCAATATAGCTTTAGAAAAGATCATGAGAAGAGTGGGTCAAGGGTGTAACCCAGGAGGAACTCTCTTGAACAGAGTGAACCAAAATCTAGCATATGCTGGTGACATTGATATGATGGCACGAAGATTGCAAGAAATGAAGGAAGGACTAGGAAGATTGGAGAACACAGCTAGTGAGATGGGACTCCAAATAAACCAAACCAAGACTAAATACATGTTCTCAGCGCGAAATATGGAATTCAGGGAAGGCCAACATATACAACTTAATGGAGGCACCTATGAAAAATGCAAAAGTTTTAAATATCTTGGAACATTAGTTACCATGGATAATAATATTAAAGAGGAAATAAAAGCAAGAATTGCAGCTGGTAATCGAAGCTATTTCTCACTGTTAAGAGTTTTCAAATCTCGCAGCCTGACTAGAAATTTGAAAATCAAAGTATATCAGCTAGTCGTAAAGCCAGTGGTGACATATGGAGCAGAGACATGGACTTTGGTACGGGCCAGTAAATGAGAATGGACAATGACGAATAAGGAGAAACGATGAAATTAGAGCACTCTACAAAAAACCAGATATAGTTTCCGATATAAGAAGCATGAGACTGAGATGGCTAGGACATGTGGAAAGAATGCCTGAAGACAGAGCGGTTAAAAAGGTCTATAAAGGAACACCAGGAGGGAGAAGATTAAGAGGAAGGCCAAGGAAAAGATGGTTGGAGGACGTTGAGGAGGACCTTAGGAGGATGGGAGTAAGACGGTGGAGACGTCGAGCAGAAGACAGAAGAGAATGGGCTATCATTGTGATAGAGGCCAAGGCCCTTTAGGGGCTGTAGCAGCCAAGGAGTAAGTAAGTAAGTAAGTAATCATGTTAAACCATAAATAGTGTCAATATCATTAAACTGTAAATAAACATGGCATCTGATATTTTTCGAACTATAATTAAAAAATCTCCAAAATTCAGGTACAAAGATTATAAAAATATTTAAGTTAATATTTTAAGTTTCAATTATAGAGTACATCCAGAATGTTTTAGTTTCAATGGAAGAAAAGTTACTGAAATTATTATTAGTTTCATTAACAAACTCAACAAACATTTCCATAGTGTATCAAAAACCGAAAAATCTATGTTTATGTATATTTTTTATTTGTTTAATTGTACTGTTCAAATATTTTACAGGGCCGTTTACTAGAAAAAGCCCTTCTATAAAAAAAAACATATCTCTGGTGCCAAAAATCATGCAAGCAATTTTAAGCGTGTTTTTTTTTTAAAAAATTATTTAAATAAAAAATCAACAAAAATAAATTTTAATAAAATTCATGATTTTCATCCAGCCTGGTGGTAACATATAGTACCTGAACAAAACTGTTTTGGTCACACTAACCTCTGTAATTGGTTACTTAGGTACTTGGCAGTAAATCTATGGGTACTTGGGAAGGCGCCATTATGACCGAGATCGAGAATATGTGGGCTCTAACTCTATAGCCCTTCCATGGCAGAATACACTGCAGAGGAGAAAACTTTAATTTTTTTGTTGTAGTGATTTTGGATGAACTGACCGTTAAAGGATGTTGATTTGTCATTATCCTGAACGACATCTTCTGGGGATTGTGGATTTTCCACCATTTGTCAGCAAGTGCATTGGTAGGCGCCATTGCCGACGACCTCTATAGCGGATGGTTAGCACAGGGTTCCTGGGGTTGAATCTCAGCATGGACATGTTCAATTTCATCATATCATCACTCATCCTCATCTTCGCGATTAGCCGAAGGTGGCGGAATAGAAAAGCAAAATAATCGAAATCAATCATTGAATCAATTGGGAGTTGCCATCGTGAAGTCGATCTGTACAGTATCTTCTTGTAACTCGATAAGTGTTGAATTATTGAGAGAGATCGGTTCAATGTACAGTTAGACTGTCTTGCGAAATGAACATTTTAAAACAAGTCCACGCATTTAAATAGAAATAGTGTTCATAGGTGTAACTGCATTGGCGTATACATAATTCACGTAAGAGGGGTTCAACTTTTGGTATGATTAAGGTTGCTTTATTTCATAACTGAAAATCTAGGGCTGACCAAAAGCTTGTTGGGGGAGGTGCTGGACCCGACAAAGCTGTGTGTATGTAGTCATGAGGTCACGCTACTTAGTATTGATACTTTTCTGTTCATCTTGCGTGAACCAACTTGAGAATGTTACGATATTTATCTGGTTTTCTTGCACCGCGTTTTTAAAACCCAAGTTTCTTTAAGAAGGCTCAAGGGAGATAATGATAACTGATTTGACAGTCCCAACGTAGTTTCTTATCGCAGAAATTCCGAAACTTTCAGGAAATTGCAGACATTTGATCTGCAGTCCCATCTGGTGTGTGGAATTACTAAATTTCCTTCTCATCCCTATCTCCTCCTATACGTCTCGAATTTACTTTTACTTACTTCCTCTAGTCCCCTTCTGCCATCATAGCGTAGGGTTGGTTGCCTCGATCCATCTCCTCCATTCCTGTCTGTTTCTCATCATTCTCTTCATCATATTTATTGTCTTATTCCTTTCTCTTCCAATCTTTTCCATTCTGTCTTCAAACATTATCCTTGGTCTTCCATTACCTCTCCTACCTTGCACCTTTACTTCTAGAATTTGCTTTACCTTTTTGTCTTCATTCATTCTGAATACATGTCCCCACCACTTTAGCTGTCTCTTTTCAATTATTTTCTCTAGCGAATCCTGTTCCACTTCTCTTCTTATTCTTTCATTCCTCACTTTATCTCTCCTAGTCTTATTAACAGCTCTTCTCAGGTATTTCATTTCACTAGCCTGAATTTTACTCAGATGTTTATCTTGAAGTGGTAAACTTTCCATTCCATATGTTAATGTAGGGACCAATACTGATTTGTATAGCTGCATTTTTGTCTTTACTGCCACTTCTTTCTTTCCCATTATTGTTTTACTGAACTGATAATATACTGTATTTGCTTTTCTTTTTCTATTTAGGATTTCTTCATCACACCTACCATCACTTGTTATGATGGTTCCTAAATATTCATATTCATCTACTTCTTCCAAGTTCTCGTTTCCATATCTAATTGCTATTTCATGATTTTTTTTCTCCTTTTGCCACCTGCATAACTTTACTTTTCTTAATATTAATCGAATTTAGGAAAATAAAATAAGTCCGAAGAAATGTTTATGAATAAGCGGATAGAACAGGTTGACTCCCCCTTTAAATACGCCCATGGGTGTAAGGCAGTGGTTCTCAAAGTTGGCGTTGTGGATGGATTACAGAGGCGCCCTGAAATGTTGTAATATTTTCTCTGAAATGACACTTATTCCAATATATGTAACATATTTAGTTCTTTTTATGTGTAAACTGTTTCTGAATTTGAAATATGTGTTTATTTTTTAACTTAAGGCAAGCAACTCAACAACACTAACCGAGAATTGCAAGTGCTAAATAGGCCTTCATTCTGACTTTGGCGCCATGGAAAGATTTTGAAACACTAAGAGTGACGTGAAACGAAATAGTTTGGGAACCCTGGTGTAAGGTAATAATCTTAATTATTTCTTCTATTATGCTAAAATATTTTTCAAAACTGCTAAAGAGATAGGTTTGGAAGTTAACAAAGAGAAAACTAAATATATGCTTACAGGCCGAAAGCAAGTGTTAGGTAATAATCAAAATCTAATTATTGATAACAACTCGTTTGAACCAGTTTCCAAATTCAAATACTTAGGAGTAATATTAACAAATGGAATTTATATTAAAGAGGAAATAAAAAGTAGGCTTAATTCAGGAAATGCATGTTACTTCTCTCTTCATAAACTTTTGTCTTCTCGTTTAATATCTAAGAAACTAAGAGTTAAAATATACAAAACAGTAATTTTGCCTGTAGTGTTATATGGGTGTGAAACTTGGTCCCTTACATTGAAAGAGGAACATAAATTAAGAGTATTTGAAAATAAGATCCTTAGGAAAATATTTGGACCTAAAAGGGATGAGGAGACAGGTGATTAATTTAGAACTACATAATTTGTATTCATGTCCAGATATTATTAGAATAATTAAATGAAGAACACTTAGGTTGGCAGGCCATGTGGCACGAATGGGAGAAGAAAGAGGAGTTCACAGGATTCTTGTTGGGAAACCTGATGGTAAGAGACCTGTATGAAAGCCAAGACGAAGATGGAGGGACAACGTTGAGATGGACTTAAAGGAAATCTGTAGGGACGAAAAAGAGTATATAGATCTTGCTCAAGATAGGGACAGATGGAAGGCCTGTGTTGCTGCAGCCATGAACCTTCGGGTTTAAGAAAGCTAGAGAGTTAGTTAGTTAGTTAGTTATTTCTTCTTTAGAACTGTATTGCGCGACATTCGTGCGTCCCGAAGGATCTTTTCGGGACACCGGGACAAATAATAACATTCCGGGACTGTCCTTAAAAACCTGGACGTACAATATAACAAAGTTACCTTATCATATTTCGCTTGGTTCCGTTTTGTTTATTATTTTTCTAAGCGTAAACCTGTCTTGGCTAGAAAGATCAAACTATTTTTTAATAGGGATTTTTTTTATTTGACTCTCGTAAAATTCACAATCGAAAATTCAATATTATTAATCAATATATTAATATCGAATGTTGTTTGATATATTCATTTTAGTGAACAATTTACAGCTAATGAACATAATTAAATAACGCCAAATTCGGAAAATATTGCAGAAAAGTTTACGGAAATAAATACAAGGATACGTAAAAGAAGTAGTGGTAATAAGATCACAGGAAAACATTGACAATGAATTCACTGCCATCTACTGCCATTCGCTGGAACTAAGAACCTTGACTTGGTTGTAAACTACCGCCACATCTTGAGAAGCGGATAACTGCAGAACCTCTTGAATGGGAACTCCTCAGTAGTGAATTCTACATTTATTAGAGTAGTTGTACTACAAAAATGCTGAAACTGTGCCCTTCTGTAATAATGATGTACGTTCGTCTGTCCTAGGGATGGCCAAACGGATCCGGATCCGAAAATTCCGGATCCGGATCCGGATCTGGATCCGGATCCGAAAGTTCCGGATCTGGATCCGGATCCGAAAGTTCCGGATCTGGATCCGGATCCGAAAGTTCCGGATCTGGATCCGGATCCGAGAGTTCCGGATCCGCGGATCCGGATCTGGATCCGGATCCGAAAATTCCGGATCCGGATCCGGGTCTGAAAGTTTCGGATCTGGATCCGGATCCGAAAGTTCCGGATCCGAAAATCCGGATCCGGATCCGAGAGTTTCGTATCTCAATCCCATTATAATATTACCACAACTTAAAAGGTATTATGATCTTCTATTACAAAGAAATTTTTCGTTAGTCCAACAAGAATTTTTTTCAAGTGTTGTTCCTAAAATACTTTGCTACGCATCGGCTAACACACTCGTGCACACATGTCAGAGGTGATTTTGTAAATGCCATTGAAACGAATATGTATTCATTCGAATGTATTGGAAATGAAAACACACATAAATGTGAGACATTCCATTCCAGGATGAAACCTTTAACACATATAACAAGATAGAAATGTTATACAAAAATTATACAATTGTTCTACAGTTACAGTTCTACAAATTAAAATAAAACATTATAATATATGCAGTGTTAAATAATTACAAGGGAGGTTATCTAAGTATCCACCTCCGATTTCCATGAAACTTGGCAGGTGTATAGTGGGGCCCAAAGGCAGAATTACGTGTTTTTTTGTTTCAGCTAAAAAACTGTTTTAAAAAACTGTTTTAAGGGGCAAAACCCCCTCAAATGTCAAGGTGAAGACAAATTGAAGTGAGGATCTGACCCCTGTGTCCCTCTCCGATTTCCATGATACTTGGCAGGTGTATAGTGGGGCCCAATGGAAGAAATACGTGTTTTTTTGTTTCAGCTAAAAAACGGGTTTAGAGGGCAAAACCCCCTCAAATGTAAAGATGAGGACAAATTGAAGTGAGGATCGGACCCGTGTCCCCCTCCGATTTCCATGATACTTGGCAGGTGTGTGTATAAACGGGCCCAAATGAAGAAATTCGTGTTTTTCTTTTGTTTCGGCTAAAAAACTGTTTTAGGGGGCAACCCCCCCCCCCCTCAAATGTCAATATGAGGACAAATTTAAGTGGGCATTTGACTTATGTGTCCCCCTCCGATTTCCATGAAACTTGGCAGGTGTATAGTGGGGCCCAAAGGAAGAAATACGTGTTTTTTTGTTTCAGCTAAAAACTGTTTTAGGGGGCAAAATCCCCTCAAATGTCAGGATGAGGACAAATTGAAGTAAGGATCTGACCCCTGTGTCCCCCTCCGATTTTCATGAAACTTGGCAGGTATATAGAGGGGCCCAAAGGAAGAAATACGTGTTTTTTTTTGTTTCGGCTAAAAAAAAACTGTTTTAGGGGGAAAACCCGCCTCAAATGTCACGATGAGGACAAATTGACGTGAGGATGATCTGACCCCTGTGTCCCCCTCCGATTCTCATGAAATTTGACAGGTGTATAGAGAGTCCGTATGCCCCTTGTTTCTTCCTATGCCATATTTACGTGGTTTCGGGGTCAGATCCCCACTTCAATTTCTCCTCATCTTGACATTTGAGGGGGGGGGGATGAAAACACACATAAATGTGAGAAATTCCATTCCAGGATGAAACCTTTAACACATATAACAAGATAGAAATGTTATACAAAAATTATACAATTGTTCTACAGTTACAGTTCTACAAATTAAAATAAAGATCTGGATTTCGGATCCGCTAGGATCCGGATCTGACCATCCCTACTATACACCTGCCACGTTTCATGGAAATCGGAGGGGAACACAGGGGTCAGATCCCCACTTCAATTTGTCCTCATCTTGACATTTGAGAGGTGGTTGCCCCCTAGAACAAATTTTTTGCCGAAACAAAAAAATACGTATTTCTTCATTTGGGCCCTGCAAGTTTCATGGAAATCGGAGGGGGAGACTTAGACCTCCCTTGTAAGTGTATTAATTAATTACAAATCGCGCACGCGCGCACACACTATATATATATGTGTGTGTATGTATATTATATATATCGGGTGGGCTGAAAAGTTCGTAGGCTGACTCATAGATGGCGTTACTAGAATTAAATCCATGTGATTTTTACTTAGTACTAACCTTCAAAATATACGTGTATAAATTTCACAGCTGCCGGATAATTAGTTCGTGAGATATAGCATTGTGAGTGAAGCAGCTTTTGTTATTGTGAAAAAATGGATAAAAAAGAATTTCGTGTGTTAATAAAGCATTGCTTTTTGGCGAAAAAAAATACTGTTGAAGCCAAGGCTTGGCTTGATAAACATTATTTGGACTCTGCACCAGGAAAATCAACCGTTGAGAAGTGGTTTGCTAAATTTAAACGAGCTGAAATGAGCATCGAAGACGATGCACGCAGTGGACGCCCCAAAGAGGCTGTTACCGACGAAAACATCAAAAAAGTCCACAAAATAATTTTAAATGATCGTAAAGTGAAGTTGATCGAGATAGCTGAGACTTTAAAAATATCAAAGGAACGTGTTGACATATTGTGCATGAATATTTGAACATGCGAAAGCTGTGTGCAAAATGGGTGCCGCGCGTGCTCACAATCGATCAAAAGCAACAACGTTTTGATGATTCAGAGCAATGTTTACCGATATTCAACCGTAATAAACACGAATTTTTCCGTCGATATATTACAATGGATGAAACATGGCTCCATAACTACACTCCAGAGTCCAATCGACAGTCAGCCGAGTGGACTGCACGTGATGAACCGAATCCAAAGCGTGGAAAGACGCAACAGTCGGCTGGCAAGGTTATGGCATCAGTATTCTGGGATGCGCATGGTATTATATTCATCGATTACCTCAAAAAGGGCCAGACCATCAACAGCGATTATTACATAGCGTTGTTGGAGCGTTTAAAGGATAAAATCACGAAAAAACGGCCCCATTTGAAGAAGAAAAAAGTGCTGTTTCATCAAGACAATGCACCGTGTCACAAATCAATGAAAACGATGGCAAAATTATATGAATTAGACTACGAATTGCTTCCCCATCCACCATATTCTCCAGATCTGGCCCCCAGTGACTTTTTCCTGTTTGCAGACCTTAAAAGAATGCTCGCTGGAAATAAATTTAGCACTGATGAAGAGGTAATCGCCGAAACTGAGGCCTATTTTGAGGCTAAAGAGAAATCGTACTATAAAAATGGCATCGAAAAATTGTATGACCGCTATAATCGTTGTATCGCCCTCGAAGGCAACTATATTGAATAATAAAATCGAATTTTGTCAAAAAAATATTTTTTACTTTGTTAGCCTACGAACTTTTCAGCCCAACTGTTATATGTATATTAACTGGTAACAATATGTTATAAGCACATTGTTACTTTCCAAAGAAGCGCATGTGGGATGGCAAAACGGATCCGGATCCGAAACTTCCGGATCCGGATCCGAAAGTTTTGGATCCGGATCCGAAAGTTCTGGATCCGGATCCGAAAGTTCTGGATCCGGATCCGAAAGTACTGGATCCGGATCCGAAAATTCTGGATCCGGATCCGAAAGTACCGGATCCGGATCCGAAAGTACCGGATCCGGATCCGGATCTGAAAATTCCGGATCCGCGGATCCGGATCCGAAAAATTTTAGGATCCGGATCCTTAGGATCCGGAACCAGCCGGATCCGGATTTCGGATCCGCTAGGATCCGGATCTGGCCATCCCTACTCTGTCCTACCAAATAATAGATCAATGCAACTTGAATTATTCTGCACATCTTTCGGGCGTGATGGCCAACAATCGAGTTGTGAATTTATCGATTAATTAAAATTTCCTGACGTTGAGGACCTAACTAATGATATTTGAACATGTCATGGATGATTTCAAATATCCTGTAAGTATATCTATGAAGTAAAATACTTGAAAGCCATAAATTTAATTAATAATTTTTGATGGGTCCTTCCGTTTATGAGTTATAGTCACCATTCATAACGAAGAGATATATAGATAGCATTTGCTCAGAAGCATAGGCTTAACTTTGTGGGAGCTAGGGGGATATACGCTTCATTAAAATGTCCATGATTATTAATATTTACATGTTAAGTGTATTTTTTAACCTCCTTGAACCTGAAGTTCATTTTCTGCACCCCTAAAAGTATTTCTCTCTCTCTCTCGCTTCTCTTTCCATCTCTCCTTCTCTCTCTGCCTTTCATTCTCCATCTCTCTCTCTCTCTCTCTCTCTCTCTCTCTCTCTCTCTCTCTTTCTTTGTCCACTTTCCTATTTCTCTCTCTCTCTATGTTTCTCTGCGTTGTCTCACTTCTTTATATCTCGCTTCATTCCCTTCTCTTTTCTTTTCTCTCGATCTCTCTCTCTGTGATTCTTTTAATTTTTTTCGCTTCTTTCATTCTCTACCGCTTCATCCCTTGTTCTTTAATCTATAACGCTTCCTTCTTACGATAACATGTAAACATGTGGTCAATATTAGGACTTAATGATTTGACAACCCTTGGAAAACCTTCTGCTCACACCCAAATAAGAAGTACGCAAAATGTTGTTATATATTCATAAATGATTGTGTACACATACACCTTTTTCTCATAAATTATTAGTTCTATTCTCACCTATAAAAAGGTGCTGGTAAGGCGTACCACTTGAGACAAAAACACTGGCTGTAACAAATAGTTATTAAAAAATGAAATGTCAAATGCATAATTTGAGGTAATAGGTATTTAGTCTTAAAGTGTTCTTGGATTTATTCGAGGACATGTAGTTTAATTTCACAGACAGAAAGAAAAGTGTCGTAGAAAAAGAAAAACAATGCAGAATTGACAACATTATAAACATTAGCGTTGTCTGTGCTAGTGTTAATTCTCCTGTACCAATAGATGGGCGTGTTAGGGAGTGGCCGGATGCTCTTGTATCCTGATGGAGTCTCTCTCTCTCCCGTCACAGGAACATGTTTCTCGTCACATGAGTCCTCTCACTGACCTTGTATTCAGCAAGTCTTCACAGCCATACCCCCGAAGTGCGTAATTTCTCGGTAGCGTCTGTTGCCATGCAATTAGTTATCTGCCATCTTTTTCTAATTGGAATTCCTGTCTCGTAATTCTCAGTTTAGATCTGAGATCTAAACTGGATCTTATCAGCTAATTGTCCATTATTATCAGATGTACCTTAGAAATGGAGAAGGGATCTTAGAAAATAGCAAGGGGTGGATGAAAATTAGCTTCAAACAATAAGTTTTTTATTTTGTTTGATCAGATTAAGTAGCCATTTTTAAATCAACTTTTGTCTTCCAAGGTCCTTCCATGGACGATTCTGAAAAAATGGTTTTAGTGACCAGGAACGATGGACAATCTGACCAATTATTTGTTCCTGTTTGGAAATTAAGAATATAGTGTCGTGGAAGATTGAACAATAATGATTACCAGAGTATTTTATCAGAATCTGGAGCCAAACTCTCTGTAACTCTCAGATGAATGATTTTGATTGATATTTAACCCTAGCTTGCCCATGTCGTACGAGAAACTAACTTACCAGAGGGGAAGGGGTCTCACAGACGCCCTCTTTTATTTATCACTAAAATTCAAGATGCTATTTTGATATTGAATCACTGGTTCCTTTATTGTTTATATAAGTGCAATTATGTATTAATTAAAAAATTAACATTATTAATCTTCTAACATATACAAATGGATGTATGTGTGTATGTGTGTATGTTTGTTCCGTCATAACTCTCGAACGCCTGGAGCGATTTCAACCAAACTTGGAACACGTATCACTTGCAATCTCGAAAGAAATACTGGGGGGGGGGGGAAGACACCTCTAACACCCCTTGGGGTGAGGGTGGGAGGGGGTGACATGTAAAAGTAATCGGAAACAACCGATATTAGTGTGTTATCCATAGTTTTTGGGTTCTTTCAGATGAATAGTGTCAATCCTAATGCCGTTCCATTTCAAGTTCATCACCTATCGGGATGGGTGAAAATTAAAATGTCAAAAATGACCAAGATTAGTGTCAAATCCATAGTTTTTTGGAGTCGCTAAGCTAATTGATGACATTCACGATGACCAAACTTGGTACACATATGACTTACAATCTGGAATAAAATACTGTGGGGGTAAGACACCTCTGGCACCCCTAGGGGTGGTGGGGTGGGAAGGGGGTGACATGTAAAAATAATCGAAAACGACCGACATTAGTGTGGAATCTACAGTTTTCGGGGTCGCTAAGTTGAGCAGTGACTCTCTTAATGCCTTTCAAATCCAAGACACCCCTGGCACCCCTAGGGGTGCGGTGGGAAGGGGGTGGCATGTAAAACGACCGATATTAGCGTGGAATCCATAGTTTTCAGGGTCGCTATGATGAATAGTGACACTCCCAATGCCATTCAACTCCAAGACACACCTGGCATCCATAGGGGTGGGGGTGGGAAGGGGGTGACATGTAAAACGACCGATATTATTGTGGAAACCATAGTTTTCGGTGTCGCTAAGATGAATAGTGACACTCCTAATGCCGTTGAATTTATTTATTTTTACTCCTGGAGGTGAAACTAATATGTTGTTCATAATCAAGTTTTGACTTAAATTTCTATCATAGTGAATTTGTAAAAGATGTTACTTTATAATTTGTTGGCCGCGGTGGCTCAGTCGGTAACGCGTCTGACTACCATGCTCAAGGTCCCGGGTTCGATCCCCGGCCGGTTCAAATCCGGGAACTTTTCTAACGATGGAAGCGGCCCCGGCGCCCACCCAGCGTCGAATAACATGGGTACCTGGGGGAAACCCTGGGGGGTAAAGGCGGTCAGGGGCGTGATGCTGATCACATCACCCCCACTCACGACCGGATCAAGAAAGTGTGGGGCGTTACACCCACACCCCCTATACGCCTTCATGGCGTTGTGCTAAGCACAGGGGAGCACTTTACCTTTTTTTATAATTTGTAAATAAGCCATAGTTAAAATTCATTAAACAACCGGGCAACGCCGGATAATCAACTAGTAAAAATTAATATCCAAGTATTGTATGAGTGTGACACTTATATTTGATCATTCACTAAAACGCACAAATACCATATTAATTTTTCATCAAATTAACACCAACTAATTATTTTTTTATATATCTGCAGTTATAAATTAATTACAATAATTACAAAAATACTGTCATTACCTTCCAATTGTACACTGTGACTGACTGATATGAGTGTCTCAAATAACACGCATCCAAAGCGGTCACAAAGTGAATTTTGAATGTTCGCTACATTTATGTTTTTATGAACAAAACTGTTAGAGACATTTGGGAACACCCTATCGAATAATGTAATTTATTTTTAATTTTGTATAAAAATTTGCACAGTTAAAAAATCGAAAAGTTAGATATGGTTGTCCTGACACCCCTCTTCCTCGGGTAAGGATTAAATATGGGTACATCAGCAGATAGGCTATTTTGGAGGGAATAATCCCTTAACTGGTACAACACAGAGGACAGGGCTTAAACAAGTGAATAAAATGTATCTGTTGAAACGTCCTAAAGCAGTTGATAAATCTAATACTGCCATAGACTACCAACAAGTTAAGTAAAGTAAAGTGCTCCCCTGTCCTTTGCACTTCGCCATGAAGGCGTATAGGTAGGGTTACCGACCATATGTCCTGTTTCAGAGGCTTGTCCCAGTCGTCCCGTGCATATTATTAAGAAGCCACTATTTGTTCCGTTTTATAAAGTCTAAGTGTTATCTTGAAAACCAAGTCTATATTTGAGATACATTTAACATGCTAAAAAATGTAGTATATTGTTCTTTATGTGTTCCGTTATTTGTATAGCAGTGACTGATTTTTTTATTTATTTCGTCCATGAATCACTTGTTTGCATTTACATGATGTGATATCGGACATGTGAATTTGTGTTTACAATATCATCAATATTGCAACGATGAAATACAATGTACAATATATGTATACATGAAATAAATAAAATATAGTGTAATATATTGTCTAATGTGATGAAATACTGAAATGGAAATGTTACCAAGTTGTGTTTACAATACTATGAACATTATATGCAGTTTCTTTACGGAATTGCATAAATAATTTAAAGTTCCTGCGTCTTGACAAGTGATATGCCCTAGACTATAAGTTTACGTCTACATGCGTTGTCTACACGTAATCTACACGTAGATTACATTGGGTTGTAGTTTACATAGAATACGTAGACAATTTTAAGTGCATTAAAATTAATCCTATTTACTACAAAATTTCTCTTCTCTTCTATCATCAACTGTGGAAGAAGATAAATAGTATGCAAAAAAGACAACAGATGGCAGTCGTGAGGCGAGGTGGTCTTTCCCTATAAAACACTAGAATATTTCCTATATTAGGTTTCTTCCTAGGTGAGAAATTGGTCGAATTTTGAAGAAAGAGTATGAAAAGTTCTCTTCACACATCAGCAACTGATACGCAGTATAATTTTCTTTAAATTCCACGGCGCCCTTTGCTAAGTTATCGCCTTTCGCCATGTTGTTTACATAGATTACGTCATCTACGTGTATAAAATAGTCTATGTATAGAATGTAGACTATCGTTGTTTACGCGTAGACGTACATCACTGGTCTTGACACATACTCCAAAGAAATATCTAGAGTTCTGTGTCTGGCGTGTGGAGTAAAGTTTTCAGGGAGATTTATAAATGATTGATGAAGAATATAGCTGCTCTCAAAAAGATTGGTTCTTCTGATAATACTTCTGGCATTACTAAACTTCAGCGTAGGACCAACATCAAAAGTTGATCACAAAGGACGAGAGAAGCTACGTAAATTGTACCGACATTATAATAATTAATACCTTTTGACATTGGAAGATCATATTCCATTTATTGTTTATGATGTATTTTGCAATCCATACTTTAATAAATAATAACAATAATTTTATAATTAGGCCCAACATATTTTTCAGGAAGGGGATGGCGCGGTAAACTGACCTCCCGTTTTTGAGACAAAATTATTATTGTCACCCTACGTATAGGGGGTGTGAAGTTAGGGCCCTACACTTTCTTTATCACGGCCGAAGGACTGCCAACAATAAAAAATATATATACTGTTTCTGAGTACAAACTCTCTACATTGTAGTTAACAACCGAGTCTGTAAAGGAACACCCAGCACTCATAAAGACAAGCACAAGGCAACACAATTATTCTGGTTGCGAATCAAAGCGTCTGAACCTCGTTGACCTGCAAGAAGCAGTACTGTAGTGTATGGGGAAGTGAGCTTGAGTTTTGGGTAGCTTTTCATAAGGTTACCCTTACATCAGTTACTATAGAAGGGATTCAATATTACAATGAATGGATGAAGTTACACCAATCTAAGTAAAACAGTAATTCTGTACGTAAAAAATGGTATTTCTGGACGAACTAAAGATCAGGTTAATCCAAATAATAATAATAATAATATTTTTTTTTTAAAGTACTGAGAACAATTACAAAAACCTCATACAGCACTATGTCACAAAGAGTAATATAAAATTATTAACTCATAAAATCACATGCTATACCTAAATATAATATTTTAAGGGAAGTCATAATCGAAATCATCAATTAATCTTTTTATAAATTCACCACATTTATCAATTTTACTGTTATAATGCATTTTTCCTTATTTTATATTTTGAAACGTATAAACTATTGTATATCTAAAGTATTCACTATCAGTCCTATTTTACAAGATGTTTTGTATAAATACTTTGATTTTATCTTTCCTTCTTAAGCTCAAGGTTGTTAAATTAAAAATTTCCAACCAACCAACTCTCTAGCCTTCTTAAACCCGAAGGTTCATGGCTGCAGCAACACAGGCCTTCCATCTTTCCCTATCTTGAGCAAGATCTATATACTCTTTTCCATCCCTACCGATTTCCTTTAGGTCCATCTCAACGTTGTCCCTCCATCTTCGTCTTGGCCTTCCTACATGTCTCTTACCATCAGGTTTCCCAATAAGAATCCTGTAAACTCCTCTTTCCTCTCCCATTCGTGCCACATGGCCTGCCCACCTAAGTCTTCTTAATTTAATTATTCTAATAATATCTGGACATGAATACAAATTATGTAACCTTCTCCACTCACCTGTCTCCTCATCCCTTTTAGGTCCAAATATTTTCCTAAGGATCTTATTTTCAAATACTCTCAATTTGTGTTCCTCTTTCAATGTAAGGGACCAAGTTCCACACCCATATAATACTACAGGCAAAATTACGGTTTTGTATATTTTAACTTTTAGGTTCTTAGATATTAAACGAGAAGACAAAAGTTTATGAAGAGAGAAGTAACATGCATTTCATGAATTAAGCCTACTTTTTATTTCCTCTTTAATATAATTTTCATTTGTTAATATTACTCCTAAGTTTTTGAATTTGGAAACTGGTTCAAACGAGTTGTTATCAATAATTAGATTTTGATTATTACCTAACACTTGGTTTCGGCCTGTAAGCATATATTTAGTTTATCTTTGTTAACTTCCAAACCTATCTCTTTAGCAGTTTTGAAAAATATTTTAGCATTATTCTTAATTGTATTTATATCATCCCATAATAAGTCTACATCATCTGCATATGCTAACAACTGAGTCACACCATTTAATTTTAGTCCTTCTTTAGTTTCTTTTACCTTCCTAACAGCATATTCTAAGACAAAATTGGTCTATTTTTTGGACAATGTTCAGAAATTTGTGGATCTAATCATAGATTTATACCAATTATTATTGAAACTACAAAATAGGTTCTACTTATTAATCATAAAAATAAAAGTCCAATAAATAATTTTATTAGCCCACTATTATAATTAATTTGTAAAAGAGCAATGGAGATAATGCATCTCCTTGTTTTAACCCATCATGAATTGTAAATTTGTCAGACACATTAATACCCACACGAATTTTACTTTCTGTTTCACTGGTGCATACTTTTATCATACTAACAATCTTCTTAGGTATTCCAAACTCTACTAATATATTATATAATTTATCTCTTTTGATCGAATCATATACTTTTTTAAAATCAATGAATAGCTGATGGACATTTTGATTATATTCCCACTTTTTTTTCAAGTGTCTGTCTGATGTGAAAAATTTGATCTGTAGTTGATCTGTTAATTTATGAATTTGAAAAAAAAATTCCAGCCACTCCATATATTTTAGTGACATGTAACTTTTCTTCATTTTCATACAAAGTAACCTAATAAATCATTTCTGAATTGATTCAATTCTCTCGGTGTGACTATTTGCTGCTATGTTCCATAATTCACTTCCATATTCCAATAATGGACGAACCAAAACTATAAATAGAAATCTAAAAGTTTCCATTTCATTAAAAGATGTCCAATTAGAAAATATAAAACATAAAACCTTTTTAGCTTTTTTACAAATCTTAATTATATGTTCCTCAAATGACAGTTTAGAATCTATAATTATACCAAGATTCTAATGACTATTATGTAATAATAATAATAATTCTCTGTATAAACCAAAAGTCTCGCCAATCAACGTAAAAAGAGGGATTTGTGGATGTCAAAAAATTCAGGCCAACCCAATTCAAGGATGTATTTCTGAAAATATGTGATAAGTAGAGAACGGATTTTAAGGTGCAAAATTATGGTCGGTAATGTGAGAAAAAAGGTTCTGAAAATGTTTTCAAAATGATGCAAAAAAAAGGTGCTGATAAAAAGACATATTTTCAGTCTAAAGCAGATGTATTACCATTATTTATTCAACACTGTTACAAACATGTAACATAATTAGTAATAATTACATAAAATAAGCAGTATTTAGGAAGCAAATATTGCATTTACTGGCTTTGAAACAACTTGTTATACTGGATTACGCTCAACATTTCTATGTTTCGAATGTAAGGCTCTGACGCATTGAGCTCAGGAGATCCTTGTATGTGGAGAAACTACACTATCTTGGGAATTATTGGGGCTGCAATGATTATATTATACCTTTTTATAGCTCTCGTTCTGCTCTACAAAATGAGACTATAGGATTTTATGTAGAAGTTCAAGAAGAGTGAAAATCGTTTATGTTTTTGTCTAATCTTTTTACAAAACGTGAAAGAAAAGGAAGGAGAAAGATGCTCAAACATCAAAGAAGGGGAAATGTGCAAATGAATCGAAAAGGTGCAACAAAGTGTGTTCATTTTACTTGATTTCATGTCCTAAAGTGCATATCTCAATCAATCAGAATGAAAACAGCTATATTCTTGGAAAGGTGATCCACCTTAAAATCCGTTCCCTTGTTGGTATCTTGGGTTGTTTTTAACCATTCAACTGCAATAATATAGAGGATGGCACGTTCTCTTCTCCTTTGCTTACTGAAGAGACTATTTTCACAACATAAACATTGCCTGGGTGGGTACTGCTGATGCCACACCGGTTGAGAAGTCAAGTGCTTATATAACAGTCCCATCCCGTCAGCATCTCAAGACTGGTTGCCAGGCAACGAACTTGGCATTGCATAGCGGTTTGAAGGCAAACGGGTTTCGGGAATGTATTAGCACTGCTCCTCCTGCTAGTTTACTTGCTCCTTTTTCCTTCGTGACTCCATTTTTCTCTTTTCCATTCGCGATCTTTTTTTGTTTCTCTTCCATCATCATCATCTCTTTGTCGTTCCACAACAGTTACTAATCTTTGTAGACCGGTGTGCGTGGCCTTGAAGTTTAAAACGGCGGTGGTATGTAACAAGATGACTTGTGTAAAAGAATCGTCTTGCTGTTGTTCTATTTTGGTTCATTCTTCAGCTAAGGCAACAAACTAGTAAATTTTAAAATTTCCTTTCCACACATTTTTTTCCAGTGAAGAAGAAGGCGGAATTTTCTTTTACTTTCTTATTTACTAAATCCCTTTCTACCATCTTTGTTTAACATCCACGATGGCAAAAAATTGTGGTTATATGAAAAAGTGAGAAATGTAACAGTTTTAAAAAGGGTTGGCGAAAAGAGATCAATACTAGAGACAATCATGAAGATAAAAAAATAATTGGTTTAGCCACTGGATGTGAAGAAACTGAGTCCTAAGGGATGCTATTGAAGGAACGGTGGGGGAAAGGAGATCCGTGGAAGAAGAAGATACCAAAATGATTGACGACCGTCCTGCGCTGCTGCAAAGCGAAGAGCTGAAGATCGAACAGCATGGAGGTTTCAAGGAAAGACCTGTCCCTGAGCAGAAAACAATCAATGAATGAATAAATATGAAATTAATGACGTGACACTAAGCAAGGAATCCCCCACGATCAACCTAGGACTTGAACTCAAAACCTTCGATAGCGTCGACAGCTTCACCACTGAGGCGGTGAGAATTCATAGTGAGGGGAGAGCCAAGCTTAATGTGCCCAGGAATATTTACTTCCTTTTTTCGATTCTATTATATGTACCTTTTAACCCTAGCTTATCCCTGCTGTATGAGAAATTTACTTACCTGTCTAACGCCGTATAGTTAGACAATACACCTAACACAAACAGAGAGGTACCTCTTTCAGAATCTAGGTGTTTCATGTTAATTGTATGTGACTGTATAGTCAACGGCAATAAAAATGTGACACCCAGATCCTGAAATACTCAATTCCCTCCAAGGCGTTATGTGTGTTGCTTAACTCTACTGCGATAAGTGGACTTAAATAGCAAATTTTCAATGGTAACTTCCACCACCATCGGAGACTTAGGCAACACACATAACGCCTTGCAAGGAAGAAAGTATTTCAGTACTGGGTGTCACATTTTTAATGCCGTTGACTGTACATCCTACTATATACAACTTTTTCAAATTTGTTAACAGTACCTAAAACAGTAAACACATCCCTACTGTATAATTTCCTTCGCAGCTATTTACGTTTTCCTGGATGTCAATATAATTATAAATTCTGCTCACAAGTTTAAGTATTGTGTAGATAGATGCTGCTAGACAATGAAAAAGAAGCTGTGAATCAGTTATAGACTCGAGTGATCTCGCGACAAAAGAAAGAAAGCAAAGACAAGTGGAATTTTTAAAGTGATTGAGTGAGCGTGTGTGTGTCAATCGTATTGTATGATGGGACAATGCCAAGGTTTTATATTGGGTGTGGTCACTCCGGAGGACCTATATAATCTCACCCACGGAGATGTCTATTTACGTTTGACACCCAGGAGTCATCCGGAAGCTGTGTATCATGAAGACCCTGGTAAGTCTTAAGTCGAATAAGAAATCCAGCAGGACTCTTTAATAATCTTTCGATTGTGGTCTCTCGTTGAGATCTTTGTTCAAAGGAAGTTCTCAGTCAGAGTTTCGTTTAAAGTCCACTTTTATACACAGATGGGCTAATTGGGACTAGACATACAGTTTAATGTGGGATCCGAACTACTATGTGCCTCCACACGAGTATCGAACCCGGGACCTGTCTATTACAAGGCGACGGCGTTACCAGAGCGCCAGTGAAGATATGCGAATGGTAAAGACTGAAATAGCATTGATCACTCAACCGCTACCAAACCTCACATCCCCATTAACAGTGGCGTGGTATGGTTTTCATGGAAGTGTTGCAGGTCAATCATATCAGCTTACTAATTCGAATATTACTGTTGCTATTATTATAATAAGCGTCACAGCATTGGTGAACATAATAATTTAGAATCTTTGGCCAGCTGACACACATGACTGAATGTAATTCAACGAAATTCCAGTTTCAATTTCCCGAAGAGGAATTTTATTGTTAATTAAAGTTTTTTCGATTACAATTAATATCAATAATAAAACATGACACACCCAATAGAACTGTCCTCCACTGGGCGAATACTATAAATGTTTCACGACCATGATTTGATTTAGTAATTTGCTAACTCTCATGGCGGAGTGGTTTGCACAGCGCGCCGGGTTCGAATCCCGGTATCGGCATAGGTGTGCTTTATGAGTGTTCCTTCATCAACTTCATCACCCATCCTCATCTTCGCGATTAGCCATAAGTTGCAGGAAAATGCTAAGTAAATTGAACTAAATCAAACAAGACTAGAATCGTAATGTTTGAAAATCGGCAAAGTGTTTGTGTCCTACATCGAGTTTACTCTAGTGCATTGGTTCTCATAATGGATTCGTATCGTAAGCATGGTCGTCTTCAGTAATTTTATTAGTTAAAATAATGGAGCCTCGGTGGACTAGTTGGTATGGTGTTTGACTGTCACGTGGGATACGTGGGTTCGATTTCCTGGGTGGGTGATCTACGGTAGAAATATTTTCCAGCAGGAGCGTATATTCTAGGGTAACTAGGCTCTCTGCGAAGCCTGAAGCCTAGAGAGTAAAATCTAGAAGAAAAATCGATTAGATACTGTGAATAAATTTACTCTTATTAAGAAAATATTGGCGATTCTGAAGTTGGCAACCTGAACCCGTAGAAGTTGGCAAGCTGAATTCGTAGAAGTTGGCAACCTTAATTCGTAGAAGTTGGCAACCTGAATTCGTAGAAGTTGGCAACCTTTATTCGTAGAAGTTGGCAACCTTTATTCGTAGAAGTTGGCAACCTGAATTCGTAGAAGGTGGCAACCTGAATTCGTAGAAGGTGGCAACCTGAATTCGTAGAAATTGGCAACCTTTATTCGTAGAAGTTGGCAACCTGAATTCGTAGAAGGTGGCAACCTGAATTCGTAGAAGTTGGCAACCTTTATTCGTAGAAGTTGGCAACCTTTATTCGTAGAAGTTGGCAACCTGAATTCGTAGAAGGTGGCAACCTGAATTCGTAGAAGTTGGCAAGCTGAATTCGTAGAAGTTGGCAACCTTTATTCGTAGAAGTTGGCAACCTGAATTCGTAGAAGGTGGCAACCTGAATTCGTAGAAATTGGCAACCTGAATTCGTAGGAGTTTGCAACCTGGGTGCTGTTGGAAAGATAACGTAGCTTTCTTGAAGAAGTCAAAAGCGAGAAAAATGTGTGTGTCTAAACACTTATACCGGGGGTTTATGCAAGCGTAGTCTTCTCTCTTCCTCCATAGTCACGGACCACGTATTATTCTGAGCTAGTCCAGGTTTTAGACTCAGCATACGCCACTGGTTTCCAGCCTTGTCCCCGCATAAAGCTTGACGCCCAATGAGACACCGGCAACAGAACTCAACAGTCCTGCTTCCGGCGTCTCGGTGGGCGATGACCCTTGAGATTAATTGCAGACTTGTGGCACCGAAATTCCGGCTTCCGTTCCGCGCTTTGCTCTGCAGTGGGCGTTACACCATTTGATTTCAATAGAAGCAGACAACAGAAGTTCTGTTGCAGGATATTTCCGTGTTTCACCACGTCTCAGTGGGCGTCAAGCTTTAAGAGCCTACGGAGCTCACACAGCCTCAAATCAAAGGGTACGTAGGGACAACCCTGGAGGTAAAAGGCAGCCGAAGTCTGGTGCTGATTACATCACCTCGAAATGGCCGAGATCAAGATTGTGGGCCTTACCCCCACATACCCTATAATGACAAGCCTTCATGGCACGGTGCTACTGTATATACACAAGGAACTTTA
Organism: Lepisma saccharinum; assembly: GCF_977018435.1. Lineage (NCBI taxonomy): Eukaryota > Metazoa > Arthropoda > Insecta > Zygentoma > Lepismatidae > Lepisma > Lepisma saccharinum. The sequence continues at coordinate 46,202,897 of NC_139246.1, forward strand.
CCATCAAGTTAATATTCAGCAACGTAATAAATAATATAAATTATTATGACCAATAATAATAATAATAATAATATTGCTACATGTTATCATATCCTTGAGGATATTTTTATTAAAGAAAACAGTTTTCTAAACTGTTAATGCACTAAAATACATGGTATATTTTATAATTCTTGCCCATCTCAATGAAATAATGTCTGAAAGTTAGATGATTTTAGTCATGATTTTTTAATTCCACAGCCCGTCACATAATGTTCCATTTTTATGATTTGGTCCTTAATGTCTCTCTCTCGTAGTAACATTAATTTTTACATTAAATAGTACAATAAGAAAACATAGTTCTGGCCTGGTTAGTGAATTTTATGCTTTGTAGATCGAGCTAATTTTTGCTCTACTTTGGATGTGCTGTTTTGATACTAATTAACTGAAATGCGTTTGTTTAATCTGCTGTCAAAGTAGAATGTTGATATTTAATTTTATTAAATTGAAATCAACCATGTCAGTTTGGGAGGAGGGGAAAAATGGCGCCTTCAGGACTTTTTATTCTCAGGAAGGGTAAAGTAAGATTTCGCATCTTGTCTTTCAGTGCATTGAAAACTGGCATAGTGCATAGAATTAATTCATTTCGCATCTAGGGGAATATATATAGTATATAAAAAAAAACTATCTCGTAAATTTTGTGATCTCGGTAAATGCCGAACTGTTTCAGTCCCGAACGTCGTGATTATAAGAAAATCACATTTCAATCCCGTCCTGCACATTCTTATTGCTCTTTTCCACTCTTTCGGCAGCCGGTCCTAGTTCTGGCAAGGGAAATGGGGAGCGGTGATTACACCGTAGACCAAAAAGACAACAGCAGTGGCTCCGAGAGACACGACGCAGCGGGAAACAGTACTACGTGAACCTCGTTCTACTGGCTGCCGCTTTTCTTATATCGCTGGATTGGCCGCTTTCCCGCTCCCCACTTCCCTTGCCAGCATTTAGATCGGCCGCCGTAACAGTAGAAAACACCTTTAGTTACGGCAGTCAACATGATTTTATTGTCTGGTGAAGACGTTATCTTGTCATTTTGCTGGACATGGTAATTTATTGCTGTAACTTACAGCCTGTAAGCAATATTATTTGTAATAAAATTTCGCTTCAATTTCACCATTTGAATAACATGAACTTTTCCCATATACGTACTTTGGGCCAGAACGTTTCTGTGCATCAATGATAAAAATAATATTTAATCAACAGCTGCTGTAACCGGGATTGTGCGTGCCTGTTTCATTGTCTCGAGAAACAGTATGGTATGGTGGATTGTGCACTGAAATGTCACATGTAAATAGATTCAGTCTTCATGGATTAAATTCAAAACGTTAATGATAATGCGGTTTTTAATGCACTTACTCATTTTAACCGCAGATACACCTCTGAATCTAAAGACAATCAACTTTGGTATTGCAAAAAATGTTATTAATACGTATTGCTGTACATTGTAAACACAAGAGGCAAAACCAGAAACGTTATATTTCACTGTACAATAATGGTAAATGTTATATCTCACTGTACACCAATAGTAACAAAAATGTACATGTAATGCAATATCACTCACGAGGTTCATGTACATACTCTGTTCTGGATTTCAGAACAAATATCATGTCACGTAATGTATTGTTTACACTAATTATGTTATTTATATTCCTATGTAAGTATTGTAATTTATTTTATATTATAAAATGCAATTAAATTGCAGTAAATAGAGAAAATAAAGTCGGGGGAACCTTTAAATTCGGAGCAACTAACGTCCTGGTATATTATTATTAACCAGGATAATAAGCGCATACCCTCGAATGTATGCGGTTGGAGGCGGGCTTAGTTCTGCCCCCCCAAGATATCTCAGGAGGACAAATGAACCCTCTGACTCCTGACCTGTTCGATTCTTCCCCCTCGCGATTCCACGATCATCAGGACTTCATTTAATTGTGTTAACTTCAAATTAAGGTAATTCTAAAAATTGTCTTCTTTTCAGATTGCCTTTGGTTTGCTGGTGGCTTTTGCCGTTGCTGATCCTCAGATCTACACGTACAGCACACACCCAGTGCTGAGTCACGTGAACACTATTCCCGTCGGCCCCCAAGTCAGCAATCATCATGTTGTGAGCCCTGTGGTTGCCAGGTCTGGATTGGTCGTGCCAAGCCATGTGAGCCATGTGGTAAATCCAGTGGCCACTGTTGTCTATCCATCCCAGGACACCTCTAGGGGAATTCCTCAGCCTGTGCAGGATACACCAGAGGTAATTGCGAAATATACAGGGTCGATATGAAAGTATTCAATATTAGGGTTACATTTTTGGACCGCCCTGTATTTCAAGTAACTTATTTTTATTGTTAAGATCTTATTTGCAAGAAGAATTTTGACATTTAGCAGTTGTTAGTGTGTTTTTTGTAAATTCACTATAGTGCTGTAAATTCCAACACATTCGTAGAATTATTTCTGCCTTGGTCGATATATTATTTATATGATTGTAAATTAACTGACAACTTAAAATGAGAAATTTACAATTCCATATAACAGGGAAGGCAATAAGTTTTTTTTCTTGGCACCAAATACCCAGAAATATCCTTAGAAATATGAGAGTAGTACATTAGGAAAAATAGAGTGTTTAAAACTAAACATGTATGCTAACAGGACATTTCAGGCAATATCACTCAAATACACCACTTTTGGGCCTCCCGGTGGCGGAGTGATAACATCTTCGTCTTGTAATCAATGGGTTCCGGGTTCGGTACCCGGTGGAGGCACATAGTGCTTCAGATCCCACTTCAAACTGTAGGTCCATTGTGCATAAAACTGACTTAACAACAAACAAACTCAAACATTTCGGATTATTGAAGTTGATTTTAAGGTGACTTTATGCGCAGTTAGGCTAATCTGCACTGTACCTACATTTTAAAGTGGGATCCAAACAGCTATGTGGCTCCACCAGGTATCAAACTCGGAATACATTGGTTACAAGGCGACGACGTTACCACTGAGTTATCTGGAGGTACTTAATTTTGGATCATTAATGGAAATTACAACGAGGGAAAGTAGTATTTTATACATTGTAAACGCTCCATGAAATAACTTAAAGTAAATCCATTTAAAAAGTCTGTGTTTTGTTAAAAAAAATTCTTGTTTAGAGCTCTACCACATTGACATTATCTGTAACCATCAGCTTTATGGTAATGTGCATTGTCAATTGACTTAAATATATGTAAATCGCACACAGCAACTTTCCATGTCAAATTATTTAAACGGATTTGCCCAATATTGTTGTACTCTATCCCGATAATATCTCTTCCTTCCTATCATAAGGATAGGAAGGAAGTGGGCGGATTGAAGCAGTACATACTTACACAAACAGCTGGTAGCTGCAGTCGCTTTTCCCCTCCACGCAATCCTGTTCATCGCACGTGTTCATTGGTCGACCCCTCTCACAACATGCGCAGAGACTTGCATTCGTTCTCTTGCTCCATAGCTTCCTGGGACAGAGTCTAGTAAAATTGAAAATGCAAATCTAAGTCGGGTAAATGACAAATAACAACTCAATTGGTTAACTGTTTGTTACTAACTTAACAATTTCACTCAGGTAAAGCACGCCAAAGCAGTATTTGCCCAGAACTACCACAACGCAGCTGTGCTGGCAGCCCTGTCTCCTGAGAGCCGCAAGAAGCGTGACGTCATCAGCAGCGTCGGTTACCCAGTGTCGGCAGTGTCTCCTGTCGCCTACAGCACATACCACGCAGCAGGTTATCCAGTCGTCAGCGGCGTCTACAGCAGCCCATACGTCGTTCACCATTACGGTTAAATCTATTCGAGAGTTTAATTTTTCTTTTCTTCATCAATAAAACAAGCATTTATGTACCACAGCATTTTAATTGACTTCCTTAAGTGTGTTCGTTAGGACTCGGAAGTTGATGAAATATAAAAAAAATGACCTGTGGAATTACCTTAAAATTATTAAAACATGACCCAATGTTTTTATAAAATACCCTAAAATACGTAATGATCGCTCTTGGCTTTATTCATTGATTGGTTGATTGATTAATTTGCTTTATTTTACTTCGCTTCTTGTGCCACTTTCGGCTAATTGTGAAGATGATGAGGGATGATATGATGAAATTGATGAATGAACACTCACAAACATTTATACCCAGGCCGGGAATCGAACCCGGGACCACTGGCGGGAATTTTTGATAAATTACAAGAAAGTAGTTGAATAATTCGATTAATTTTATGGAGGAAAATAAATTTAACACAATTAATTATTTAATCCATTGCCATAAAATTTGTTATTTCTGTTAAAAATAGTATTGTGCTTTTGTATTCACCCTAATTGTACGATTAATGGTGTACTTGCTAAAAGAAACAACAGGGAAGGAACAAAACTAAATGTCACAAATTATAGAAAATGCAACAGAAACAGCAAAAAGTACTGAAAAATTACCAAAATAAAAACAATGTTTTCTGGTTATAACTAAGGGGAAACGAACTACTATCAAGATAATTATCTACAAGACCCAGGACAAAAAAAAAGATTTTTCATCAACTTCCGAATCCTAGTGTTCATGCTTTTTAGGTTTCCATAGGCAGAATTTGCCTTTCTTATGCGGGAGTAATTAGTGATTTCTGACCCAATCCGATCATTATTAAAGTATTTAGCCTGTCAAAGTTATTTATGGTTTAGCTAATTTCAATTTTGTGTGTCACTATGGGCTACTTCTACCTTTTGATCTAAAGGATAAAGATATAAAAAAAGAGAACTTAGCGAAATGTAGGACCGACTGCTTATAAAAGAAGGTTTAACCCAATGAGTGGCTGGCGAATAAGGAAATATGATATATTGTTTATCCTTCTCCCTTTTATTTCCATACCTTATAGCCTACTTTCTGTTTTCACCTTTCTTTCCTACTCTTAGTACCTATTTCTTCTTGTACACTTCCTGACGTGTTGGTTCGTTTCTTCTCTACTTTCTCTGCTTTTCTCTTTTATTCTCTCTCTACCACTCTTTATTTCTCTTTTGCTTCATTTAATTTACTTGATCATTCTTTCTATCTGTTTAAATATTTCTAATATCCGTCGTATCCCTTGGTTTCATTCCCTTTCTACTTCTCTGCCCCACTGATATTATTTCGGTTTATCTGACTCTATTCTTTTCGGTCTCTCTTCTTTTATTTGTCCCACTTCCTCTCTCTCTGTTTTGCATCATTATTTCAATTCCTTTATTTCTCTCTCACACATTTTCTTTTAATTTTCTTAGGATAACACGTAAATTTCCACTTAAAAACGTTTTTTTAATTTTTAACCCAGCTCATATTTGTTTTGTGGGTGCCTATTTAATTTCTTTTGTATAGAGTTTTAATCACATAACACTGTCTCTCAAACTAAAATTGATAACCAATGCCCATTAGTTAGTAACAATACAACTATGAATTGACACTTGTATGCAAAGTAGGTACTTCTAAAAAAAAATGCCTGTTATTTCATCGTGTTCAGGAGGATGAATTGTTATACCACATTGTATGGATTTATAAATTGAGATGAGAGCCTGGGAACCATTGTTAGCACAAAAGCACCACCAACATTTGATTTGCATGTACCATATAATGTCCAAATTGCAACAAAGAACATGTAGTATATCTGCACAGTATTCAGAAACGTCCAACAGATATTTCAATTGCATGCAATATGTGCATTTGGCATTTGGCATTCATCAACATATTACGAATTAATTTCTAGAAGTATTCGCGACGTTATCACCTTCTGTATGCCTGAATTATCACGTGCAAAGCATTTTATTTCAACCGCTTCCTTTGATGCCTAGAAGCAACTTATTATGTCGTCTATTGGCACTTTACATCTGTATTCCTGATCCATAACCACAAAGCCGAATGATCAATACATTGCCAATGGGGAAAAGGAGGATTGGCTCAACGACATCTCATTGTTATCCTAACCTTTCCCTTTGGCGATACCATCTGTGATTCCTCACTGAAGGACATTCAAGGTTCTTGAACCCGGTACATGTAAATTCTCTGAAATCTGGGCGGAGTTACTCTACAAGATAAACCATCTAAGCGATAGGGATTTGCTAGTCATTGTTGTTAGTAATAGAAATACCTTGCAATTCTAACGATGGTCTCTTCAAGTAACTGCATGAAACTGCAACGTCTATAACAATTAGAAGTTTGTCATGGATAGAAAATGTTTGGAACAGAGTAATTCAATATACTTTTTCACAATTTTTTCCAGTGAGAGGCACGCAAGTTTTTTTTTCAAGGGGGGAAGAAGGCATATCCCGCCCCCGTAGTGTTGCCCCTCAAAAAATCCTTTTCAGATTAGGGACGACCGATTCTTCGGGACTAGAAACTCATCTGAATTTGTATTCGATATGTGTATCAATGAATGTCGCGTATCGCATTTTCGATCATATTGATATGTACAATATGGCGTCAAGTGCACGTGATAAAACTAATTCATTTTGCATTTGAGACTGCTTGTAACATTGCTCGACAGGATAATGGATCTTCTGACAACGGATTTGAGGCATCTTTTGAAATAGTAAACTCTTCCTGTGAAATAGAAAGTATACTAAGTGACCAGGAAGATTCATTCAAACGATCGCTGAGATGAAATTGCTTATCCAAGAGAAATTCTCTTATTTCGTTTCTCAATTGACAAAACTTTACCTCGTGACAGCCAGAGAACTTCACAGTGAAGCAAAAGTTGATGATATTCACTGCCCATTTCTTTGCAGAGCTGCTCAAAGAGTCTTGAATTCAGTGACTTGCTTTTTATGAAATTGACAATTTTCACTGATTCATTTAAGGTCTGTTGAAGCTCTTCTGGTATCTTCTTGGCTACTAGTGCATCCCTGTGTAAGCAGCGATGGAACCATGTTGCCGACGGGGCGATTTCTTTTCCAGTAAGCCTTCCCGACAATGCTCGTGCTCCATCTGTGCTAACTCCAACGCATTTCAACCCGTCCATATTATGAGATATTATAAACGCGTTTAAGTTGGCAAATACTTCTTCAGCTGTAGTGTGCGTCAAATAGGAGACGAAGAGTAAGTCCTCGTAAACACTTTTGAGATGTTCATATCTAACGTAGCACATCAGCGTTGCTTTGTTTGTAATGTCTGTGCATTCACCCAGTTGCAAAGCAAAATAGGGGAACATGCGAACTATTTCTAATAATTGCTCCTTAATATTTTCGGACAAACTAACGATTTGCTTCTTTGCGGTATCATTTGACAACGGTATAAAAGAGAGATCTATGACAGCTTTTTCACTGATCAATGCAGAAACCATGATTTTTTCAGCTGGTAATACTAGTTCTTCAGCAACTGTCTGAGGTTTTCCAGTTTTTCCTATCAGGTGAGAAACTTCAAATGATGCCCTCACGGCATTCTCGTTGTTGCACCCACTTGTAGACCTTTTCACAATTTTCTTGCTTTCGCGAAGCTCTTGCTCCTTACTTCTAAACAAGTCAATGTTCTTTGTGTTTAGTTTCAAGATACCTTCGCAGTTTCGATGGCTTCATTGAACAATACGTCATAACATAACACACACTGTGGAAGTTGCTTGTCTTCTGGGCCTGAACATGTAAAACCCATGGACAGATAGATATTCCTTGCTATAACGGCGGCACTTTCTAAGAAAATTGGTAGGTTCACATTGCTTCGAACTCGACGCACCCTCACAATCTGTACTTTTTCGTTTCAAATTCAGCCAGTGGTCCATCTTAAGTCAGAAGTCACAAACATAAACGCGGAAATATGTTTAAGTAACTTTACCGTTACCCGATAATGTGCAAAGGCCCGAACAGAAGCAATTCACGATTACTGAGAAGTCTTCGTTAACTATCCTAGATTGACTCAGATGCGAACGCAGCAACCCGTTTATACGCGACTGTCTTCGAGAAGATACTCCAAAGGACGAGAAAAATTCTTAGAAGTAATATAAGACTTTCCGAGGACGCAAACATCACAAGATTTTGAACAGCTGCGAAGGCGGCTTTCGTTTGTTCGCGCTGTGGAGCAAAGTCACGCGCGAAGCAATCCGAGTCAAACAATCAACCGACCCCCCCCCCCCCCCCCCCTCACAAGCACCATCCCAAGTAGTTCTCAGCCAAAAAATGCGTGCTGTTGCTGTTGGAACTGGCGATGCTTAGTCGTCTCCACGTTTTCGGCTTTTCTACTTCATTTTCTTTTACCTCAGTAAATAGAAGCGTAAATTTATATAATTTTCGTTCTCTCATAATTCATTCTTAGCATTAAAGAGCAAATGCTCTTGTCTTAATATTTTTCCGAACCTTTGTGGAACACCTGGAGGGTTTCGCGGACCTCCAGGGGTCCATTTTCGAAATTTAGCACCACTTGTACGTTTGTTTTTAAACATTTCTCACTTAATTAACAATAACAACTACAAAAGAAACTTGAAAACATACAGGAGCAACACAGTTTCACTAAACCTTGCAGGTAAGTAGAGGCGGGAAGATATAATGTATCTGTAGTCAAAACTGTTCATTACAATGTTGTCCGTGTGAACGTTTCATTTGAAAATTGTGTTGTGCTGAATCAATTGAAAGAGCCTTGATTGTTTGTTTTGGTTTTCTTAAAGTTCACTTTATGCACAGGTAGGCTAATATGGATTTCACCTTCATTTTAAAGTGGTATCGAACCACCAGGTATCGAACCGTGACCCTTTAATTACAAGGCGACGACTGGAAGAGGCATTCACGTTCAAGACTAAACTGTGCGGAGAAAGGTGGTGGGGAGAGAAAGATGAAGACTACGTGAGAAAGCGAGACAGACAGGAGAAAGGTGAAATGAGAGACATGAAGATAAAAAGAGAGCTAAAGAGAATTAAAAAGATCAAAAGGGAGAAAGATAGAGATACAGGGGGAAGTAGAGAGAGGGGAGAGAAAGAGAGATGGAAAATAGAAGAAAGAGATGAAAAGAGAGAGTGACAGAGAGGGAGAGAGAGGGAAAGGGGAACCGAGAGAGGGAGAAAATGAGGAAGAGAGAGAGAGAGAGAGAGAAAGAGAGAGAGAGAAAGAGAGCGAGCGCAATAGGATACACATCTGGGATTCACTCTGAATACAATCAGGGCCTTATTTCTATTTTTCTTATTGTAATTCTCCGATCTTCTCTAGATTATCAGAGATGACATTTTGAATGAACTAATGTCCATGATTTCCATGGATTCGAACCTACAACCTCTGTCGAGTAATGTGCGTCCACCCCTAAACAACTCAGTCTGCATCTAAATGTAGGTACTGTTGGCTGTGAAACAATGATAGACAATATAATATATGGATAAAACATACAGACCAGCATAGTTATAATGGGAGTCTCAGAAATATTTTCGTTTTTAAAACTATTAAAATAAATACTTATATTTTTTGTATAAAGATAAATTTATTACCAAAAGAAAGCTTAAACATTAAATTTTTATTTGTAGGGAAAGAGTATTGGACAAATGGTGACTGTTCATGTTTTCGCATCCAATTATTCTTGAACTAAAGTTTTCGATCACTCGCCGAAGCATTGCTTCAATTCTTTCAAATTTTGTACCATTGGGGTGTATACTTACTATTAAGGTAACCCCGTAAGAAAAAATCTGCAGGTGTCAAATCGGTACTTCTCGGTGGTCAGTTAATGTCCCCTCTGCGACTGATGACCCTTTCTGGGAATAACTGGTGAAGAGCATTCAGTGAATCATTGGTGACGTGAGCTGTCCCCATTTTGCTGGAAAGACGTGTCTCTGTTGTAGCCATCATGGTTCTGAATTGCAGGAGTTAAAAAAGTCGTAATCATTTGGCAGTTGCGCTCAGAAGTTACAGCTTGAGCATTACCATGATCATCTTCAAAAATTAAGGGCCAATGATTCCTTGGCTTGATAGGGCAGCCCAGACGACAACTTTAGGTGAATGTAATGGCGTCTCATGAAGGTTTTTGGGGTTTTCCTCTACCCAGTACCGGCAGTTCTGTTTATTAACATGTCCGTTTATGTGAAACTTTGATTAATAAGAAAATCATATGTTATGGTAACCATTGAAGCGATCTCTCATTGTTCTACACAACTCTAATCGATTGGCAGGATCTTATGGTTTTTATTCTTGTGTAATAACATTTTTGTATGGAAATGCATATCCTTGCGAATAAGGCGATGAACTGTTGACTTATGCAAATTTAAAGAAGCTGCACGTAGTCTTAACGATTGGCGAGGATCCTCACTAACAGACTGGCGCACACGGTCAACGTTTCTGTTCGATTTTGATGATCTTGGACGTCCCGGCGGTTTACTCGTCATAGTGCTTCCAGTGTTTTCAAACTTTCTCACCCAATATTTAATAAAATTTGCGCTTGGGACGTCTCTCATTCCTGCCAGGTTATAAAGATGCCGGTACAAACGACGACGCACAACAACATAAGAAACATTATTTTTATAAAACGAACCAACACAAAAAGCACGTTACTGCCCAAAGCGCTCCATGGCAACTAAATATTAAGAATGTTGCCAAGCGTTTGCGATCTATGTCATTTCTCCGTAATGAGCGAATTGCCCTAGAGGACGGATTCAAAAAAGAAAATATTTCTGAGACACCCCTTAGCAGTAACATAAAACGCGTTTCAATATAAAGTGTGAAAAGTACCTTACATTCGTCCTTAGGAGCTGTAGTGTGTCCAATGGCGTAATGTTAAAGTCGTCACCTTGTAATCAAGGGATTCAGGTTTAACACCCGGTGAAATCACTTAGTGGTTCGGATCCACTTTAAACTGCAGATCCAGGGCCGATTAGCCTATCTGTGCATAAAGTTGACTTCAACAAACAAAATCCTTTTAAGCATCACTATTGTCGTGATTTATGGGGAAATATATTACACGTTCTCATGATTAACACGTATCTTATGTCTATAGTTTTTTCATTTTCCCAACAGTTCAAGACCCAATTTAAAGGCAGGGTTCAACCGTGTCGTTCAGAAACAAAATCGACAACTGATTTTCCAATACTTATTTTAAACTTTAAAATAATACAACGGGGAGGAAATGCTAGCAGAACACTTAATTAACACAATCGAGCCAGAATTTTCATATGTTTGGAATTCCTGAATTTGGGCGAAATAGATATTGTTCTTGAAACAACAGCCTACAGGTGACCCTCGACATCACTACTGGCTGTTTGTTTTTTAGTGTTATTCCTGGTACAGACTGTAAATTCCCATCTGATTGCACCAAAATATCCATTTTGACCTTTACATTCCCTGCGTTGTTGAAATATGTTTTAATCCCTCTTGACAAGAATTCGAATCTGTGTCCTCTAATTTCGTAATGCAATATTCTTCAGCTGAAAATCTATTCTTGTTCCCTCATCAAGAAAATTCTGTTGATGAACGTAATTGTGTAACGTAACCTAGAAACTCTTTTAGAAGTTTTCTTAAAAATTCACAATATTCTATCATTATTTAACAGTATGCTTGTCAATTTCCAAAAACGGCATGCAATCGCGATTTTCTTTCAATTTGAACGTGAATAAAGTTAGATAATGATTATAAATTTCTGTTTAGTGTACCATGGAAATTGAATCATTATAATTTCATTAATTAGCTTAACAATGTAATGGCCTTTAATATTTGTTTAACGGTAGTTAGTAGGACAGTGAAATCTGTCATTTATCCAGTCAACATTTTAAAATATACGCAACTTGTGTAGAGAAAAAGTTAGAATTCTTTTTTAAAAAATATAATGTCACTTACAACTCGTTAATTCCAAAAACAAAGTTTGGCATATTTATTAACAAATATTGATTTTTTCCTACACAACGAAGTACCATGTTTTCTAATCAACACCCATTGTTGACACGTCATTATCTCTCGTCCATCTAATCAAGAAACAAATGTCCTCCACCTTCTCCAATCAGAGCTTTGTTGTTGACTTAGCCTTTGAGCACATACAGCTTGTCTGTCAATCCGATATTATGATGTGTGACATTACAGGCAGCTTGATAATGATGTGAATGATTATTTCTTATCTTTATCTGAAGCGTGATGCTGACTTCGATTCACAACATAAATTTAAAATAACGCACACCATTGTTGTGACGTAACCAGGCTACTCGTAGGCAATGGTTCTGACACTGGCAGCAAAGGGAGCTATTGTTAGCGGTGCAGGAGTTCTGATTGTTGTTCTTGGAGCTGTTTTGGGATGGTACGGAGTCCCCACTATCATAGACCACATCGTGGCTCAGGTATTCCGTTTAATTTACATACTTTAGGTGTTAGCACTATAGTCGCTATCAGTAGCACCAACCTCAAGTAAATTTAGTTGCTGTGAGAGTGACATGAACGATATGTCATATACAGTATTACATTGTTGAGGAATTTTGTAGGTCGAATGTGTTGTGGTAGGAAGAGGAAGAGAAAGGGGAGGAGAGAGAGAAAATGAGGAAGAGAGAAAGAGAGAGAGAGAGAAAATGAGGAAGAGAGAAAGAGAGAGAGAGAGAAAATGAGGAAGAGAGAAAGAGAGAGAGAGAGAAAATGAGGAAGAGAGAAAGAGAGAGAGAGAGAAATAGAAAGAGGAGGAGAGAGAGAAAATGAAAAAGAGAGAGATAGAAATAGAGATGAAGAGAGAGATAGGGAGAGAGAGAGAGAGAGCAACAGGATATACATCTGCGATTCAGTCTGAATGCAATTACGACCTTACTTTTGTTTTTCTTATTGTAATTCTCCGATCTTCTCTAGTTTATCTGAGATGACATTGTGAATGAACGATGAACATATTTAAAGTCCAAAATTTTCATCGATTCGAACCTATGACCTCTGTCAAATGATGTGTGTCCACACCTAAACAACTCAGTCTGCATCTAGACGTAGGTGCTGTGGACTGTGAAACAAGGGTAGACAATATAATCTATGAATAAAGCATACAGTCCAGTATAATCATAACAGCAACATAGAGCGTGTTTCAATAAACGTGTTAAAAGTGTCTTGCATTCTTCTTTACAATTACGAGTTGTATTCTTGGTATCTCCAATGGCATAATGTTAACGTCGTCTCCTTCTAATCAAGAGCTTCAGATTCGATACCCGGTGGAGGCACATAGTGGTCCGGACCGCACTTTCAACTGCAGGTCCACTGCCGATTAGCCATCCCTTCCTAAACACAAATCCGCCAGAACCAAATTATTCAGAAAACAATTTAGGTCTTAAAAACTCATAATCTAAACTTTGAACGCAAGCATTAATCATATATAATTTGTAATTAAGTGCAGCAGAAGTAATATATACACATCAAAATTTTCAGAATATCAGAAGAATGAAACCAAAAATAACCCATGCACAGATACCGAAAATCCCGAAAAACTCGCAGCAGAAATTGAAAAATCAATAATTACAAAGCGATGCAATTTACTTGGACGAAAGTCGTCATTGACTTCATACAGAAATACTGATCATGAATATGTTATAAAAATGATTACATGTTCTTAAAAAGTACTCAAGAATCCATAATTAGCATTAAGCGTTTTCAGAAGGTATTTGCAGTTGTTTTATAATAAGCATTTAGATACCCGTATAAGGATGTATATCCATCGGTGCTTGTAAAACTATATAATTTCATTGCAGACTACAATACAATGTTACATTCCAAGTGATAAGTCTACCTTATATATTATTTTTCAAAGCAGAAGTATTGTAGTTCTATTAAAATAACAAGAGGAGCTTCAACCATTTATTTTTCTTGCATTTTTGTTTTTCCAGAAAATGCAGCTTTCAAATGGAAGCGAAATGTGGGACAAATTCGTGAGACTGCCTTTTCCTCTGTTCTTCAAAGTGTACTTTTTCGAAGTCTCCAACCCGGAAGAAGTACAAGCAGGCACTGAAAAGCCAAAGTTAGTAGAGAGAGGACCGTATGTTTATAAGTAAGTACAAACTTCCGAATATTATACCTTAATTTACTTTTCAAAAAGCCGACCAAGAAGTAACTCAATTTAGAGCGTTATAATCTCGTTTTAAGTGTGTTAAATCTGTGAAAAAGATGTGGTAAGTTGGATAATTTACCAAACCTGGATCGACGCAAGCGCGCATGCGCTGACTGTACGAGTCCATTCGCAAAATAAGGGTGGAACGGATAAAATAGCAGTTACATGACAATCGTGTGTGCTGAAACAACACAGGAATTTCATACACAGCAACGTTGCCGGCGAAATACATTAAGAAGGAAGTCAAGTGTTGCAATGTAGCTACAGTGAATCCCCGATTTGACGTTACCGTATTTTACAGTTTCCCTCATTATACATTCAAGTTTCATGGTCGCATGGTAGATGCTGTTCTGACACCATTGTTTCGTGCATATTTAGTTTTCTAGAGCTAGTTTCGTCTACCTTGTTGGACATTAAAAGCTTGCCAACGCATGCGCAAGGTTGCGGGAAAAGCGTATTGTGTTACCAACGCTTCTAATATGAGTGAATACACTAAACTAAGGCTACCATATTTTCAGAACGTGAAATTGACACTTTTTGGAAACTAACGAATTTGAAGACATAGTATGTGATAAATTAGAATAAATGCGGTGACGACCACTACTTTACTAATCTATTACTTACTTTAGTTGTTAGCTGTTAAAGCTGTTGAAACTCTGAAACGTTAAACTGTGAATTCTTTTGTGTAGAGATTTTTAAATGGAAGGCACCATGTGCTAGATTATACCTCTCTAATGAAATAAACTCATCAATTCCAACTTCACGAAATGCCGAGGTATTAATAAATAAACAGTCATAATGATTATAATAAACTACAAATGTAGTTCATTTTTCTCCAGCACGTTGGAAATAAGTAACACAATAAATGATTCAGTGATTCAGCAGGATATCATTTTTATATAAGTAGAACACCTCTCAATATGTGCTAACAAATAATCAAGGCATTTTCAAAGTCAGAAATAATAGTGGAGACAGGTATTAAGGAGTTCCGTATCGTCAACTGTTGAATGGTATATAACTGTAGTTCCTGTTTCCTCTTTGCCCTATTTACTGAATCATCCTGTATATACATATAATTGTGTGTGCGTGTGTGTTTGTTGGTGTGTGTGTGTCTGTGGGTGAGTGGGGGTGTGTCCGTGTGTTTGTAAAACGAGAGAGTTTTCAAGAAGGGGCGTAATTAATGACCCTTTCCGAAGTTAGCCAAATGTCAACCTCCCTTCCATGTAGTACACCCTGGACTGCAATTGCAGCCTAACGAGGCTCTGGCGTCTGGACTCACAGCCCGTATAATCCTCTGTGGATGATTGTTCCTTTATCAATTTCGTCTTATCATCATTCATCCTCAGCTTCGCGATTAGCCAAAAGTGGTAGCGAAGTTTAAATAACTAAATCGATCAAAGTTGTCAATTAAGAGGTAAGTGAGGCAGAGCTTCATTGCACTTCAAGTAAAAGGTGTGCGTTTGCTGTAATATCACACACACGCACCCGCGCATACACTGATTACTTGTATCAGTCAGGAATAACTTCTAGTATAGTACATTAATGCATTTTGTAACGAACCTGAGAGGTCTTATATTTGTCACAGATAATTATAGTTAGATTGATACAGTTGTGTTTGGAACTTGGGTAGATGTTTATAAATACGTCATAATCAGTTCGTGTTGACGTCACTTTCTCATCTCAGCAGAGGAAGTGAACACACCTGAATGTTTCTCACCTGACGACAGACTGAGTTTAAAAAACAAACAGGTGAAGGGGGAAGAATCAACAAGAACATGGTAACAGTTAATGCCGGAAAAAATGTAATGGTAACTATTTTCGTTTCATTCTGGCTATACTCGAAATAATAATTAAGTACAGAAACTTTCGTGTATTTATGTTTGTCTTGTCCAACGTTAATTCTATATGCAAGTGTCTGTAGTGATTGTGATGTGATTTAATATGATATAGAATTGTTCCTCTTCTTGCAGAAACGTAAGCAAATCTGTGCCTTGCTTGTAAGTACACATACGATAGGAAATATAAGTGCTTATAAAAACTACCTTTAACTTTGAATACTGTGTTGTGTTTCTTTTCTGCCTAGCAAGCCCTGATGATTTTCAAAGATTCTCATGTTCCCGACTAAAGGAGTAGCGGAGTAACTTATCGACGACTGGTGTCCAACTGCAGTACGTTGCAATTTACCCACTATAGCCATACCTTCCGAGAAACTATGAAGGAAACGGAAGCACTATTGTAGTGCAGATATGTGGCTCCTCTTTTCCATAATTTCCAAATCAAAACATTAAAAAAATTCTCAATATCGCTAAGAAAACTTGCTAAAAAACAAATATAGGGTAAACGACTCAAAAATGTCTAATCGATGTTGTTAGTAAAGAAAACGTGGATTACTGTAATCCCTAATGTGAACGAATAAATAATATCGCATAATGATAATGTTTTATTTAAAATTACAGCGAATTCAGGGAGAAAGTGTGGATAGTTCAAAACCGCAATCACACAGTCACTTACAGGCAGGATCAAACTTTTATTTTCAACGAGGAGTTATCCAATGGCAACAAGGATACTGACACGGTGATAATTCTTCACCCTGCTATGGTGGTAAGTGCACTATGAATTTAGTTACTACCAGTATTCTAATTTACATATATATGCGAAGAAAAACTTTATCTAGAAACACTTGCATAGTTTTTACGGAATTCATTATTGTATAGAAAGAAATCACTGAAATATGTAAAAAAAAAATATGTGTGTGTGTACTAATATGATACTAAAGTAGTGTTTTTTTTATTCATTAATATGGTATTGCAAAATTTCTGACAGATAAAGTATAAATAGGTAGGATAAATTAATTTCTCAACATTTCATTTCAAGAATTTATTTTGACATAATTAAACTGTAATGTGTTAAATAGCATTGGAAAGAAAATGATCGTGTCGTTTTGAAAACGTGAATAGAAACATTTCTTGATACAGTTTTGTACGCGTGAAAATGCATTTAAATTTGCAGAGTAGCCAATAGTACGTGAATTATTATTACATGAAGAGAATGGTCTGCAACAATCAGGAAAAAAATACCAACTTTTGAACAAATCATATTTCAATGATAGAATATGCAATTTTTTTTTTTCAAAAAGGTTGCTTCTCGTTTTTGTTTTTGCAATTTAACAGACAGACTGTTAAATTTTAACAGTAGATCACTGTAAATTGTATGGAAACTTCATACAGTGGAGGTATGGGTAGAAAAGGTCTGGGGAAAATTAAATCGACAAAATATCATCGTCTATCAGTGGCGAAAATCCAACTGAAATATTTGCAGTGACACTTCACTACACATTAATATACAAATGTGTTTTAATTAAATTATCCTTATCGTGTATACTACTATCAAAAGAAACGTATTTATGCATTGTAGTCTATTTCTTCACAGAACCATTAAAGTGCGGAGCTCTAGCTGGGAAAGCCATATCGTTGCACATTAAAGTAGCTGTGTTACGTTGGTTGCCATGACAACCGTGACGTCACTACTTTGTCTGTGTGATTTGGCCTTTCCACGAGTGAAGAACTAGGGTTCCGCAAAGGAATCTTCTGCACTTGGACTTCGAGCAGTTGATCTGAGTGCGTATTGTTATCCGTGTCATTATAATGTATATAAGGTATATCTTTCGTGCAGTTTTGTGAGAAATATGAATCCTGTTTCTGATTTAGCGTGTGTTTTGTTATAAACCTCATTGTTTCTTTGGAAAGAATAAGATAAGAAGGATGTTTTACATTGTGGGTGTCTTATACAATCACTAACAAACAGTGCTAGTAGATAAGTTAACCTTCGTGGGTCGCGCTAGAAAAGTTACGTCGATGGTGGCGTAGGGTTCCAGAGGCCGGGCTTTAAAAATATTCTAAATTAATGCTCTGCAATCGCCAAATACTCATTTATTACGATTGGATCTTATCTTTCATCAATTGAGATTCTATAAAAGTATAAAATTTGAAATTATATAAAATTATAAAAAGGTACTCTTTGTTAGTTGGGCATGATACGGCAGACCGAATTTTCAGTAAAAAAGTAGGTACGCCTGTAGTTGTGAATGAACTCAGACAGCAAGGGTCTTCAAGGAACCCTCCCTAGCAGCTCGAATATCTTACTAACACTGAAAACAAAATCGTTGGGTAAAAGAGGAAGGTCAGAAACTCAGCTAGACGTAGGTAGAGTGTTGACAAAACAATCATTGATAAATAACGACGTTAATACCTCACACCCGGAACTAGGGACCGTGCACGACCAATGCAGGAAATCCGGTAAGTTCTACAATATGTATTTTAAACGTCTATGGAGAGAAGCCTCAAACGGATATACACACTTACCTCAGGAATGAAATTTCACATAAGAGATTTTCTTCGTTAACAAATCGGAAAGAACTGTTACTTCAGCAAATTAACAAGTAGCCGTTTAACGAGGACATCGCTGACAGTTTTGCTGCCTTAAATGTGTGACTGTTTTCTACATTCACAAATAACTAA
The DNA here is from genome assembly GCF_977018435.1 of Lepisma saccharinum. NCBI lineage: Eukaryota > Metazoa > Arthropoda > Insecta > Zygentoma > Lepismatidae > Lepisma > Lepisma saccharinum. The sequence goes on from NC_139246.1 coordinate 46,221,420, forward strand.
TATTTACTTGATTTCTATTGCGTACAAGTTTATAAAATTAACAGGGAATTATTGAGATTAAGAACGCTGTATCAATGTCGATATTTGTTTTAAGTTGTTGATTTCGATTCGTTTTGTTATATGTAAGAAGCTGGACTTAAAATGTCTTGTGTCAGAAATAAAAAATGAGTTGATATCAAATGTTATAAAGTGAAATAATATTTTGGAAGTTGAGTTGTGTTGTTTAATTCTTGCCATGTAAGTATAACAACATTATGAAAACCAGTTGAGCTCTGAGGACTTGCAATTTAATTTTAAAATTGTGTTAAAGTCTGCTCATCCTTCGTGTACAATATATATTCAGTGTGAAGTATCGTTGCAATAAATTGGTGGCCAATGTGCGGGAATTTGGTTACACTGAAGAATTATAATTTGTAGACTTATTAGTTTTCGTTGTTTTATGTACTTAATATTTTTGTTCTGTTGTCGTGAATACAAATTAGTGCAATGACAACGAAAAGTGTTCCAATCGTGCCATTACCTACGGGTACTTCAGATTTTAATGGTCAATTATTGGTCATGATCGGGATTTGAAGGAATCGAATGACAGCGTAAGGCAAAAGTTGTCAGAGCTTGAAACATCTCAGAAAGAAAAGTTGTCAGAGCTTGAAAAATCTCAGAAGGAGCAGTTGTCAGAGCATGAGAAATCTGAGAAAGAGCAGTTTGCAGAACTTGAAGACAGAACGGTGCAGTGTATGGAAAATATGAACAACACTGTTAAGGAGTTGGGCAACTCACTCCAGATAGAGATTGGGCTGGTTGCTGAAGCTTGCAAAACAGCAAATGATCAAATAAAGGGACAAGTTAAAGTGTTGGATGAAAATTTCCAACATTTGAATATATCTGGTGAAGAAAATACCAACAGCATTCGTAAGTTAGAAGAGAGTGTTGCTGGATTGGGTTTGGAGGTAAACGAGCAGTGGAATGTTATCAGCCAGATTAGGGAAAGTAATAATGAAGGTTTAATTCAACGTGTTGAGATCTGTGAAGCACGATTAAGTGATGTAACAGCTAAACTGCTGATGACTAATACTTCAACAATCCATAAAGCTGCTGGGAACAATGGCAACATTACTGAAATTTCACGTAATTCAGAGCATCCTGTATCTTTATCCTTGTCATCTTCCAGTGCTTCAGAAGATGAATCTTTTCCATTGCATATGTCAGGAAAACGCAAATCTACAGGAAATCCTAAATCTAATTTGTCAGCTCCTACTTCACCAGTTAATGTGCAAAATTCTCGATTAAAGAAGCCTCATAAAACTTCACATGTTAGTTATGTTGATCCAGTAAATAATGCTTCACAATCTAGCAATATAGACTCTGATGTGCCTGAAGTAAACAAAACTAGATATATTTCTCAAGCAACTTCAGGGAAACGATTTAAACCTAATTACAACACGAAGCACCATAGGCACGCTACTATCATTGATTCTGATACAAAGAAACCATCTACTTCGAAGGAACAACCACGAAAGTATCTACGGTTGAATGAGGTGAATAGGTTGCCTAAATTTTCTGGAAATCCAGAGAAATCCATGAAGTTTATTAAAACCTAAACTTCACATTTGCATTTGCTTCAGATTCCAAACGTTCAGAGATTGGAATGTATTCGGAATTGTTTTCAAGGGCCTGCCGAGGGATGGTACAATACGCACGTGGATTCCTTTTTGACATACAAACATTTTGTACATGAGTTTCTGAACCAGTACACTTCATACTCATTGACGCAGGCTCAGTTATCAGAATTGAAGAACAGAAAGTATGATCAAAATAGCGGTATCAGCATGGAGGCGTTTGCCACTCGTACTTATTCAACATATTATAATTTGGTAGAGCGTCCTAAAGATGCAGAAGTCATAGACATTTTGATTAATCAGTTTCCATCGATTACGGCACAGACGATATTAGGTGCTGGCCTAACGAAGGTTGACGACGTTATTAATTTACTGAAGTGACTGGATTTGATAAAGACCAGATCTGGTAAGAAGTGTGATCTAGTGATTTTGAAGTGAGAACATCCAGGTTTACTAAGGATTCAAATTCATCAGATTTCAGAGACAAACAAAGGTACAAAGTTCAGCCAGTTAACACGCAACCAAGGAACAGCGAGCAAAATCCTAATCAAAGGAATAATGGACAGTTTTCTCGCAACAATAGAGATTCTAATTCTGGTTCTACTTCCGGTGGTAGCTCGTATAATGGAGGGCAAAATGTGAATGACAATTCTAATCGGCGTCAGGACTTCACATTCAGAAGAAGGAATCAAAATAATTATGGCAATCAACAGTTCTTTAGAAGGAACTTAAATGCAAATAACAGAAGTTATAACAATACCCAATATCGACGAGACAGTGCGACACCACATAGGCTAATGATAAACGTTCTAATACAAGGCAAGGTTATCTACAAACGAGGTCCATTTCAGATCCTAATGTGGCTTGTTTGCCTTATATTCGAACAATAGTCAAGGTTTGCGCAGTGGAGTAAATTTGTGTTACGTCCATTCGTTTCTCCGAACAGTAATGTTACTTCAAGTAGTAGACTGAATGAAAACGCAGTTTCATTTGACCCTAGGGAGAGACAATTAAATGAAAGTGTGTTCTCCTGAATGGAAGCATAACTAAAAAGATCTATAAATCAGCTTAATTTAATTTTGAGTTACCAGTTACTATGTAATGTTTTGTACATGACATTATGCAAATTATGAATCGTTCCAGTTAAGTGTTAAGAAACTTTTGGCCTTGTACACAAAAGGTGATACATTACAGAATGTTTAATGTTTTGTAGGTATTGACAGCGTTTGAAGTAATAAATTGAAGTTAATAATGTTATTGTAGAAATGAAAGGTGAATTGATTTCATTGTGATCTGTAGAATGATGTGTGAAGTCAGTCATTATAGTTATGAAATGTGTTACTTTCAGGAGTAATAGTATTTATTAGTAAGCTTGTCGTATGTACAGGGTGGCTCAATAAGTCACTTAACACCCTCAGTACAAGGCCACTGCGGCATGGAATTTGAAATTGGCGATGACCAATCGTTATCTGGCCAAGGGGGAACCACATTGACGCCACCCACACGGTCGGCGGCCATCTTGATGTCCGCCATCTTGAATTCAACATCAGAATTTTAAATGGGAAGGGGGTCGTCCGAAATATCAAAATGGGCTAGAATTTCACGAGAAATGCAATGGTGAAGGTTTGTTCGACGTATCTTTAACCAGTAAAAAGTTATGACTGAATTCTTGTACCAATTTGCTCCTTTTCGAGGCTAATGTTTATGTTCATAAGGAAGTTCATAAACAGAATATTCGATGATTTTTATCTGATAACCCATTTTCGACAGATCAAAGCTGAATGGTTAGTGTTGGTAAGTTAATGGTGTGGCGTGCTGTGTGGAAGACGATTGGTTAGTCAATTTTCCATCAACGGAACCTTAAATGCTTAGGGCTACTTGGATTTGTTAAGTAAACAGTTTTTTTCATCCTTGCTTATGGAAGAAGGTACTTTTTACAGAGTTTTTTCAATAGGGAAGACTACCAGAACACTTATGGGAACGTTATGAACCAGTTTTTGTCCAAAGTTAGTTATCAGATGACAAGGGTCACATATTCTGTTTATGAACTTCCTTATGAACATAAACATTAGCCTTGTCACTGTGAAGGACTTTTAATTCAATGGAAGCGTCACACTGTAAATTGTTCGCGACAACCATTCATAATGCACAGCTCTTCATGGATGTATCCGATTAAAATAATGTGCAATGACATGCGAACGTCTCTCCATAGACGTCACTTTGATCTCGATGCATTACCGAAGCGCTAAACAAATTTTAAGGCATTTTTCTAACACCTCGAAAAGGAGCAAATTGGTACAAGAATTCAGTCATAACTTTTTACTGGTTAATTATACGTCGAACAAACCTTCACCATTGCATTTCTCGTGAAATTCTAGCCCATTTTGATACGTCGCACGACCCCCTTCCCATTTAAAATTCTGAAGTTGAATTCAAGATGGCGGACATCAAGATGGCCGCCGACCGTGTGAGTGGCGTCAATGTGGTTCCCCCTTGGCCTGATAACGATTGGTCATCACCATTTCCATGTTGCGCGCTGCAGTTGCCTTGTACTGGGGGTGTTAAGTGACTTATTGAGCCACCCTGTATATCTAAATGTTATGCAGAGATCAGGTTTGTTCAGGTAAATAATATTAATGAAGTTATATATAAGGATCAAACAATGATAATTGGAGGCAAGTTGTTTACTGAATGTGTAATAATTCAATAATGAATGTACTGAAGAGTTTTGTAATGACTCACCATTTTGTATATTATTTATATTAAGTAGTTTAGCCAACAAGGAGATTGGGCTCCGCAAAGCTACTACTAAGTATTGTTTCACGTTTGTGTGAATTATATATGCCTCATAATTTGACCCATACTTTTTTATGTCTTGAGAAAACTCCTTTTGATCTGCACATTTTAGATAACATAAAATGTTTGATCCCTCGAGTAGTTTTCGATAGAGAGTGGGGGGACTATGTGACTGTCTTCTACATTCACAAATAATTAATATTTACTTGATTTCTATTGCGTACAAGTTTATAAAATTAACAGGGGACTATTGAGATTAAGAACGATGTATCAATGACGATATTTGTTTTATGTTGTTGATTTCGATTCGTCTTGTTATATGTAAGAAGATTGACTTAAAATGTCTTGTGTCAGAAATAAAAAATGAGTTGATTTCAAATGTTATAAAGTGAAATAATATTTTGGAAGTTGAGTTGTGTTGTTTAATTCTTGCAATGTAAGTATAATAACATTATGAAAACCAGTTGAGCGTTGAGGAATTGCAATTTAATTTTAAAATTGTGTTAAAGTCTGCTCATCCTTCGCGTACAATATATATCCAGTGCGAAGTATCGTTGCAAAGGACGGACGGATCTATTTGATATACGGGTTGTCCACAACACATTACAACTTCGGAGTGTAATGTAAATAAAACTACAAGAAAGAATCAAGAAATTATTTTTGTACAATACATTCCAACTATAGAGGTTTCATATAACATTGCCTGTAGAATTCCACATGTGCTCTGTTGGTTGCAACATGCTTAGATATATGATTTGCAAAAGGACTGCCTCTGGTCGCATACCTTAAAACAATTCATGTCTCTTTAAACATCTTAACCCACTGACCAATGTTCTCTCGCGTCGACGGCTGTCTGTTGTACAATTTCTTGAACTTTCGCTGTACTAGAGTTAGAGATTTGGTCTCTGCAAAACCACAAGACATGTACAGACACACTGCTTTTTATTGTAGAGATACCATATTTGTTAACAATACAACTAGCGCCGCCACTCGCCAAAGTCTTGAGCTAGAGCAATGTTGCCAGTCTAGAATGCAACTTCCACAGTTACCAACTATTTTCTCATGACAAACTATGTTCTATATGTTGCCATTTTATTATTATTACACTCCGAAGTTGTATACTTCATTTGTGACTTCCATTGTTAAAATAAGTGTAACTATTGATGTAATTTTCTCTATTACCCTATATATTTCTTACTAGCTCTTCACTTAGCTGTCGTCTATCCTTTAATCAGAAGTTTGAATTCAATCATGTATTATTTCATAGTAACGTAAGGTGACTTTTGAAAATGTAATCGTATTTTGCTATTTCACTTTTCTTACAGGCTGGTGTTGGGCTTGCTGTTGACACGTTGAACCTAGGAGAAATGAGAGCAAACCTCACAGTAAATTTAATGTTCAGTTCTTCAAAAAGCCTTTTCCTCAACGACACCGTGCACAACATTTTGTTTGGAGGAATTAAGTTGAATTGTCATGGATTTCAAGCCAACCTCGCGTGTGGAGCGATCAGAAACAATATGCCGCCGATGATGTTAAGTGAAAGCGATGGGGATTTGAGTTTCGCTTTATTCAGACATGTGAGTAAAGTATCATTTTATTCTTTAAGTGCCTTGTGTTGTTAAGAGTAAACAGCCAAATCTTGAAACATTCTGATATTAAAAACCGTACTACAGAGAGATGCAGGTTTTTACAAAAGATGTGTGTGAGATGTGTCTTTCAAGATATTATTCTTACGAGGCATGAATGTAAAGAATAAAACGGTGTGAGAGAAGTGTCTTTGAAGATATTATTCTTACGAGGCATGAATGTAAATAATAGATGGTGTGTGAGAAGTGTCTTTCAAGATGTTATTCTTACGAGGCATGAATGTAAACAATAAACGGTGTGTGTGCGAGAGAGATAAATACAGAGAGAGAGAGAGAGATAGGGAGAGAGCGACAAAGTTCTCCTATTCCTCAAAGTATTCTATCACTATGCGAAGTCTAATTGTTATCTGTATATATAGTTTAAAGTGAGAACCAGACTATACCATACCGGGAAGTGTATTCCATTGGAAATCGATTTTATTTGATTTTTGTTATTTAGAGTAGTTTTTTCTGCCACTTTTGACTTATCGCGTCGACGAGCGTAATTGATAATATGATGAAATTATTGAATGGACACTAACACACAAAAAAACATGCCCAGGCTGGGATCCGAACCTGGCACCCCTGGCTTTATAGCGCGCTGTGATAACCACTTCCTCACGGAGCTCGGCGCACTAGAAATCAGACCTGGGACACTTTGAGTACAAGCGTTAGCCACAGTAATATCGAAAATAATAATAAAACAACTAACAAGAGCGATATGGTGTGTGTGAGAGAGAGACAGACAGAGAGAGAGAGAGAGAGAGAGAGAGAGATAGAGAGAGAGAGAGAGAGAGAGTGTGTGTGTGTGTGTGTGTTAGAGAGAGATAGAAAGAGTTTGTGTGTGAGAGAGGGAGCTACACCAAGGAAAATATAACATTATAATAATTTTAAAAGTAGTTGAAAGTAATAAATTGTACGCATTTGTGAACTATTTACTAACTGGAAAATTTTTTAAATGGCTAAATAATAGTACAGGAACCTTAAATGTATTTAGCTTAAATAACAACTGAAAAAATCCCTCGTTACAGAAGTTCGTTCGCTTCAATATATTTACCGAGTGGGCGTAGGTTACAGTGGGATCCATGAGTATTAACGTGGAAATTGTCCATGTCATATCCACGCTGTATGCTAACAGCTTCTGTAAATGATGTTCCAGTTGAAAATATTTGCTGATGGATCCTTTCTTTGTCTCCCTCCATATCCCCTATCTCTATTTATCTCCCCTTCTTTAATTGTACCATTCTCTGTTTCCTTATTTTGCCAAATATTTTTTCTCTGGTGACCTTACATTTTTCTACCTATCTCTGTTACCCTGTTCTTATCTCTCTTATTTCTTTTCCAAATTTTTCCTTTTCTTTCTCCTTTTCGTCTTTTTGTTCCTCTATCTTTCTCATCCTTATTCATTCTATCTTTATTTCTCTGTTTCTTTCTTTCTTTTTGTAAGTCTTTCCTTCTTTATGTTTCTTCATCTGTATTCATCTTACTCCTTATCTTCATCTTTCCTTGTTAATTTCTTTCTTTCTGTTTCTCTCTCTCTCTCTCTCTCTCTTTTCCCTTCCTCCTGTTCTTCCATCTATATATTTCTATTTCCATCTCTATTTTCTATCTTGCTTATTCTTATTGCCTTTTTCTCTCTTTCATTCCTTCCTCTTGTCCCTCCGTCTTTATATTTCTTACTCCTTCTTTCTTTCTTTGCCTGTTCTTTATTGTTCTCTCACTTTCCTTACTCATGTTCCTCCATCTTTAATTTTTCCTTACTACTTCTCTTCTTTTCTTGTTTCTTTCTTCTCTCTGTCTTACCTTATTCCTCCTTTTCCATTTTATCTTTCTAACTCATCTCTTTTCTGTTTCTTTCTTTTCAGGCTATCCTTCCTTCTTCATGTTAATCCATTTTTATCTTTCTTTAGGATTTCTTTCTCTATGTCTTCTTTTTCTCTTTATGCCTCCTCCCTCTCTCTCTCTCTCTCACTCTATGTGAATGATTCTTCCTCAACAAAAAAATATTTTGAAAATTTCCCATGAGGGCGAATAAGGCTATGACTTATGACTATGACCCAATGGTGACGCTTGTCTGATGTAGTTTCTGTCTATGCATATTACCCCCTAAAAAGTGTATACTGGTGAAATCAGGAGACCTTCCTCCAATTATTCTTTTGGAAATTATTCTCTCACGGCAAAATTTCTGAAACAATATAAAACTTGGTCCTTTCGATAAATAAATATTTGTCCTGTCCTTTCATTTCCAGATCAGTATTTTTCTTGTTCTCTCTTATATTTTCAATCTACGTTATTTTCTATTATTGGTATTTTCAAATATATTTCTCCATTTCGTTATCATCCTTCATTTTTCTCTACTTTGTTGTTTCGTCTTTCTACGTTTGAATTTACTTTCTTATTCGGATAGCATATCTTTATTTCTCACTCTCACTGCCTCGTATTTTATTTTTCTATGTTTTACCCGTTTTGTTTTCTCATTTTCTCTCTTCCTTCTGCTACGATCCATTCCTTGTATGTATCTGTCATAGTGCAGTCAGACTATTTTCTCATCTCCAGCTTACTACATGTATCTAATTAGCGAGCCTACCAAAGGTCGAGAGCGTGATCAAGAGTGTTAACGATAGGTGCTGGATAGAGATGACATCAGCGGCTCGCTTGTTGATTGGAAGTTTCGGGAATTATCACTCGCTCCCAAGCTGCAAATGCAGATTAGTCAGATATGCTTTTCTTCATATGTCTGTCGGTTCACTACCTCGGGACCGAAGTCTTCAGGTTCAAGACGGGTATGGGTTTTATTTTGTAACTGTTCATTCATCAATTTGGACAAAATTGGCAGACAAACGGACAAAAATAAGAAAAATACAAAGAAAATGCATTTCTGTCATATTCTCACTTTCTTTATATTGATTTCATTGAGCTGCAGGCGAATTGAATCCCATTGTTAGTTCTTTTCTGTGTTGCATATTTAAAGAAATGATTCTGTAAAACTACATATTGAAAACTCAACAAATACCCAACTATTAATTCTTTAAAATAAAATAGATTGGGGATGCCCTTTTCCACAGACACCAAATGTCAACCTTCTTTTAACGTAGTACACCCTCGACTTCATTTTGAAGAATAGCGAAGCTCCGGCGACTGGAATTATCACGGGCAGTATAATCGTCCGTGGGCTCTTGTTGTGTAGTTCATATACAAGGGGGTCCAAAAAAATGTACTCACTGTTTGATAGTCCATATCTTCTGACAAAATTGACTTGTGGGTACAATTTTTGTCACTGAGAGAGAGTTATGTTAGATGTTCAAAATGAGCACCAGCAACTTGTAAACAACTCCGATGGCGCCGAACTGCAGACCGTAGTACTGCCGTCAGTGTATCTGGCGTAATGGCAGCACATGATAGTATTATTTTTTCACGTAGCTCGTTGAGTGTAGTTGGTTTTTGGCGATACACGTCATTCTTGACGGTCACCTACAGGTGGAAGTCCAATGGTGTCAAATCAGGGGACCGAGGTGGGTACTCAATAGCACCGCGTCGACCTATCCACCGTCAGGGGAGAGTGTCATCCAGGTACGACCTGACATCGCGATGGTAGTGAGGTGGGGCTCCATCTTACTGCAGGTAAAACAGTTCATCGCCAAACAGGGTTCGGATGGCAGGCAAAAGCCTTGACTGAAGCATTTCAAGATACACCTCACAGGTTACGGTACCCTTGAAGAAGAATGGACCAATCAAACCACGCAATGACAGACCACACCACACGTTAAGCACCGGTACTTACTGCCTTCTCCACATAAACGTGAGGATTGACGGGCGACCAGTAGACACATTTGTGGCGGTTCACAGTACCATTAAGTTTGAATTACGCCTCATCAGACCACACAACCGTCCCTGCATTTCGCGAACCATGTGCTCAAACCATTCGCAGTATTCGACCCTACGATCCGGATCGTCCTCGTTGATCGCGTGTAGCAGTCTTGGAATGTACACTTTCCACTGTGCACCCTTCAGAATGAGTCTTACGCTAGACCGGCTCACCCCACTTTCGCGTGCTCCCTGGTTCACTGAGTTTTGCAGTGATCGGGTGAAATGTTGCAATACCGCAGCACTGGACTCTGGACTTGTAGCTGTTCATTGTCGGCCGGATCTTGCCTTGTGCACATCATGAACAGTTCCGTTATATTCGAACTTATCATGAATACGGGCTATTGTTCGACGTGTTGGAGGCCATGTTCCAAACTCATTCTGCCACTGCCGTTGAACCTCTTGAATGTTCTCGTACTTCCAGAACCATTTCAATACAGCCTTGTGTTCCACAAGAGATTACTGTACCGCAGCCATTGTTGCTACTAAACTGTCTTCCGCTGTACTGGCGTGATCGCTCCAACACTCGCGCATGCGCGGCGCAAATTGCCAGCTCCACCTACCCGCGACAAATTAAACAGTTACACTACATGTCAACATGAGATTAGTGCATATAAGTCTGTTTGTTTCGAAATTATTGCATTACAAACAGTGAGTACATTTTTTGGACCCCTCTGTATATGTTTGTGATTATCCTTTCGTCCATTTTATCTTATCACCATCCATCAAAATATGTAAAACATGATACTGGCTGTTTCTCTAATTTATTTACATCCACTTAATATGACGTCATGCGGATTTCTATATATACCTGGTGAATCACCTAAATCTTGCACCCCAAATATTTCAGAAATGGAAGGTGCTATTGATGTGCTGTTTTCACAGAACTGAAGTGTAACCAAGGGCTCATAATTGTAGCCCATACACAGATTTTTATAATTATTAGATTGTGTATTTATTTTAGAAAGTTACATTTTTCAAATAGAACAATGCCTATTGACAGTAACAAAATAAAACCAGAGTAAATTAGAATGTCAATGGTGTTTCTTTCAGGATTCTAGTACAAGTAGTTTTCGAGCTATCGTAGATTGAAAATTGTACAGACCTGCAGTCGTCTGCTCCATTCAACTGCTTAGTTACAAGGCTATGATGTTCGTATGTTTGTTTCCTATTGACAGTAATAAAATAAAACTAGAGAAAATTAGAATGTCAGTGGTGTTTCTTTCAGGATTCTAGTACAAGTAGTTTTCGAGCTATCGTAGTTTCATAATTGTACAGACCAGCAGTTGTCTGCGACATGTATCAGCACTAACGTAAGAAAAAAGTGAATAAATGAATTAGTTGGATTCTGAAGAAGATAGGTTGTGTTCAAAATAACGCCCACCAGCTTCAATACAAGCTTCCAGTCTGCCATGTAAAGGTTGATGCACACTTTCTTGCATTCATCAGAAATTTCAGCGCAGGCAGCACTTATACGTCGTTTCATATCATCTGGTGTAGTCGGTATGTCCTTGTAAATAGTCTCTTTTAACTTACCCCAAAGAAAAATCTAAAGGGGTGAAATCTGGTGAACGGGCCGGCCAAGGTACAGGTCCCCTTCGTCGAATCCAACGATTTCGAAACAATCGGTGAAGACAAGCTGTAGTACGTCGTGCACTATGCGCTGGACAGCCATCATGCTGATACCACATGTTCCTCCTAGTCTTCTAACATCTGTGGAAGCTGATCTGTTAGGAGGTTGAGATACTTTTGAGAATTTAGTGTTCCTTCTATGAACAAAGCGCCTATGAGCTGATGATTCACTATTCCACACCACACATTTAAACTCCATGGACGCTGAAGTTCCACCTGAATAAGCCAATGAGGATTGTTTACGGACCATTAGTGCATGTTTCGGAGGTTTGCTTGGCCATGATTTGTAAATGTTGCTTCATCATTAAACAAGATACATGATAAATCTGATGTATCTTGCCTTAATGCCCATGTACAAAAGTTAACACGATTCTCGAATTCGTTTCCATGCAGCTCTTGATGGAAAGATACATGATACGGATGGAACGTATGACGGTGGAGAACGCGTAGTACACTTGCCTGACTCATACCACTTCCTCGTGCGATTGCACGGGAACTAACGTGCGGATGTACAGCAACAGCAGCGAGAACATTAATTTCACCCTCATCTCCAGTCACTCGTTTCTTTCTGTTACGTTTTCTAGGTGCTACACTTCCAGTTTCGTTGAAGAGGTTCACAAATAATTGTCGCGATGGGTGACGTCTTTTGGGATATTGTTCCGCATACAGAGAACAAGCACTAACAGCAACCCTTCTACATTCTCCATACACCATTAACATGTCGGCTTTTTCAGCATTGATAAACACCATCTTCCACCACGTCCGACTTCTTGCACTATCACCACGTAACTGACTAGGAAATAGCAATGCAATCAGTGGAATGTAAAGGAAACAAACACGAACACCATAGTTTCGTAACTAAGCAGTTGAATGGAGCAGACAACTGCCGGTCTGTACAATTTTCAAACTAAACTAAACTACTCGAAAACTACTTGTACTAGAATCCTGAAAGAAACACCATTGATATTCTAATTTACTCTGGTTTTATTTTGTTACTGTCAATAGGCATTGTTCCATTAAAAAATGTAACTTTCTAAAATAAATACACATCCTAATAATTATAAAAATCTGTGTATGGGCTACAATTATGAGCCCTTGGTTACACTTCATTTCTGTGAAAACAGCACATCAATAGCACCTTCCATTTCTGAAATATTTGGGGTGCAAGTTTTAGGTGATTCAACCGGTATTTATATATATATATATATATATATACATACACACACACACACATATTGATAAGCAGCCACATATTGTATCATTTTAAGTGTTTAATATGTTAATTGTCTGTGATGACGTAAATTGTGTTGTTCAATTGGGTTGTCTGTCAAGGTTATGGACTAACCTTAAAACATTTGATTGTTGGTTGTGAGGTGAGAGATATGATGAATGTTGCGGGATAATGGAAGTGATTTTTGAAATGTGAATGTGTTAATTTGTGTAGTGAAGAACAATAATGATCTTAATACGAGCATTTCGTTTCTGATAAGGAGTTTAATTGCGAGTGCAAGTGTAATATATTAACATTAACTGACATCTAAATATATTTTTTGTGTGCGAGAGTTAGTAAGGTTTACGTAAGTATATCCTTATCTGATTTCCCACAACCTGAGGGCTTCAAAGTAGGCTGATAAGTCTCATACTCGCCGTCGAGGGAAAAAAACTAAGTAGAACAATTGAGAATAAAGCGGGGAACGTAACAATATATATATATATATATATATATATATATATATATATATATATATATAGGGGGGCAAAGGCTAAATGGGATTTCTCGACCTTGAGTCAAAAACCCTGATGGAACTGATATGCAACCTATATCCAAACACCATACGTTTGGTGCAGTGAATTTCGGTGAAGTCCGGAGGGCTCATTTAGTCAAATCCAATCTCCTCACCTCCTCGTTGGGGCCCCCTGGGATCTTTCAAGATGCGAAAGAGAGAGTGGTGTGCGGAAAGCAACGGGAAGCTACCGCATATATCTTTTCCCTAGAAAAACTGCAATCATGATGAGTCATTCCAAGGCAAAATATTCCGGACTTAAACTAGCCCCCCATTCGGATGTCCGGGAGGGGGATGTCTGGGAAGGACACGTTATGACAAAGGACACTGATGGGGAAAAGAGAAGCAAACAGAAGGTAAGATTAAGGATTGGAACGTGGAATGTCAGAACCCTGTTACAGTCGGGAAAGCTAGAAAACTTAAAGGCAGAAATGAGAAGAAACAAAGTAGATGTTATGGGAATATCAGAAGTGAGGTGGGAACAAAATGGTGAAATAGTGAGTGATGAGTTCAAGATGTTTTATTCTGGAGGTGATCAACAAGGAAACCGTGGTGTGGGAATAGTGCTAGGACCACGTGTGAAACATAAAGTTATAGCAGTGCGTTATGTGGATGACAGGATTATAATGGTGAAACTTCAAGGAAAGAAGAAAGACTTAGTGTTAATTCAAGTGTATTTGCCACATAGTGGGTTGTCAGAAGAAGAAGTGGAGGAAAACTATGAGAAGATAGAGGAATTGATGGAAAAAGAGAGAAAGGGTTCGTGCATTATCGTAATGGGTGATTGGAATGCTGTAGTAGGAGAAAGGCAGGATGGAAGTAGAGTAGGAAGATATGGATTAGGCGAGAGAATGAGAGAGGGGAAAGCCTGGTAAATTTCTGTAAAAGAAACTCCCTAATTGTTGGAAACACACTGTTCCAGCAACATAAGAGAAGGAGGTACACCTGGATATGTCCAAGAGATTGTAAAATATACCAGATAGATTACATACTGGTACAAGAAAGATTTCGAAATTGTTTGAAAAATGCGAAGACATTGCCAGGAGCTGACATTAATTCAGACCACATCTTGCTAATAGGAGAAATCAATCTTACATTGAAAAAGATAACCCAAAACCAGGTGAGCAAGAAACCCCACTTAGAGAAGCTAAGGGAAGAAGACGAAAGACAAAAATTTGCAGAACATTTCCAAGGAAACTATAATAAGTTTAAAGCTAGTTGTAACAATAAGGATGAGATGTGGGATGGAATAAAAAGCTGCTTACAGAAGGCAGTGGATGAAACAATAGGCTACAGGGAAAGGAAAAGTGCAAAGAAACCATGGATTACTGAAAGTATGCTGGAAAAAATGGAGGAACGGAGAAAATGGAAGAATGTAAATACAGAAGAGGGAAGACATAATTACAAGCTACTGAATAACCAGCTAAGAAGAGAAACTGACAGGGCAAAAGAACAATGGATGAAACAAAAATGTGAAGAAATTGAAGAACTGGAAAAAAGAGGAAGGTATGACTTGATGTATCGTGAAGTAAACTGCTCGGGCTTCCAAAAGAAGAAATGGAAAACAATGTGGATGATAGAAGACGAGGAAGGATGTGAAATCACAGACAAAAAAGGAATATCGAATGTCTGGGGAAAGTACGTTGAAGAGCTCTACCAGAAAGAGAATCGCCCAGACAGTCTGAATGTAGAAAATGAAGACGACGTGCCTGACGATGAGAAAGGATACTATATCCTGAATGAAGAATTTGAGCAAGCACTCAAAGAAATGAGGAATGGGAAAGCAACGGGCACTGATGAAATTCCTGTTGAACTTATCAAATGCCTGGGAGATGGAAAAAGAGAAATACTGCACTTATGCAATGAAATCTATGAGAAAGGGGATTGGCCACAAGATTTCACGGAGACTGTTTTGGTACCTCTGCAGAAGAAAAGCAATGCCAGAAAATGTTCTGAGTACAGGACAATCAGCTTGATATCTCACTCGGCAAAAATTCTTCTAAGAATTCTGAACAGACGCCTATACTCGAAGGTCAGTGGCGAGTTAGAGGAAGAACAGTTTGGTTTCAGGAAAGGAAGAGGTACAAGGGATGCAATTGGTTTACTGAGGACCATTGGGGAAAGATATTTAGAGAAAGGAAAGGAGGTGTTTGTAGTATTTGTAGACCTGGAGAAAGCCTTTGATAGAGTGAATTGGGTTAAACTTTTAGAAATTCTGAAGGAAATTGGTGTAGATTGGAAAGAGAGAAGACTTCTAAGCAACTTATACATGAATCAACGAGTTAAAGTGAGAACAGGAGACGAAATGACAGAAGGCTGTGAAATTGGAAGAGGAGTACGACAAGGATGCTGCCTATCGCCTACTTTGTTTAATATTTATTTAGAAGATATAGTGAAAACTTGTTTCCAGGGCACAGGAGGTGTCAAATTAGGAGGAAGAAGAATAAACTGCATAAGATTTGCTGATGACATGGCATTATTCGCTGAGGATGAAATAACCATAAATAGTATGTTAGAAGAGTTAAACAGCAGCTGTGAGCAGTATGGGATGAAGATTAATGTAAAGAAGACAAAGGCAATGGTTATAGGACGGAAACCAAGGAATATTAATGTGAGAGCAAACAGTGAAAGAATCCAGCAAGTGGATAGCTTCAAGTACCTCGGATGCACTATAAGCAGTGACATGAGCTGCAACCAAGAAGTGAAAATGAGAATCGCAATAGCAAAAGAAGCTTTCAATAGAAGAAAAAATGTTTTTTGTGGACCCATGGACATAGGTCTAAGGAAGAGATTAGTGAAATGTTTTGTGTGGAGTGTAGCACTATATGGTGCAGAAACCTGGACGTTGAGAAGAAATGAAGAGAAACGACTCGAAGCTTTTGAAATGTGGACATGGCGAAAAATGGAGCGTGTAAAATGGACGGACAAGGTAAGAAACGAAGCCGTACTGAAAAGAGTTGGTGAAAAAAGATCTATACTGGAGACCATCAAGAAGAGGAAAAGAAACTGGTTAGGACACTGTCTAAGAAGAAACTGCCTGCTAAGAGATGCCTTGGAGGGAATGGTTGAAGGAAGAAAAGTCCGTGGAAGAAAGAGATATCAGCTTATGGATGATATTAAATTAACTGCGTCGTATGCTATTACGAAGCGTAAGGCAGAGAACAGGGAAAGCTGGAGATTGCAGTGAAAAACCTGCCAATTAGGCAGAAAACAATGAATGAATGAATATATATATATATATATATATATATATATATATATATATATATATATATATATATATACACACACACACATACATACCAGTTTATGACACAACCTTGATATGATATTGACCATCTTATCCGTAGAAAATATCATTCAACTGCTTTTGAACGTGAACTACTGTATACAATCTTCATGTAATTACAGCAAGATACGGATTGATTACTTCGTTTGCAATATAATTTTGAAAGTTTAACGACTAATTCCACTTGCAGAAAAACGCAACTGACGATGGAGTGTACAACATTCATACAGGGGTCGACGATGCCAGTTTGATAGGTCAGATAACAGGATGGAATTACAAGAAGTACATGGACACTTGGGGCGACAAAGACTGCAACATCATCAAGGGAACCGACTCAACTGTATATTCTCCACGTTTAACAAAGGAGGAAAAAATATATATTTTCAATGCAGAAGTATGTCGGTAAGTTAAACTAAAGTCAATATCTGGATAAGCACAAAGGCCTCTATAATTATTTTTCCCGCGATTGTTGTATATGTGGTGGTTGTGGTAGTGGTGGTGGTGGTGGTGTGTGTATATATTTTTTCAGAGGGTTTCGTCAGTAATATTAACATTTGTTTGTACTAAGTAGAGAAAGACTCGCTTGTGCCCGAGCGTCATATTTGTAACTTTCTTCCCCTCCCCATCCATAGTGAGGCAAGTCATTGCACCATCTTAACAGAAATCATTACACAAAGTGTAATGAGGATAATATTTGGTCAGACAGATATGTTGCAAACATTAAAATAAAGAAATGTTCGATATGGAAAAGATAAATGATTTCATTCAAAGGAAAAATATCAAATTCTGGACGAAGCAACCGCATCACCTACCATTCAGAGCATTGGCCAAAGAGATCCTAGGAGAAAGATTTGTAAAATGCCAAGATTAAATCAACACAAAAGCATCGAAAAAATAGGAAATAGTTTCTCCTAACTGATACAATATTATAGCAAATAAATGAAAAGGACACTTCACATAGGTCATGTAAAGATAGAACTAAATGAATAATCATGTAACTATTATATGGAAGTAATCAAGTTTAACTACCTATCCTAGTCTTAGAAATATATAATCTACTCCTTATATACAATGTTAAGTGCCCACTTAGCTCGACAGCTGAGCTAAAGGAAAAATCACCTAAAATATGTAAACCTATATATATATATATATATATATATATATATATATATATATATATATATATATATATATATATAAAAGACCAATATAACGCGAAGGCAGGGCAAGAAAAGTTGCCAAAATTTCAAGAAATATATAGCCGCCAAGATAAGCAAGCAAGTCCTTCGTTGTCAACAAATCCAACACCGTTAAATATATATACACATGCTTTCCCCTTCATGATGACACAAACACTGTATAAAATGTGACGTCGATGAAATCGCGGAGGCAAAATTACATGGTAATAACTCATTGCATAGGCTATGTTCCCTAAGGGTCGAACATTTGACGACCGCAGCAGAGGGTTATCCACTTCCTCGTGGAGAAGTAGGAAAATATACAATTGGAGCCTGAAATTTATTCAGGAATCTTTTGATTGCAAACAACAACTTCATCAGTGGCGAGAGCCTAAGAAAATAATGTAGTGAAATAGAATGTTTGTAAATTTACATTGCAGAAGCCGTGCCTTCTAATGAAGGGGTCTCGAGTTCGATACGCGAGAGTGGTTTGGATACCACTTAAAACTCTAGGTCCAGTCACAATTAACCTATCTGTGCATAAACGTTCACTAAACAAAAAAAAAGACGGTTGGTGAAACGTTTCCCCATGTTTGTTTGCAACAGTTTCTCCTGAGAAAGTGGACACTGGAACTTCTTTCTTTATTTAATCAATGATACGAACTCCTGAACGTCTTCTACTTCATAAAATAATTACTATCGCTACACAGGACTCTAAAATTCCGTCTCTCGAAGTCTCTATTTTCGAAGCCTTGACGATCTTGATGTTCCCTACGTGCTGCGAAAATTTGCCAATGTCGTACTACGACACCCTATATATATTTAACGATATTACCATTTCCTTTTGAATACGTTTTTCTTCCAATTCTCGTATCGTTGGTTCACTTCCCTCTTCCTCTGGAATGACTGCTGGTCGTCTGGCTGGTAGGCCATGTTGTCCTAGATGTTCGGTCTACTGGACGCGGTTTTATCTTCGTTTTACAGCTCATAATGTGGTTGGTTTTCTGTCATTTTTCACAAAATTTGTGGCTTCCTTGCAACACTGCTGTGCGCTGTATCACAGCAGCAAATGACGTCACAGATGCAATCTAACGCTGTGTTGGGTTGCCAGCATTCAAGCGGCACAAGGTCTTTTTTTAAACTACTGTAGCGTCGAAACAACACACCGAGAAAAATGTTACTGAGTAAGGTTGTTTGCTTTGATGTCCTCTGTACATTTCTGTGGTCAGTTGGCGCCATTAAAATGACACCCTGTATATATGTGTGGCAATCTAATATTCAAGCCTATTGAATAGTTTTTTGATTGCAGGTCACTGCATATTGTATTCGAGAAGGAAATTGAGTACAAGGGAATACCTGGATACCGTTACATTATAGACCAAGATTTGTTCGCATCTCCTGAGGAACGCGCAGAAAACTACTGCTTTTGTCCCAAAAAGCAAGCCTGCTTGAAGAAAGGGATTTGGGATTTGACTGCATGTCAAAGTAAGTTGTATTATATTTTAAATGTGTCTAATGCTTAAAAAGTTTTGTGAAAATATTTATGGTTCTATGCTTATTTAAACCAGCTCAGTGTTGTAACTGTTCTTTGAAGGGTGAGAATTGTCAATCGGGTGAGATGTGGTTTAGGATCGAAACCCACAGACACTGTTTTGATTGAAGGTTTTATCTACCAGAGTCCGTTCCCATTTCTTTCACAATTAACTCCACCAGGCCCACTATATCGGGTCAATACCAAAAGGCTAAAGTTCTAAGCTAGGATCGAACCGCATCTAAAGAAAGTGCGCTTATTGCAGCCCTTTTAATAAAGAGTATAGACACGTAGAAAGCTTTCACTAAACTGACTTTGTTACTGCACTTGAAAACGCTTGTTTCAAACTCCTAGAAGGGTACAGATACGTAGACATTTTTCAATCGACTGACTTATTGCTTGCATTTGGAAGCGCATGTTTCAAACTCCTTCAAGGGTACATATCTGGAAACCTTGCAATCCTCTAGCTTGTTGCTGCACTTGGAAGCGCTTGTTTCAAACTCGCAAATGGCTGACTTGTTGCTTGAACTTGCAAAAATTGTTTCAAACTCCTACAAGGGTTCAGATGCGTTGACAGCTCGCAAACGGCTGACTTGTTGCTTGCACTTACAAGCGATTGTTTCATGTAGATAGCTGAAAACAAATGCAGTTTGCAGATGGATTTACATGAGTAAAGATGTAATTCAGAAGTGAGGATGGACCGTATTTATTCGAAAATACAGAAATGAAATTTCATATGTAAAGTCGTTAAAATCCGGCCACAGAGATCTGGAGAATACCAACGCCTTTTCCTTCAATTAATAATGGACAAGAGTCGGCAATACGAGGATGGAGGTCGTCCCTCATAATACCATTCTCAATAAGATAGAAGAATCCTTGACAAAAATTAGGAAATCTAGTACAATAAATCAATCCTCTCTGAAGAACCACTAGTTCTTTGTTTAAGAATCTCTCAATCACCAAACAGTACTACCCCTTCGCCTCAGAAAGCATAAAGTATTTTACACACTTTGTCTGTTTCCCTTGGAGAGTAAAAACTCTAGTTATTCTACAATGGACACTGTCTGGTTAGGATATTAAACCGAAAGATTTATACAATCCTTAGGTCGTGGAGAAGGACATTTTTAGTATTAGTTAGAGGATGAACTTGTATTGGAAGATACATGACGCGTGCATGTAAAATTTCATGGGAAAGAAGGAACAATATTGTTAAATAAATGTTTATTTAGAGAATCACCCTGTGTAAGAACACATCTGGAAATGCATTTGGGCTGAGTTACACAGCTGGAGAAATTACTTATGTTATTAAACAGTGAAGAACATGGATGTAGTCAAGAATTCTTGAAAGCTGTCCAGTTCCAAGAAAGAACTATTATTTTTAGAATAGCCTTATCAGTTTTTCAAACCACTTCTGCACTTAGACTAATCAGGAATGGAGATAATCAGGTGGAACACGAACTACCACGCCTTGACCAGGTATCAAACCCGACATTATTTCATGCTCGGGGAAACACATCTACCCAATGTACAAAACTGATATTTTGCTCTGTATATGTTACATCGGTACGTCCACACATCTAATAAATTCTCTTTCTACAGACACTGCAATATTCCTGTCACAGCCCCATTTCTACATGGCTGACGAACAGTACCAAAACTCCGTTGAGAATCTGACACCTGACAAGGAGAAGCATCAAATATTTGCAGACATCGAACCAGTAAGTTGATAAGATCAAGTCTCACATACTTATTTCGCTAATTGCTATATTTAAGTCTCCACGGTGTTGTCGTCTTCACAAGGAAACTAAACTGGAATTGTCAAGAGTTAATACAGGGTTGGGCAAAATTCATGGTGAGCTTTAATTTACGTACTATGGTGGCATTGTATGTGCTTAAGTGACGAACAGCGTTGTTCTCCCAGCGCTTGTCGAACGTTGATCTTTCTAGCAGAAACCACGAGGCCTTGTCCATATCTAGTGTCAACCCCATACTGGGGATAGCCAGGCTGCAAATAAGCTACACGGGAATGCCCAAATAAACATGTAGTACACTAACCCATCACTACTACACAAATTGTACAAAATGAACTGATTTAATGATAAAAGTCTAACTTTAAAATTTAACTTTCAACCTTCAACTTTACAAAATCTGGACGCAAGTATTTCTTATTTAATTAACATATTTTATTTTCGTTTATTTTTATTTAGCGCCGCTTTTCTACCACTTTTGGCTGATCGTGACGATGAAAATGAGTGATGTGATGAAATTGATGAAAGTACATGCACAAATAACACTCATGCCCATGGCGCGATTCGAACCCGCGATCTGTGGCATTATAGCGCGCTGCGCTAACCACTCTATCCCGGAGTTCGGCATTTTTAATATAAATTTGAATATTTTATCATGAATAAAGATTATAAATTGAAGTTACCTGTGTCCTAAATATATTTTGTATAAAACTAAATTATTTAAATTTCATTAATTCGATTAACAATGTAATGGCCGTCAATACTTTAAACACGGTCACGGTCTTGTTTTACGTTAGCTGGATGGCACAAAAAGGTTACCGTTTTAGACCGTTAATAAATGACACCTGTTTGTGTATAGCTCGACACATATATCTCTGCCGTGCGATGCGCGACACAACTCAAGAAGGAGTGTCGCAAATGGAGCAGATAGAAGAATCGCTGAAGTGCGCCGATGCACAGCTGTTACGTACAAGAAAATTAGAGAATTCAGCTCTATCTAACGTTGAGTTTTAAACGTCATGCATTATACCAGGATTAGGAGTAATATGGACTAACACATACGTAAAGTTGCCCAAAATGCTGCAAAGAAGACTTCATAGTGATTCCTTATTTGAGTGATTTCAAACAAAATAAAGAATTTATTATTTTCCATTGCATTAATGCACTTGTGGAAATCTAACTGTTCACTTCCAATAAACCCGTCTACGCTGGTAATGAACTGCAACGACAGATAATACATGACCGACACTACCACTGCTTTGAGAACTAATAACATGCGAACGTGTTAAACCGCGACAATTGGACCACAACACTCCTCCTCAAGCAGTATTATTGCCTCTCTGTGATTGGCGACAGTCGGTTGCCTTTGTTGTACCTTTTCAAAGGATGCCGCTTTAACAACAAAAACTACATATACTGCCAACTAGACGATAAGCTGCGCGACTTTTACTTTTGCTATGAACTTGTCACCCATCAAAGCATGGCAATTTTAACACAGAAAACAATATGCATCGCATTCAGAAGCAAAAATGACAGCCTCCTCTATGCAATTCCTACAAGAAGATGTGCCGGAGCCTAGAGTTGCAATGCTCATGGAGGCAAATAATTTATCTCGTCTATGTTTTTTATTGGTCGGTCTTGTCGGCTGTAGTGCATTATTTGCCTCAAAAATCTTGTTCTTTTAAGGTGAATTTCTTGCATTTCTGTCAGAATGTTTTGTGTGTCCCTCCATCTAAATCCCATCTTTGGCAGCAAACGTCTCAAACTCTCTTAACTTCCCGCAAAATTTATGTCAGCCTGTAATTTGACATGCAATTTTTTCAATGTCAGCACTTCATTTTCACGTAGAGAGTAGTCGTTCATGCGCCTACGGATAACGTTTTCATCGAAAGCGTCCATTAACGATTTGGTCGCTGGTCTTTGTCGTTATTTCCCGGGAACGATGTGTGGAACGATGTGGAGGGGCCTTCTGACATCTCAAGAGATTGTCTTTCGTTCACGATAGCCCTCATTGTTCGTTCAGGAACTCCAGTCGCAGCCGCTGCTCTCTTGCCAAAATTCTTTAGTGGGATGCTAACACTTTGACTGGCTTCCTCCTTCATGAACTTGTGCACGTTGCTTAGAATCTCCCTCCCGAGCTTGGGTATGCATTTTTTTTTTATTTCAACTTTGACAGTACAGCATTATGGAATTTAAAGTTCATTAACAAACACACACTTTCACATACACACACGCAATACACGCACACAACGTCAAACCGGTCAAATACTTAAAATAATATTATGGTGCTTTCAATCCAACAAAACTCACCACCACTTTGTATTTATGTTTTAGTGATAAAAATAGTGCTTCCTTAATATAGTTGGCAACACTAGTTACTAGCTAGCCAATGAAAATGCAATGTGTAAAAGAAGCAACCATTACGTCATGCTATATTGCCACAATAACGTCCCTGTCGAATGGCGTGAACCGCGAGCTGCAGCGCTATTCAATTGTTTTAAATTATGTTTGCGCGAGTATGTCCAAGAATGGAATGGCATATTGGCAACAATGGCGAAGGTTGGCGACCAGGGTACAACACGTGGTGCTAAGAGGGAGGGAGACGAAACTAAAATTGAGATCTGCACAGCGGCACAGATAGCTGGGTCGGGCTACCAGTGCTAGTTTTCAATCAAATCCTCGTATTTTGCCAACCATATACCTGGAAATTAAACACGAATCGAGACAATCGTTTAACGCATTATTATATTATCAATCCTATATTTTGGACACAACAGCTTCGATGCCGTTTTTTGTTCATTCCAATATACAAATAAAATATACACAATTGTTTTATATTTAAAAAATCAGTCTTCCCCCCTCCCTATTTTACAGATATTAGATTAATAAAGCAACACGTTTCCCTTTACAATTTGTAAGTTACACTTCCTTAAAAATGTTAGCAAACTATAACCCATCCGAACATCCGGATTGACAACAAAACTTCTCAAATTTATTGAAAACTGAACCTTTGGCTTATACAAACTTAGTGACAATGAAGTTCGACCAGTCACAAATATAGGAGTGCGTTGTGAAAGAAGGAGAAAACATGCATATGCTGAACATATTTTATTCAGCAGGCTACATGAAACAAAGGAAAACATAAATTTCCGCTGCAACGCAGCAATGTATGGTGTCCACACAAAATAAAACATTTTCGTCCATCTACACGTGACATTGAAGTTCGACCACTGTTAGAGGGGATCCTGTTTACCATCGTGTGACGCCGCCCCGTCGGCGAATAACTGTGGCAATGCGTCGGGGCATGCTGCGGACGAGTCGTTCAAGGTATTCCACATCGATGCGGTGCCATTCCTCCTGCAGGCAGGCGATAAGAGCAGCCACTGTCGTGGGTCCCCTCTGTTGCACACGTCGCTTAAGAACACGCCACACATTCTCAATGGGCGAGAGGTCGGGACTCGATGGTGGCCATGGCAGAGTTCGCAGGTGATGGCGAGTCAACCATTCTCTTGTCAGCCGCGCTGTATGAGGCCTGGCATTGTCGTGTTGAAAGATGAGACGCCGCCTGTGGAACAGGTGCCTTCGCACTGTGGGAAGATGCCGCTCCAGTATGCGTGTATAGGCGTGTGCATTCACGATGCCCTCACAGACGTGTAGTGGGCCAACCCCAGATGCCGTCATGCATCCCCATACCATCACTGACGCAGGTTTCTGTACCCGACGTGCATAACATTTTACTTCATTCTGTTCCTCCTTCCTACAAATGACTGTTTTCCGTATTTTCCCGTACACAACATTGAAAATGGGTTCGTCCGTCCACAAAACCCTGTTCCACTGCCGAAATGTCCATCCCGGTACATTCGTGCCCACCGTAGTCGATTGCCTTTGTTCAACATGGAAAGGAAGGGTTTACGTTTCGCCTTGTACACTCGGTAACCGCATCGCTGTAGGTAACGGCGAATGGTTCTGGTTGACACGTCAATGTGAAAGCGTTCTCGAGTCCACAGTCGTAATTCGGGCACAGAAACATGATTGTTGGTCTGGATATAGCGCCTAAATATCCGTAGGTCACGCACGCTCAGCAGGCGTTTTCGACCGGGGGCCTTACCTGGCTCTGTAGTACCCGTATTTTGGTAGTGTTTGATGATGCAGTGGACGGTTGACTTGGGTAAGTTCAGTTGGCGCCCTATTTCCCGTTCACTGAGTCCATTCCGTTGCAACTCCACCACTCTTCTTCGCACGGTGTTGTCAATAGGTTTGCCCCTGGCCATGGTGATGATGCACTGCGGTTCCTCGGTGCAAAGCACGCACTTATATACGGCGGACTCCCTTATCGTGTCCGTGACGTCATGCTTCCGTCGAATGCGCCACTATCTGGAATTTTCTGTATGGGTCTGGTGCCTGGTCGAAGTTCAATGTCACGCGTATAGTTCCCCGTTTTCGTTCTTTACGTGACCTTGGGTGCAACATGCTGGGATCACGATTCTTGCCTCCTCACACGCCTCCCCTTACACACATGCGTCACTTCTGCGGGTCACCCATTCCACCGCCTATGCCTCTGTGCATTTAATCACGTATTCCTTTCTGGTCGAACTTCATTGTCACCAAGGTTGTACAAAGTTTTATACAAGATATTTATTTCCCTCTCTATTATATTTTGGGCATTCCAGTATTATACAGTATGTATGTTGCGCGTCTTCACTTTCCCAGCCACATTCACATTTCTTATGTTTTAAATCCGTAGGAAATATTTGTCCAACAATTAAACTGTTAAACAATAGAAATAGTTGTTACTAAGTTACTGTTTTCTTTGGCGATGTGCGATTTGCAGCTATAGTTTCCAGATTTTGCTGATGAGTAAAGGCGGTGAGGAAGGAAATATGAAAAAGCTGCAAATTTTAGGTACAGTTTTTTTTAAATATCCATTTGAGTCATTCCATGCCAAATCAACACAGATATGTGCAATTTCCAACCTGACCATCTCCGATTTTCATGAAATTTGGGGAGTTGAAATTATGCATGGAACTTAGTAACTATGAAAATTTTTAGTCTCGTGCGTCTTGTAATTGTTAAATTATTCAAGGTAAAAGTTAGCAGAAATTGCCCTTTTTGAGCTCGCTTAGCTATACTAAATGTACTGTAACTCCGCCCCTATTTTGTCTAGGAAGCTCAAATAAAGCTTATTTACAGGGAATTGAACAAGCTTTCCAGTGATATATAACAAACCTACCTTTGTATAAAAATATAATTTTGTCACTTGACCTTGACCTTTGACCCTGAATATCTCAAAACATGTCATCACCAAAATTAGTGAAACAAATATATTTGGTCCCTCATTCCATACTATAAAACATATCAAAAAATCATTCTGGGACTGCAATGGGATCAGAAGATACAAAATAATATGTGTAACTATGTGACAGATAAAAGCCTCATTACATAAACTATGACGAGTCAAAAGTCCTTTAACACCCCCTACAAAATGTAAAGGAGTTATCCTGGTCATGAAAGAAATAGGTTAGGCACAGGGTGTGTGTGTCAAGCGCAGGTGCGGCATAGTGTTGACGGCCATTTTGAATTCAACGCAAAAATTTCAAAAGGAAGGGGGTGATGTGATATATCGAATCAGGCTAGAATATCACGAGAAATGAAGGTTTTTCCAATCTATCCTTAGCCAGCAAAAAGTTATTACTGCATGCTTGTAACCATTTTCTCCTTTTCGAGGTGTTAAAAAAAAGCATTAGAATGGTCCTAACGTGTTAGGAAGTCATCGAGATCACGCTGACATCTCGGGAGAGAAAGAAGTATATGCACCATTGCATATGATTTTAATCAGCGGCATTCACTAAATAGTTGATTGATTGATTGATTTGTTGTTTTAAATCCACTTTATGCACAAAGGGTAATCGGGACTGGACCTACAGTTTAAAGTGGGATCCGAACCACTATGTGCCTCCAGCGGGTATTGAACCCGGGACCCCTTGATTACAAGGCGACGACGCTACCACTGCGCCATCAAGGAGACCCTCTAAATAGTTGAATAGTGAAGAATATTGGGAAAAGTATCTCAAACAATTAACACTTCCTTTGGAATGAAAAATTCTTCAAGGACGAGACTAATTTTTATGTTCACGGTGAAGTTAATAAAACTAATATGCAATACCTGTGATTTCATAATCTACAGTAGACAGATCCCAGCTGAATGGCCGTTGCTGGTAAGCTAATGATGTGGTATAGTGTATGGAGAACGGGAATGGTTGGTCCATATTCAACAACGGAACCTTAAATGGCGAGGGCTTCTTGGATTTGTATAGTGAACAGGTTTTTCATCCTTGCTTATGGAATATGGCACTTTTCCAGAGTTTTGAAACAGGACAGAGTGTGACCACACTATGTGGACATTTTGGCAATTTCTTAATGGTTAATTTCTAGGTAGATTGATGGGCAGGCGGGGAACTATTAAAAGGCCTGCACATTCCCCAGATCTAACATCTTAGGAGGACTTTTACCTTCAGAAACATTTGAAGAGAATGGTACATGCACTAAAAGTCCGTGATATTGACCATCTGAGAGAAGGCATAGTTACGGCTTGCAATGATGTTGCACCTGCTAAATTGCCAAATTTTCTATGTGACTGTGAGAGACGTCAACGAGTGTGCTCACAGGAACATTGCGAACATTATAATGTGCTATATCGTAAGTGAAAGATTTCCATATAACTTTTTGCTGGCTAAGGATAAGTTGGAAAAACCTTCATTTCTCGTGATATTCTAGCCTGATTCGATATATCACATCACCCCCTTCCTTTTGAAATTTTTGCGTTGAATTCAAAATGGCCGTCAACACTATGCCGCACCTGCGCTTGACACACACACCCTGTGCCTAACCTATTTCTTTCATGACCAGGATAACTCCTTTACATTTTGTAGGGGGTGTTAAAGGACTTTTGACTCGTCATAGTTTATGTAATGAGGCTTTTATCTGTCACATAGTTACACATATTATTTTGTATCTTCTGATCCCATTGCAGTCCCAGAATGATTTTTTGATATGTTTTATAGTATGGAATGAGGGACCAAATATATTTGTTTCACTAATTTTGGTGATGACATGTTTTGAGATATTCAGGGTCAAAGGTCAAGGTCAAGTGACAAAATTATATTTTTATACAAAGGTAGGTTTGTTATATATCACTGGAAAGCTTGTTCAATTCCCTGTAAATAAGCTTTATTTGAGCTTCCTAGACAAAATAGGGGCGGAGTTACAGTACATTTAGTATAGCTAAGCGAGCTCAAAAAGGGCAATTTCTGCTAACTTTTACCTTGAATAATTTAACAATTACAAGACAAACGAAACTAAAAATTGTTATAGTTACTAAGTTCCATGCATAGTTTCAACTCCCCAAATTTCATGAAAATCGGAGATGGTCAGGTTGGAAATTGCACATATCTGTGTTGATTTCGCATGGAATGACTCATTTATATGAACTGTTTTGTTGAGTGAATAGTTCTGATTTTTTTTAGATAAGCCTACTAATGTAGTGGAGCGAAATTTGATACCACGATATATGAACTTTTGAGTAATCGCAAAGATGCGGATGAGTGGATATATGGGATACTAACAGAGAACACACAAGTAGACCGTAGGTCGGGATTCGAACCTGGGACTCCTGACGTTGCAGCGTGTTGTGCTAAGAATTTTTTTTTTTACGAAAAAAGGAAAAAACATAAGCGATAGTTTCCCAGTTATTGTTTTCTGTTTTCACATGGATCAGTTTCTACTCCTTCCTCAATTTTCTCATTAGAGACAAACACAAACATCTATGCGTTACCCTTGATCCAAACCCGGGCACCTGGTGTCGTGGCGTCGTGGCGTGCTTAGATAACCACTCCGTGACGGAGGTTGGCAAGTAAACCAGAGTAAAGAGCAAATAAGAAGGATGCAGAGGAGAAAGTTCTTCAGAAATTATTTTCTATCATTTAGATTGTTAAGCGTTATAATCTACATAATAGGGTTCGGTTCAAATTACAAATGTACAAAAAGTAAGGAAGACAAGGGTAATGGGGCGCGGCGGGCAATGGCACACACGCTAGTTTAGAACGACCTTGAACTCAGTTGAACTCTATGACGCAGTTGCAGCTACTTTCTTTTAAAGTATCTAAACGAACGGCCATGAAATTAGGCTGCTTGGCACAATTGCGCTGGTGCCACATATGGGAAAAGCAAAGCGAGAGCGGGACAAAAGTCGCTGGTTCCCGCGCACTGTGTGGCAACGTCAACCGGGCTGCGTTGCCTAGTTCGAGCGTCAGATCGACCTATCTCCGGGGCACTTTTGTGTCATCCCTGACCTATCGAGCAAATACTGTCAGTTTGTATCACATGGATCACAAATACCAACTCTACAACGAGATCTTTCATTCTCTTAAACCTCCGAACACACGGGGTTGTGCTTCGACTTGGCAACAGCGCGAACTTCTGCCACCCGCCTAATTTCATGGCCGTGCGTTTAGTTACTTTCAAACACATATACATTATTTCCTTCATCTTGTAATAACCCTCAACAGAATAGCGGTTGAACCATGGAAAGCGCATCATATAGAAGGTCAATTACTTTTTCATTCCAGCACACTGGTGTACCACTTCGCGGATCGAACAGAGTACAGTTCAATTTACATCTGAAGAGGTACGAAAACGTGAAGTATTTTACAGATGCCAAGGATACGATGTTTCCGCTGCTGTGGATTGATGAGGTGAGTAAAAAAAATGATACTAGGAGGTTGAAACGTTACGTTTAGTTTATGTGTTACAATAAAATAAATTTCTGCCTTGGTCAGCATATTGAGTTTTTCATATCATGGAAACGAGGCTTCATGATGTTATAATAAAAAGAACATTAATCCCAGAATATTATTCCATTTGTATACTATTAAATCATGATTTCTTGCATAAATATTCCACAGTTTTTAGAAAAGCAATTATTTTATGATTTTTTTAATTCGATGTAACCACTCGCTTTTTTACAAGTTAACTCTTAAATTTTGCCCTTGTCCTCATGTGATCGGATATGTTATATGTGCACAAATTGTGATTTTGCAGTTACTTTGA
The DNA here is from genome assembly GCF_977018435.1 of Lepisma saccharinum. NCBI lineage: Eukaryota > Metazoa > Arthropoda > Insecta > Zygentoma > Lepismatidae > Lepisma > Lepisma saccharinum. The sequence continues at coordinate 46,251,588 of NC_139246.1, forward strand.
GCTGGCCCGTACCCGGGAATTTTTTGAGGCGGGGCAAGCCCGAAAACTTGGATATACATCTATATATATAATTGTCATGAAATATATGTCAATTATTAACGAATATCATTAATTAATTGATTTATTTATTTATATATATATATATATATATATATATATATGAACATATATAAACAAATTAATTTGCTACATTTATAAACTAGCATATTAATACCTTTAACGACAGCTTCAAAATGTCAAGAAATTAGAAGATAAGTTAAATGTTTTTAATAAATGTCAGATATTATTTAATTATTGCTTTTTATTAAAATGATAATTACATTTTCATACCTTTATTGTGTTATGTTTTTATAATGGTGTAAATCTATTTGACATATATTGTCACATATTGGCCCCCCCCACCCTACTTAGATGTAGCTGGCCTACTTAGACATTGTTGACGTTTGAAGGGGCAGGAGGAAAAACGATGACGATAGAGACGATTTGCCAGGAAATTAAAAACCAGTATTTCTATTCATAAATGCGCCACTATATGCGAAAATTATTCTTAAGTATCTCTTTACTCCCACAGATGTAGATAACCATAGGAAAATGTTTCTGGAGAATCAAAGGGAACCAAAAAGAGTAATAAGCAAATTGTGCCGAAAAATGTGGTTTTAATTCTACTTGCATGTGTGCACTAATGAACAAAGACAAAATGAGAGTAATACTGCAACATTAAAAAGAGTGATGTTTGTTATTTATCAAACTATCATCAAAATGAAAAAAAGTTGGATCAGTCTTAGGGGTAACTCACAAACTATTCCTGATCATTAACTAAGTAGTCCACGTAGACTCATCGTTTTCTACCCTAGCGTTGGTGGTTAGCATGATCTCATAAAACTGTTGAGCCTCTTGATTTGTGAGAAATCGCTTTAAATCCTGGAGATCCTTGTACTTAGGCAAAGAAATGGGCAGCGTTCCATTATACAGGTTTCTCAAAATGGTTCTTGGTGTAATAAAGGTCCCTTTCTTCCTTCCTCGAGTCGGTGGTCGCCACATGACGTAAGTGCCAAAGTATGTAGGTATTGCGGTAGAAACTTTTGGTAGGGTTTTCAGCTCGTATCTCCAACAACGCACTGACTTGGTAGGAAATGGATATTTTGGCAGGTAAATTGGCTTCAAGAACTCAGTCCACGTCTTGAAGAGCTCCTTCGTACAGTTTACACAGGAAATGGCGTTGGTTTGTGTCTGCTGCTCCTTATTACATCTTTGCATTCGTCCGGCAACTCAACATAGGACTGTTGATTTATGTAGCTCATGTTTTTATCGCACTCTAAGTAGGAGTGGACCCTGATTGGAAAAAAACACGTTGATGGCATCGAAACGACGTTTTTCTGTCACGAGATGTTCGAGGTATCGAATGACAGTATAGTTCTTGTTCTGGCCAGCACAAGAATCACAAAAGATGACCAAGCGATGAACTTTCTCTTGCAAAAAGTTGTGCAGAAAACTGTCGACCATAGAACACACATCAACTGACCCTTTATGAGCAACGGTCTTGTCGTACGTGAAGAAAACTGAATCACCAGAGGAAAGGATGTGAATATTGAAGCTGTACAAGCTCAACTGATGTTTAAAATCCATATCATTCGTGCTGATGTTGATGGTCGGTATTTTTTTCTGAAAATCCATGGCAACTGCAGCTATGGTGCCATACTTTCTACTCTTATTTTTGTATAACTCCTTGAGGGAATGAAACCTCTGAGCTTTCAATAAATGAAGTTTGTGTTCTGTTTCCAGACTTGAGAGTTCTGTTTCTCTTTTGGATTTTTCAGAGTCATTGATGCCCGCTTCAACCACAGCTTTTTGCGACTTGTACGAGTCATACGTACTGCAAGTGTGTTTGCGTGGGTATCCGAAGGAAATATTTAAATTGTTGTTGAAAATTGATCGGAACGTGTCATAATGAACACGGTTTTCAGGGTGGGTTTTGTTGTACATTTCTGTCAACTTCGTTAAGTTGAGCTCTTCTGGTAGGTATATTTTATCAGAATCCTGCAGGGATTAATGCGATTTTCGCCCTTTTAACGATTTTATGAAGTCCATCACCAGCGCATGAGTTTATTCAGACAGTTTGTGTGGTCTACGTGTGTGCTTTCCTCTCTCATCTTTAGGAGAAGCGCCTCGATAAACCAGAGAAGATTGGATGGTCTGCAGTCGTTTAGGTGTGATATCATGCAAAGCGATAAAAGCTTTGAAGCAAACACGGACGTCTTGGATTGATTCCTCTAACTCTGACTGAAAGCATATGAAGCGTTCTTTTCGTGCGTGCCGGCTTCAATATTTTTGCTGTGTTTTCATTTCATCACGGGAAGGACAGTGATGAGTCCTGACAGATACTGATTCTGTTCGTCATAGGTTCCAAGAGTATTGAATTCCCTAATCAATCGTTTTCTTTCACTTTCTCCCACCACTTCAAAACATCTGAGCCGTTTACACTTACAATCGTCACCTGTTGCGTGAGATGAGATGCAAGTCTCAATTTCTTCATCACATCCGTCATTCGTCCAGTCTTTCTTCTCTTCTTGGTGGATTTTGTCACAACTTTTGCCACTTCATCACTATCACTTTGTAAATTATCCAAATCACTTTCCACACTACTGCAGTTACGGAAGAAATAGTACACAATATAACTGATCACAACACTGCACGATTCAACACACGCACAACGGACGACTGGAATAACCTTCCAGTAGCGCTAACCCGTTTCAGTGAAGCACACATTTAACAGAAAACACTCATCGTTCTTCCCCCGACGCTTGGACTTTCATCGTTTTCCCCCCTTGCCCCGTATGTTTAAATGCGTTTTTCAGGCACTTCTCACCGTTTCTTCCCCAAGGCCGTTCACATTCTTATAGTACAGCTTCCGAGCTATCAGATGGCGACATTCATCGTTTTCCCCCCTGGGTCTTCATTTTATGTACTTACTCTTTTCCGCTGAATCCGATGAAAATAAAACTTAGCATTCAAGAAATGTGGCTAATGAAAGGACAGTCGGTTGTGCATCCCACACTTCACTGAAGCAGTGTGTGTTATTGTTCACATCTGCAAAATCGATTGCAAATTAAAGATAACTAGGTAGAGGGACAAAAAATGAGAAACTTTAAGAAGACATTAGGTTCCTATTAAATTAACCTGTAAATGCTATGTTTTATTCCCGACGATGGGAGGTGAGAAATGTAGGAGATATAACAGGTCGGTCCAATTTCTATGATCCAGGGGTCTAGGGTGACAATGACAACCACATTCGCAGCTACGGCTCCATTTCTTACTAGTCCAATTTGAAATAATTGTAAAATCTTATCTATGACTGTAGAAGTACGTTTTTACCCCATGCTGCTACCAGCCCTAAAGAGAGAGAGAACAAAAGATGTATGCAACATTCACACACAGGCAGCCATCATTCTTTATTATTCCTTCTTTGTATGTGTTTGTGATGTTAATCTTACTAAAGTATGTTTGAAGTCCAAGCTAATTGCTTACCTTTGTTGTTATAACACAAACTCTTACCCTTGGAAAATTTTAAAGGGGGGGGGGGAATTAATAGAACAAGATCGTTGGTGGGAAGGAAAGAGATCCCCCTTCCGCCATGAGAATTCATACCCTGAATGTGACCACCAACGCTATGGAATTATCCTTATAATGAAGAATATGTCTGAATGTGAATTAACCACAAAAAGAGGACATTTTCTCATCAAGACTGCAGTTCGAAAAAAGTCAAAACAGGTTGTAAATATAATGAACTGTCCCGACAAAATTGGAACATTTAGTAGCTTCACATAAATGGTTATAACACTAAAATGTTTTGAAATAGGTGCAGAAAATGGTGCTGATAAAATAAATGCTTTTATTCAAGGCTCTATTTTCTGCACCTTCTGTAAGTGATGCGCGCGGACCTCATAGTGAACGGAGTCTGCCGAATAGATTTTGTTGAAGTTTGTGTTTTCTATCGAGAATTTTGCTACATTATCTTAGTAACTATTGGGGCTGCAATGAATATATTGTACCATTTGATAGCTCTGGTTATTGATTGATTGATTTGGTGCTTTAAGTCCACTTTATGCACACTAAGGCTAATCGGGACTACACCTACAGTTTATAGTGGGTTCCGAACTCCGGATCCCTTGATTTCAAGGCAACGAAGCTACCACTGCGCCATCGGGGAAGCCCTGTAGCTCTCGTCATGTTCTACAAATTGAGACTTTAGGATTTTATGTAGATTCTCAAGAAGAGTGAAAATCAGTTGTTTTTCTGTCCAACTTTTTAACAAAACATGATAGAAAAGTAAGGGAAAAGGTGCTGAAGCAACAAATACATATGCTAATAAATGTGCTAATCTCACGGAAAGGTGCAAAAAAGTGCAACAAAGGTAAAGTGCTCCCCTGTGCTTAGCACTTGATTTCATGTTCTAAAATGTATGGTTTCTCAAACGATCCGTATGAAACCAGCTATATTTTTAGAAAGGTGATCTACATTAAAACCCGTTCCCTAGTAATAAATTTTAAAACGAATGAAAAATTTGAATAATATTTTATTATTAGACACAATATTTATTACATAAATCAATAGACCAATGTTATATTCAAATATAAGACGCAAGCGAAAAAACGAAGTGTGAAAGATCCATAGTTTCAATGGTCACCTTTAACTATAATATTTGAAAACAATAATTTTAAAAGATTACAAGGTAGAAAATTTGTATTGCCATAATCAGCACAATCTTGTTATTCAGTCAGCAGTTGGTGTAATTAGATGTAAGAGTGTTGTGTTGAATGTGGTTTGGGAACGTTTCTAACCCCAATAGTGATTTTTGTGTTCATTTTCTTCCGTGTATGATTTAAGAAGTGTTAAATGTTTGATAAATATTTTTTTGTTCAAATATTTAACTTGAAAATCGAAACACATCTTTTCCATATTTGTTTGCCATCTATTGGGAATATATTGAGTTAGAATCCGTAAAAGAATTACAACCTAGGGTATTTTTAGCTACTTTAATGGTTATAGACTGGGCCAGAGGCACCGATTTCTTCAGACATTTGGGGGTGGCGTCATAGCTAAGCAAAGCATAAAGACCTATTTCTTTTCCGTTTTGGGGGAAGAGAGTAACAATAGTAGATACCTAAGAATATACACACTTGAGTTAACCTCTGAAAAATTGTAATTTGCGATAAATAGCACAGACAACAAAAATGTACCTATCAAGTTACATCCAACTTTATGAGCTGGATAAATCACGATTTTGTGATCATGTAATTATGTAACATAAAGGTGCATCCCTACTATGCCAGCTGGCAAAGGCCTCGCGCAAGAGTCGTTCTGCTCTGCGGTGTGGAGACGTTCATCAGTCTGGCTCGACGACTTGTTGGCGGCTCACGTGAAATACTTCGTGAAAAGGCATGACAAGCACGGTTGACAAAATTTGTGTTAAAAAAAATGTTTTAAGTATGTTTTAATGAAGAACAAAAAGCATATTTTAACCAAATGAAACGTTTAAAACAATGCTAAAAATACTTATATTCTAAGAATGATGATTAATTAGGAATCTATTAATCATTCAAGAAAGGACTGTGTTTCTATACTGCTGGACAAAAAAAACCGGACACCTTAATATTTGACATCTGAATTGCAATTACTTATGAATTACGCTCTCAGTTAAGTATTGAACAATTGAACATTCATTATTGAACATTTTCCATAGTTTTTCCGTTTATTACTTATCTATTTATTTATTTATTTACTCGTATTTACTTATTTGGAACACCTAGTAGGCTCAAAATTAATTTCATGCAATTTTGTTTTATTTTTTTGATTTTCAATTCCTGTTGACGTTATTTTGTTTAATGTCTAGAGAGGCATGAATTTTGGTTCATAGTAACCATAGTAACAGATATTATTGACATTGTCATTGCTGGTGTTTTTCTTGCAAGTGTATTGTAAGTTTGCTATCTTGAAAATGAGACGTGAAGAGGTAATATAAGCAGTAGCTCTCCGTGATGATGGTCGTAGTGTGCGCTATATTGCTAGGGTGCTAAATATAGCACGAAGTACTATCCATGAAGCTCTCAGACGTTATGATGCAACTGGTTCCTAAGGTAGAAGACCGGGATCTGGTCGGAAACGATGCACAACAGCACGGGAAGATCGTTTAATGCGTATCATAGTCTTAAGAGACCGTCGTACGACTTCAAATATTGTGACACAGCATTTTTGAAATGTTCATAGAGCTGTGGTTTCTTCACGAACAGTTCGTAGAAGACTGAATGAAAGTGGTTTATCATCTCGGAGGCCGGCTACAGGTCCCAGGTTGTTAGCACGTCACCGGAAGCAAAGACTGGAATTTGCTACAAAACGCTTACATTGGAATGTGGAGCAGTGGGAAAAGGTTTTATTCTCCGATGAGTGAAAATTCAACCTACGTTCATCACACAGGCGTGAACATGTGTATAGAAGTCCTAATGAGCGTTATGCACAATGTTGTTTTGTTGAAATAACACCCTTTGGAGGCGGTGGTGTCATGGTCCGGGGAGGTACCTCTTTACAAGGACGTACAGAGTTGGTTCTTGTAGAGAATGGGGCATGGCAGCTTGCAGGTATATTACAGAATGTTTGGCACATCATGTTGTACCATATGCACCATTCATAGGCCCAAATTTTGTTTTTATGCATGACAATGCACGTCCTCACATTGCGAAAATTGTCACGGAGTACCTGGACGAAGTTGGGATTACGCGATTAGAATGGCCACCACAAAGTCCGGACCTAAATCCAATAGAGCACGTCTGGGATCAACTGAAACGACATATCAGAAACAGCACAATAATTCCAGAAACAAATGAAGAGCTAAGACGTGCTATTCAAGAAGAATGGGAGCAATTGGACCAATAAGTGATTGCCAACCTTATTCGAAGTATGCCACGGAGGTTACAAGTTGTAATTGATGGCAGGGGAGGTAACACCCGCTACTAGACAGCTTATATACCCCAATATTTAAAAAAAATATTGCTAAGATTTTTTTTCTAATTTTTTTTGGTAGTTTTCTGTAACTTTCGTTTATGTTCTAATTTAACTTATTAACAATAAATTTCAATTTGCTTTCTGTTGAATATATTCAGGTTTTCTTATTTCCAACAATTTCTGCAACATTTAGTTAGCCTTTGAATCAGAATTTATGCGTTATCACAAAAGAATGCAAGTGTCCGGTTTTTTTTTGTCCAGCAGTATAGTTATAAAGTAAACACTTGATTAACTTCTCAAAATACCTTAAATCTCGCATGTAAGCTGTTCGAGCTGTGCTCCATGTGCTAGCTACTCCGTTGTCCGAAATACATTTCATCGTGAATGTAACAAAATATTGACATTAACAACTATGTGCAGTGAGTAGCCTAAAAAAATACAACACTGTGTTTTAAACGTTTAAACAATTGTAAAAAAACAAACGATTGTAAAAAACAATGTCGTGTGTTATAAAGGTTTAAAATAAATTATATGTTGTTTTGTGTTTATATAATGCTATAACTTGTGAGTCCATCCACTCCACTCCATGATCAAAAGTTGAAGAAACAAGACCTAATCCTTCCCAGCACTGCCAGACACGCTTGGCGCCAGTCTGTGCGTCCTCCTCTTGAAGCGCAGTGTTGCCACAATCTGTAAGCACAATTTCCGTTTCCAAGGGGTAAAATTTCCCTTTTTCGCCCATTTTTTCCCTTCATCTAAAGAATTATTATTATTATTATTAATAATAATAATAATTAAATATTATCGTTGACCTATGTTCGTATGTATGTATAAAATGTTAATCAATTTAACTTTTAAATGCTACGACGCCAGGGGTACCGGGTTCGAATCCCGGCGGGGCATGGCTGTTTGTGAGTGTCCATTCATAAATTTCATCATATTATTACTCATCCCCATCTTTGCAATTAGCCAAAAGTGGCAGAAAGGCGAAGCAAAATAAACCAAATCAATAAACAATAAAATCAATAACTTTTAAATGTTTTTTTTGGAAGATTTAGATTTTATTTCTAAACCAAGCTAAATTTTTTGTATTGAGATGAAAGCTAAAACTATGTTATAGTTGGCAACTGAAGATTTTCATCAGTAGAAAGCAAAACACACAAACAGAGATTGGATTTAGGGAGGCCAATGCCCCTTGTCTTCATCACACCATCAGAAGAAAATTAAAAATATTCTACACAAAATGCTGTTCTAGTAAGGCGCACATATGAAGAGTTTGTGTTGAAAATCACATTTTTGCCTCCCCATAAAAATGTAAAGTTCGGCGCATGGATATACGCGTTTTATTAAAAAAGATATATAGTACATACCTGAGCAAATGTTCTATTCTGGTAAATTTCACATATTAGGTGGAAACTTCTAAAACACAAACAGTTTTTTTTTTTAAATTTAATCCATTGTTGGTCACTTCTTGCCACTCTGCACGGAATTTTTTAACTTGTTTCCGCGGTGTTTTTTCATCTTCTGATAATTCTCCACGACGTTTTCTAATATATTCTGGAGTTGCAGATAGTTTCCTTTGCTTCCCTTGTTCTCCCGTCGTCCAAGACGGGCACAGCCTTCCACCAAACACTCGCACACGACGAATAACTCACCCAGTGTCCAATGAAGACTGAAGTAAAGATAGGTTTGCGTCAAAGATAACTTTATGGTTTTCACGTGTAGTGTTTGAGGCAAAATTCAGAAAACCGGGGAAAGCTTAAATAAACAATACCCTCGGACTCCCACTCCCATAAGGGTGAATGACCAAAGATCTCCGCCCCAAACGGTAGCTAGATGTGGGTCAACCCAAATTCCACCCTTCCTCTCAGAACAAAGTATACGACAAAATTAAAAAAATAATAAGTTCTCAATTTCAAAACTGGAATCTGTTATAATGTTTAATATAATTAATGTTTAGTCTGTCTTAAAATTTCCCTGAAAATTCGCTATTTTTCATCGAATTTCCCTTTTCCCTTTTCACTTAAAATTAGCTCCAAATTTCCCTTCAAAAAGGGAAATTTCCCTTCATGTGGCAACACTGTTGGAGCGTCGGCACGATTTCCTTTGTAGAAAACCGATACTAGTTGAGTTGGATTCGGCCTGGCAACTGGCCTGTCGAAATAGGCCGACGATACGTACCCACTTGCTCAGCTTTTCCGCGTGGCCTTACCAACTGGCATAGTGAGGACGCGGCTTTATATTTTACCTGCAAATTTTCATTGAGATTTTGATTTGATTGATTGATTGATTGATTGAGTTGGTGTTTTAAGTCCACTTCATCCACAGTAAGGCTAATCTTGACTGGACCTCCAGTTTAGAGTGGGGTCCGAACCACTATGTGCTTGCACCAGGTATTGAACCCGGGACCCCTTGATTACAAGGCGACGACGCTACTGCTTTTTATTATTATTATCAAGATTACAAATAACATTTTATATGAACATTGTTAAATATTAGATACCTTCTTTTTATTCATATACAACCTTTACGAAATTTGTATAATTCTTTGTTGTATACAATAGAGTTTTGCATTAATTAATGTTGTAAGAAATGTTTAAAATTACATGCGTACTTAATATTTGCGCAGTTAATATATAGTAAATAGAATTGCTAATAAGCCATTGTACTGCACTCGATTTGGTTTTTGGATAATACTTAAAATCTGGTACTATTAGAATATGTGTTGTATAACTAGATGTTGGTGTTATACGACTTAACGACTTATACGATTTAACATGTTTCGTAATTGTTGCCACATGGTACTTGCGTGACGACATTTTGATATTCTGTGTTCTATTGTATCTTCCTCATTGCACGCATTACATAAAGACGTGTCACTGAATTGAAGTCGATGTCTTTTACTTTTGGTATCATATTTATCATGTATTATGTATGATGTATTATCATGTATTATTAGTTAAATATTTCGCTCAATCATTCGTCCATACCATGTTCCATTCCTTATTGGGAGTTTGTTGCTATTCCTTTGTTGGTTGCTTATTTAGGTTAAGTTCTTGGCGATACAAGTCATTGATTTGTAGGTTCCTTATCGTACTTCCTGCTTTGTACACACATTCTGCAATAGACTATCTGCTGTTGACTATCTTCAATCAATCCAAAGAGTGTCCTTTTCCCTTTCGCCTCTGTTCCTGTTGCCAGTGGAGACTTCCTCCACACCGACTAGTCAAGTCTCTGGCTTCCTTCTGTTGGCAAATTACTCTCTGTTTAACTGTTGTTACACCAACACTTCAGGAAGCCTGCTAACTACCCGACTGTGCATAATTGAAATAACTAAGAGGAGCGACAGATGGTATAAACAAGTGAATGACTCTTGGTCAGATTGTAGCTTTTAAAAAATGTACAGACTTACGCTTCGTTACGCATGTTGCAAATTGTTCTTGACAATGGAAAGTGTGCTGCAACAAACCAATTGCGAATATGTATCTGTTAAATAATGCACTCGTGATAATAAACGATATATTTCTTAACACATTGGTTTTAATCAAACCGTGTACGTTGTTTGTTATTGTTTCAAAATTTATATTTATCGTCGGTTGTAATTTATTCTGAAAAACTATCCCCAATATTCTTAGTTTATCTTTAGTTACATTTTCACGTCCATATGTTAAGTTCATTTGCTTTCCCAGTGGCAACAAGTACGATTTTCATAATTAAGTTTTGCAAATGATATTTGCATGTATTCATTTAGACAGGCTATAACTTCCTCACAATCAGTCTTGGAGTTAATGAAGGCTGTTACATCGTCCATATACCCACATACATGTAAGTTATGATATGAACTTAACGGGGATCCTTGTAAGACTCCTCTTTTCACTTGTATTGTCGATGTTAGGAACCCATTAACAAGTACCCTAATACAGCGTGTAACAAAAGTCCGGGAACACTTTAATAAAAATATTGTAGCCAAACTAGTAGCATTACAAAGAGACAAAGGACATCATTTCAAAGAGTAAAGTTGTAAGTTTTTTCTCATTGCAGGTGTTACGTGTAGTTCCATATATCGTCGCTAGGTGGTGTCATAATCAAGATGGCGCTTTCTGGAGCTGAGAAGGCTTTCTGCATGCTAGAATTTGATAAAACAAAGAGTGCAACGGGTGTCCAACGAAAATGTAGGATGATGTACGGGAAAGCAGCACCAACCATGAAGGCAATCTACAATTGGCATGTAAAGTTTCTTGAAACTGGGTGTTTGTGTGTCAAAAAGAGGAGTGGTAGGTCAGGTGTGAGTGAAAATAACATTGAGCGAGTGAGAGAAGCTTTCACAAGGAGTCCGAGAAACTAATGAACATGAACATGAAATAATGAACATGAAACCGTACAGACTACAGTTAGTGCAAAAGTTATATCCTATAAACAAAGACCAGCTCCAGAAAGCGCCATCTTGATTATGACACCACCTAGCGACGATATGAAACTACACGTAACACCTGCAATGAGAAAAAAACTTACAACTTTACTCTTTAAAATGATGTACTTTGTTACTTTGTAATGCTAATCGTTTGGCTACAATATTTTTTTAAAGTGTTCCCGGACTTTTGTTACACGCTGTATATATATTTCTAGTTAATAATTATACCCAACTAATAAATAAATTACCAAACCCAAGTTTTTTGTAAAACTAATTTAAGTATTTATGGCTAACATAATCATATGCAGATGCAAAGTCAAGCGTGAAAATAGCTGCGTCAGTGTCATTCTTCTCTTTATACGTTGCTATTATACAGTGCTCAGAAAAAGTTTTGCATATTATGATTGCATGCGGTTTGAGTAGCGATACCCCCAAAAGGTATACAATGTTCATTATGTGAGCAATGCCAAGACAGAAACCGACATAATGCCCCAAGTGAGTCATGTTTGGCCGACGTACGCCCCTAATTCCTCTCCAGGGTCACCTGACGGGTCTGATGTACAGAAACGCTATTCTCGAACCCGTGGTATCAGGTTTCTCTACAACTGTGAGGAATGGCTTTACGCTGGTGGATGATAACGCTCGACCACATCGAGCCAGAGTGGTTCAAGAGTTCCTTGATATGCATGGCATTCGACGCATGGTGTGGCCGGCGTATTCTCCAGACATGAACTGTGTGGAACATGCATTGGGACACCTGAAGCGAGCAATTGTCAGCCGTGAAAATCCTCCTGTGAACAAGGTGCAATTGCGGGAGGCTGCCATTCAAGAGTGGGACAGTCTTCCTCAGGAGAAGTTGAATGCTCTTATCCTTAGCATGCCCCGTCGTGTTCAAGCATGCCTTCGGGCTCGAGGTGGCTATACACGATACTGAACTCCCATCTGTTGATCCCAAGCATGCCTGCGAGCCGTAGGTACACGGTATTGCACTGCCTTTCTTTTGTGTTTCGCATTCCAGATTTTCAATCTTGTGCTTCGGGTGTGATTTTGGTGTGATTTTATTTCTTCTGCATGCCTGCACTGTTTTCTGTATGTTTGTATGTCTCCCCTGTATTCTTGAATATGATTCCATGTATCTAGTACAATAAAATGATCACAGACCCTGAATATGCAAATCTTTTTTGAGCACTGTATCTCTGGTTATCATTAATGCTTGTTGTATGGTGCCAACACTTGGCATTCCATATTGTATGTTACCTACTAACAATGCCATATATGGTTTTAACATATTTGATATTATTTTTGTTAAGTTTATATACTAGCCTAAACATTCATTAGATTAATTGGTCTATAGTCATTAATTGTTATCGGTTTCTTTACCTTAGGTATTAAACCAGTCACTCCAGTACTACATCTTTTTACTATCTTAATTTTGTGAAATACCTCTTGAACCCACTTATTTACTGTAGGTTCTATAGGCCATATCTTTTTATAACCTTCACTTGTAATACCATCCATACCTGATGATATATTTCCACGTAAAGTGAAAACCACTTTAGTTATTTCATCCTGAGTAAACCCTTTTTCTAATATATTTCTATCTTCATCCTGAAGTATTGTGGGTATATTATTTATTATTATGTTGCCATCTATTACGTCGATCGTTTCTGTTTCAAATTTTTGTTGAAAATGTTCCTTTATTTCTTGTTCAATTTCAGATTGCATTGTAATTTCTTTATCATGTTTGTTTTTAATTTTGTTTATAATTTTTCTCTGACATCTATTTCGTTCTTGTTTTATATAATATAAAGTGGTTATTTCCTCGTGATCAAAGGCTGTACCTTACTTCTTACTTGAATTCCTTTTATTTTATTTCTATGGAATCCTAATTTCCTGGACATGCTTAATTTTGTCTTGTACTGACTTACCTTGCAATACTTGATTTTTTTTAATTCATGCAAAACACTATAGTAGAAATTGTACATTCTAGCTGTCTTGATATTTTTTTATACGTATAACCTTTTTCATTACATTTGACATATTCCCATGTATCAACTAATTTTAATCAATCTATTAATGCTCGTAAGGTTGGTGAATAGTTGTAACCTGGTTTCTGATCAATGGTTCTTAGAACTGAATTAAAATCACCTCCCAAGATGATAGATTTAGTATTACCACTTAATTCCGCTGCCACGTCTTCTAGAGAGAAGTGGTTCCGCTGTGTTCAATTTTGAGAGCCAGAAGGTGTGTAAATATTACAAAGTTTTATTCCATTTAATATTGCTGTTATTATTCTTCCTAAATAGTAACATTGTATCTGTTGTATCGGTATTCCTTTACGAATATAAAGAGTTGTATCATGATTTTGTGGAGTAAATTTATTATATACATCATACATGTTACCGTCTTCTAAATATGGAGTTCCAATTTCTAGCAAAAAGGCTATATCCACATATGCCTTTTTAAGGAAGTCTAGTAAAGCTTCCTGCTTAATATTGATTGATTGATTGATTTAGTTTATTTTACTTCGCGTTTTGTGCCTCCTGGCTAATTTGCGAAGATGGGGATGAGTGATGAAATGATGAAATGGATGAATGGAAATTCACAAACAACCAAGTTCGACCGGGATTCGAACCCGGGACCCTTGGCGTCGCAGCGCGATGTGCTAACCACTCGGCCACAGGGTCGGGCTCCTGCTTAATATTATTACGCGCCGTATTATAATTAATAGTAGCTACTGTATAGTTAAACATATTAAGAATGTATAATGAAAAAATAAGGATTACATATATGTTTATATATATATAAATATATGTACAATTATAAGAAAATACCTTTTTCCAGTTCATTTTCCTTAATCTTATTCTGGCTATGTATGCAACATTTCACACTTATTATCGATGTCAAACTATTTGTTAAATTATTTGTTTTGATTTACTTAAATCACCTATTCTGTGCTTGGATCTTCTTTTCGCAAAGTTCATTTTGCTCACTGTCGCTGCATTTTTTGTCTTTTTTTTTGCCAGTTACATTTTCCACTACAAATTTCATATTTACACTCTCACTATCTTCATCAGTAATCAACTCACTATCCAGGTCTTCCCCCATTACGTCTTGTTGTTCTTCCAATCGTCCCGATGTCTTCTGATCCTTAATATCATTGATGCGTACCACGCCCTCCCGTGGGACCACTTCTCTCACCTATTTCGGTTTGGAGTTTTCTTCCTCAGTTACCAAACATAGTGTACCATCTTCCTCTGGGGTCTTCGAAGCTGCAACTGTCACTTCCGCTTCCTTCGTTGTGTCTTCTACGGGGTTGGTAGGTGTTCCGTCCTTCTGGGGTTAGGGTGCCTTCCTGTAGGTATTTCAGTTAATTCCAGCTGGTTCGCAAGGCTAGTAGAAGGTATTTCACTGGATGGAACATCCTGGTATGGTCCCGAGGTTCGTACGTATCCTTCTCGTTGTTGCGCCAGTTGACTGTAGTTTCTTCCCTGCCTGAACAGAACTCTCAGGAGAGTGGGTTGACGAAGCTCACACACTCTATGTTCATGACCAGGCTGGTGACAAATCTGGCACGTGCGTTGCTGTCCATCATAGATAACGTGACACTTAAACGAGCTGATTACTAGAAATGACGGTATTGGTTTTTGACTTCCATTGTAGCCACTCGCACTCCATTATATACTGGGTATCGAAAGTTCCCTGACCATTGTTCTTTGTCTAAATTCTCGCAGTTTTTCTTTCACACTATCATCGTCCATTTTCAATGGGAGATTAAAGACACGCACAAATTTCACTTCCCTTCTCGCATCTTCTAATGACACTTTTACACTATTGCCATCAGCGTAACGAAACTCCATGTCAGCCCCATGTTGTTCGAATAGTTTCCACATTGTCGCTTCTCTCACAAATTTAATATAGATACACACAACGCATAATTGTCGGGAGTTGTATTCCCATCAATTCGCCAAGATGCAGACGTAATTGTCCGTGAATAAATTCATGTATATCCGTTACCCTCCGTTTAGGAGCAGTCACTGGAAATCTTATCTTTATCGTGTTTAGCCTTTTCATTTCGTTATTCTTACATGTCACTATAATACTTACTGATTTACCGATTTGTCGCTTATTTTACAAGTCCAATTTTTTTAGACGTAGTTGACTCACTACACAACCGGCGTCCACCGAGGAACTATACTACTGCCCTGTCGGGGAGGCCTCTTTTTTAACTTTCGTTACACATTGTTTTTTTTTATTTTGTTTATTTTGATTTGCTTTATTTTACTTCGCCTTTTGTGCCACTTTTGGCTAATTTGCGAGGATGGGAATGAGTGATAATATGATGAAGGAACACTCACAAACATCCATGTCCAGGCCGGGATTCGAACCCGGGACCCCTGGCGTTGTAGCGCGATGTGCTAACCACTACGCCACGGGAGGCCGGCGTTACGCATTATATAAGTAACACTAGCCACAGAAATGAAGAATAAAGTATATGACGTAGCACACATATTTACAGTTATAACGTATAAGTACTATAAAAAGATATACTAATGCAAATTAAATAAAAAAGTTGTATTTTGCAAAACAGAATATTTTCAACTTCTACCCGACTTTTACTAAGGGAGACAACACTCAATGAAATGTTTCTTGGTCCATTTAGTGTCATTATTATCTAGTTTTCCTTATGAAGCCTACTAGACACAGTGAAACAGAGTTAAGACGCTTTTTCGTCATCGTACTTCGTAAATAGTTCTTGAGGCGATGCAAGCCACAAACAACTTTCAGCCTCGCAAGAAGAATACAGCGTCAAGAGCAAGCGCACTAGTCTCTCTGCCTTTCTTAAATAGTTAAAGGGGGTATTTTCCACTAGGCTATCCTAGGCTATAGCCTAGAGGGACGCAAGTCCAGGGGAGGCAGACAGAAAGGAGATGCTAAAGACGTAGAAGTGACAAAGATCATCGATCATACTGAAATTCCTTAAATTTCTAATAAGAAGAAAATAGAACAACATGTCAAGCCCTTTTACTTACTTATTTCATGAAATAAGGTAGAAGAAAGGAGTTTCTAGCGTTTACATAACTTCTTAGATCATAACTCTATTTCAATTACTGCATTTTAAACCAATACATGTATAAAATCAAGTCAATTTTTTAATCAGATGTGACTATATTTGAAATTTCAAAAGTGTTATTAATGCAGAGCATGCAGTTAATGGAAGTTGAATTGAATTGAATTGAATTGAATTGACTTTATTGCTGGGCGAGGTTCAGTTGTTGCTGGTCTACCACACGACAAAATACAATGGAAATAAAATCATATACAATGGAACAATTTTAGCAGTGAATTAGATAATAAATTATTTGAAGTCGATGAAGTTGAAAGTAAGATAAAAATAATTTCTGACAACTTACAGTATTTTTCATTGTTGATATGTTGATTTACCTTGCTTCTGATCGTTGATCAGTGATTCATGGAGCATATTGCGAAAACAATAATAGTAGTAGTAGTAGTAGTAGTAATGTCGGCTGGGCCTAGAACAAAGAACAGCCAAGGGTTTAAATTTTATATATGCCACCCTAAATAGTTGCCCTAATTATGTATAATGGGTGATCGGAACATAGAATATATAGCATATCGTTGATAGATTTTTTTACGAACTTACTATTGAGCATAATATCATCATAAATTAAAAAAACTTATGCATGTTTTGTTATTCATTTTACCGTCCTACTTCGAGAATAGTTCAATTTAGAAAATTAACGTTCCACGTAATAATATTATTGGTATTTTCACAAAAGACTTTTAGTTCTCTGAAATGGGAACAGTATTACGCCACTTTAATTCCGTTTCCAGGCCCGAAATCATGCTCCTTGTCAACGGAACAAACACAGTCTCTTAATTGGTTATATATCCCCATCACAATCATAGGCACGTATATAGAACTATATTTGTGGATGGATCCGAGCTAAGTGTAATAATAATGATAATAATAAAATTCATAATTAATAGGTTGGTGAGATATAATAAGCCAATTAAGTTTTATATAAGAGTATGTAAACCAAGATGCTACTCACATTTTTGGATTTCTTCTTGAAATAGTCAAAGATTGTCTCAGATTTTCTTTCCTCCGTTGCTTCCTCAACAACATCCACGCACCACAAGCCACTGCTATGTACTGAACAAAGACCCTCATCAATTCGTTTTCGCATTCATTTCTTTTGACTCTTTCGAATGCAAGTGGTAGGCAAGATATTCCAAATTTTGGCGCCTCAGAAGTTCATAAGGTGAGGTAACAGTTACATCAACAACAGAAGCAGACAACGGAAGTTTGGAAAACAAAGGAATCTACCTACCTACCCATTTTTCGATGGACTGAGTCGTTCAAGAACGGGGGGACCTTAATGTTTCCATGCTGCCTCCTCCATTCTCGCACAAAATCATAATCTAACATACAATTTACTAAATAACTGTAGATTTGGAAAAGGAAATATTGATACAGAGTAAAACACCCATTTCAGAGCAGAATCCTGCGTAATTTCCTACAGAATTCTCAAATAATTTATGAAATTTCTATCGTAACGATCCGTAGTATCTTTTAATTATTATGGAGAACGAACTCCAACTTCCAGTAATTCAGCCATCGTTTTCCAATCAGGAAATATTCAGAAACATCACAGGAATGCAGTGTCAGACAGCACTGAAGCGGTAAACGGACGAAATCCAGGAAGAGGCTACAGTCCTGACTGTGCATTTGTTTAGTAATTTGAATTGCAATAAATGTCTGGGAGGCAGAGAGTTCGAGGTCAGTTCTAATTCAGTGATTGAGGAGCAAGTTTACGATTGAATAGAGAGAGAGGAGGAGGTTCTAGGGAGAGCGTGTTAACGCGAGTCGCAAGTCAGACTCTACGTACATTCACAGGCATAACCTCTCACGGCAGATCTTCAGTTGCAGTACAGAGACAGGTATATCCTTACATTACCCATGCTGATCCAGTCTTCAGGGGTGTGAAACTCAAGTGTCATGTGTTGCCATTCAAGTGTGTAAATTTAGTACCTCTATCACCTTACCACCAAGAGCAGAGAGTGCTTTACCATCAAGGATGAATGATGATAGTGAGCTACATTCCCAAAAGATCCCCCCATACCTAAGGGTATGAGACGCTATCATACAAATACGTGCTGAAAGTTGCTGGCAAAGAACTGGGGGCCCGCCCCTGGTTCACCCAGTTTCGGCGTCCCTGACGTGGACACAGACATATTCTGAATTGGTTATGATCTGTGTAGAGTAAAACATCATATTTCTTCTTTGAACATACGTCTCAAACTTTATTTTTAGTCCATGAATTACTTTATCGGTTGCTACAAGTATCAACACGTGAAATTTTCCAAGATAAAATAGATAGATGCTGGATACCTTGCTTACGTGGTCTACTATCATGTTACTAAGCGCCATTTCTGAATTGTATTTCAATATATATTCAAAATCCTGGAGGCAACATTGGTGGTCGTGGGTTGGCAACCGGCCTCACAAAAATTCATTTGCCCACCTGAACAAATACAATAAATATATACGTTTTAGGCAAATGTGAATTTTCAAAAAATAAATATACTCTGGTTTCCACTCCAGGTATAGATTACTTTTGAATATTATCGATACAAGAAATGTTCAAAATTTTCATCCGATTACTAACTTTGCTATCCTTTGGCGAAACAAATTTACTTTTGTTCCAACTTCCTTATCTCTATTATTCTCAAGGTACAAAGGACATGACCGGGGTTCTAGAAACAAATGTTGTGATGTAATGAACAATTTTGTGATTGGAAGAAAATAAGAGGTTTAGTAGACTGTAGCCCAGGGCGTCTGTTTTATGAGAGTCGCAAAATTATGTAGGTGTGATAAGACTTGGATTTAGGAGGAGACTACAGCCCTGAGTCTTCATCTGCACATGCGCTTCCACTGAGAAAAAATCTTTCAAAGGGCCACACAGTAAAAAATTATAGATACTTGTAATGTGGCAAGAATGTATATCATAGTACTCGTATAACTAAAAATCTGACATATCTTCGCCTAGAAGGTAAAACAGAAACTGTGTATATGAGGCACGTAGACGTCAACATTAGGCCTCCATACAGTGGTGGCGATTGGGTTCCAAAACTGGATGGGGCAAGGTGCCAAAGCTGGAGAGGCAAGAACAGTTTACTTTCCCTTGGTACATAATGTTTAGCATAGTGAGGGGAAAAAGTAGCAAAAAGTAGGGGGCAACTGCCTCTCACTCCCCCATGATCTCTCTATATATAAATCCCAGCATAGGCATGATCAAAATAATTACAGAAACCGAAATAATAACCCATTATTTGCGTATCGACTTTATTATTTATGTCTGCATTGGAATGCCAGGAACGACACGGATAAAGTGATGTGTCTTACTGTCACAGTTTTTTGTAACTGTTATCTTCAAATAACTGTATTGTGTATTATGAAAAATAACAATTTTATATTCGTTGTAATTAATAAGAAGCATTCGTAATAATCATTACAATACCGAGGTGACTAAACTTTTATATAACAGTTCTGTAATTGTGGGATAAAGTGTAGAATTAGCGAGTTGTAATTATTTTTGATAAAACAAATTACAATCTATATGAGTAAAAATTGTATTGATGTGTAATCAGGTTCATCAGTTTCTGAAATGATTATTTTAATTAATTGCAAGGTTATGTTACTGAGCTGTTGATTATAATACTCAATCCTCTGTTCATTTAGATATTGAATATTAATCCTAATATTCTGCGTTAGAGTGCAAAGGTTTGTGCTACTGGAATGAACACGCTAACATGTTTTAAGCATTTTTTTTTACTTAGTTCAGTGACCTTAATTAGAGATAACTGGATGAAATGTTAATTAGTTACGTCTCAATTGGGCTATTTTAATTCATACCAAGTAGATCACACGCGTCTAAAACTAGTACAATTGTAAAGTACGTACTGTATTTTTTAAACTTAAACTATAGAGCTATCCACTGAAGTGTAGACCGCCACCGATGCTTCGATGTTTCCGCTATTGGCAAGCTAGGCACTCGCAGCCGTTTGTCGGCATCGTAGAGTGTCGATGAAGGGAGCGCACAACAGTTTCCGTAATTATTTACAAAAGTTATTTACTTACCAGATTTATAAAAGGAGCTGTTCAAGCTATAGGTCTTTTCTACTCTTACGGCGGCCTATCCTCAAGCTGGCAAGGAAAGTGGGGAGCAGGGATTACGCCACAGACCAACCAGGCATCAGCGGTGGCGCTGAGAGTTACGACGCGGCGGTAGGACGTACTAAGTGCACCTCGTTCTACAGGCTACTGCTTGTCTTATCGTCTTGGATTGGTTGCTTCTCCGCTCCCCACTTCCCTTGCCAGCATGTAGAGCTTTCGCCGTAACAGTAGAAAGATCTATAGTCGCCTTCGATGGGCACAGATTTTCGATACACCAACGTAAGCTGGCGGGGGGGCTAGAAACCAGTTTTTACCGAGGTCTCTAAAGTAGACACAAGACTATGAAGTGATAAGGGTCCTTTTTTTTGTATTGCGTGGCCTGTTTATTAGTCTGGCGACTGTGAAGTGCTTGTTACGTATTGTGTTTTTCCTAGTGTATTCAACTGTAAAGTGTGTTATTGTTTAGGAAATGTTTTCTACTGCACAGCGTGTAGTTATTTATGATTCAAATGTGTTAACTGAATCGTCACGTGACGTTAAAAGGCGATGTGAAACAAGATTTCCGATTGCAAATGTTCCATGTCTTGAAACAATCCCCCCTCTGTGTACTAAATTTCAGAAGACGGGAAGTGTTCAACCTAAGGAACCAAACAAGCAGCTAGAACCACTGGATGACATTGGTCATCGATTGAAGAAATTTCGAACATTAATCAATGGAAACTGCAATGGGTTATGGGTAACTTCATCAATAGGTGTCAAAAATGTGTGGACAACGAAGGCGGCCACTTTCAGCACATTCATTCATATATTGGTAAGTAAGTTAATCACTCTTTAAATTAGTTACGGAAACTTGTGCGCTTGATTCACGGACAGTCTACAGTGCTGACATCGGCCGAGAGCGCCTCGCTTGCCGTTAGCGCAAACATCGACGCGGCGGTCTACATTTCAATGGGTCGCTCCCTACAACGAAGCGCAAGTTTTACCTATTAATGTCTTTTCTGTATTGCAGGGAGTGGATCTTAGCGACGACCTTGTTAACATGTTGAACAACATGCTGATATCCTATTTGAAAATCCTGGAAGGAGTAAAATGGGCGCTGATAGTCGCAGGACTTGTTCTGGTTGTTGTAGGGCTGGGCCTGTACATCTGGGACTGAACGCAAGCAAAGAACGTTTGAAACAACCTGGTTGTCGAAGTTGGTGGAGGGAGGACAGTGAGACTGGTTTGAGATTTGATCCCCACGCACATCCATTGCCAAAAATATACATTTCTGTATTTAACCATGACATTGTAGCTGATGCAAGAAGATGGACATGTGTGGGTTGGGGATTTAATAGTGGCAACTATTAATTTACAAATGGTACGAAAGGGATACCTGTGTGAAACTTTTACTGACTTTTGATGTAGTCACCAGCATTGTGTGCAACCCGTTGCCAGCGATGTGGAAGTCATAGTATTCCTGTAGTAGTGCCTGTTCTGTTGATGGTTTGCATAACTTTAGACCTCTAACTCCAAAGACACTCTATTCCTCTCGTCACTGCGCATGCGCCTAGTGTTGGAGGGAAGAGTCCATTTACTGAGAGGTAGGTCAGGTATGAAACTAACGTGTGGTTTAAGCGAGAAGCACCGGTTCCGTTTCATGGCGTATATACAGCAGTGTTGCCACTATAAACCCCCAACCCACGTATATTTCTCGTTTCACTGCTTTGTTACGCTCAAGAAATATACATACACTGTACGTCGGCAGAATCCAGACAAAGTTCATGTTGAAGTTTCCGATAAATTTGACTTAAGGCGAAGAGGGACAATTACGCACTAGTTGTGCATTTATTTCAATATCGTCGGATTGGGCACTGCTATTTAAAAAAGGGTTTAGTATGCAAGAGAGTATGAATTTCTCTCCATGTTGCAAGTGGAAACTGATTTTCAAGTTGATTAGTAAGCTAGTCACGATGTTTGGAAAATATGATTAATAAGTATTTACAGAATCCCATGTATTCCTTATGGGAAATCAACTTCAACTTAAAGTTACGGCTAATCAAATGGGAGTTTCGACTTTTCCTACTACTATGACATGGTTCAACGTGTCCTTTTCCGTCCATGTACTTTTCTACGTCATTGGATGTTTGATATTCCCGAGAGAACAAAAAAAATAATGGTCCCATAAGCCTAATGCATTTCTTCTTGCCTCCTACGGCCATCCTGTCAGTCTTGCCAAACCTCGTGTGCATAAAAGGGCTAAATTTTACCATTAATAGAGCCAAACATGACTTTCAAGGAGCTAGATTAAGGAAGCTTGCATAAAGTGCCTCCTAGGTTAATTTTAGGTGTCAGAGGGTTGGGGATGCTGCCATTACCGTTAGCTTTAAAGTGATGGGAATTAATTCTTAATTTTCACCGCCTAGATTTGGCGGCATCACCTATATCAATAATCCACTGATGTTCATGTGACATAGAAAATAAAGTTTCCCGGATAACAATATTGTCATCTTCACCTCAGCCAAGGCGCTACATGAAAGTAGCTGGGGAGGTAAGAGGGGGTAGGTGACGCAGCCAATGTAACAATATCACGTCACGTGCAAAATGTACACTTATGACAAAAGTTGGTCTTTCTGTAGTGGCATCATAGTGGGGCAGGGGGCGGGTGCCACAGTTCACAGCCAAACGAGTGCACGAGAGAACCAGATCTGGCTCTCAAAGAGCGGAGTTGGCAACATTGATCGACAGCTGCCGAAGTGAGAAAAACCTAGGGTAAATTGTCCCTTTCGTCCTTAAGCAGCAGTTACTTGCTTCGAAAGACCAGACTTGTGTGTAAGACGCATAGAACGTCGAAATGGTCTTGTTAGGGGGTTGGCGGTGCTTCGAGTGCGGAATATAATTGGAGAGAAGCGATTATTGAAGGTGTTTGCGCCGAAAAGTCGTCGACTGAAATCATGACGCTCCCTGGATACTCGAAGTCGCACACAAGTATACGGTCTCGGAGAAGTCCGAAGGGGATTCTGCTAACCCGGCGAGGAAAAAAGAAACATTCGAAAGAGAAGACGACAAGAGCCCAATAGCTGTTTTTGGAAGACCCACGGACGTCGCTTAGGAAATTGGCAACCACCTTGGAAGAGAGTAAGATCACCATGCGTGGGATCTCTTAAGAAGACCTAAGATACACATCCTAAGTCATCAAGGTAAGACAGATGTTGTCTGAGGCTGCAAAGACCAAGAGAGTTGCCCGTTGGACCAAGGAATTATGGCCTCCGAATAGATCCGATTTAAACCTTCTGGACTATTACGTGTGGAGCGTTATCGACCATATTAGTGTGACGTCACGATGCAAGATGGAGTCCAAATAAAGTATTCACGTGGTTTAAGCCTATTCAGAAACATTGAATTTTCCATCGAAAGTCGTAGCTTTAAGAATTGTAACAACAATTGTGAAACAAAATTGTGATGTGTATCGTATATCAATGCCAAGATGAGATTTCGGAGAATAGGTCCATATATTATACATACCTTTCAGACGGGAATGATAAGAATAAATTAATTAGGAAATCGAGTAAAGAGAATACTCCTATCGGCTTCCGATCCGAAACGACAGTCAAGGAGGCCGCGCTGCATTCACGTGACCATTCAGAACTCACAGAATGAGAATCGGCAGCGTCACTCGGTCTGGCTCGCTTGAGCTTCGGCTGTGTTCGGAAACGAAACAGCTCGATTTTCTTTAAAATGCAAGATTTCCTTACTCCAGTTATTCTTTACCTTGTGCTCTGTAAGGCATGTATAATATATCGACGTATTTTCAGAAATATCATATTTACATGGATGTACGATAGGCATCATAATTTTAATTCATAAATGCTGTCACAATCATTAAAGCTACACCTTATGATGGAAACGTCAATGCTTTTTGAATAGGAGAGAAACACGTTTGGACTTAAATCGTCTGGTGTGACGTCACCTTTAACATGATCAATTGCAAGGGATTCTCACAAGTCCAGACACCCAACGTAACATCTCCCTAGACCGCTATTGAGGCAGCGTTTGTGGATTTCGACCGACAGTAGTTACAGAGGGTGTTCGTGCTTCAGGCAGAGAATCAAGTTAATGATCGAAGCGAAAGGGGTTACATTGAATAACAATACTTACTAAGGACCCCTTCAGTAACGTATATCAAGCCTAGAATTCTTATTTCGATGCAGAGACAACTCACCTGGTCGAGAATCTTTACATCATTCGTCGCCAGGAAAGCTTCAAATCTTACTTCATATAGGAGATTGTTTGGTAAGTGTAAGTTTTTGACGAATAAATACTTGCCTTAGTACACTGCAGTGGCGGCTCGTGGTCTGACTCTATGGGTGTGCACTTTAGTCTCGCGACCAGAAGTATTATAACACCCCAGTCAAATACTAGCACCCGTTTTTGAGCACATATTGATGCTTAATATTTTGGCAACCCAAGTTTTCATCAACTTTCACTGAAAATGAGGCTATGATATAGTTATATTTCATGATTTTTTTTGAAAACTGATTTTTTACAAATTTCAAATATTTAGGAAATTATCCAGCCAATCACGAGATGAGCGATGTTATTGTGCAAGATGTAATTCAGCATTCGATAATCTGACAAAATCACTCAATACATATAAATACCGATCTACAATATCAATACTATTGTCGATTTGCAAAATATTTCAAAAAACTTCCTCCTCTCCTCCGCTGATATTATTATACAGGGAGAATAATAACATTGGCGTACACCAAAGAAACCGATCCAACTACCACATGGAGGAAATCAATTGAAATCTATCTAGCTGTTGTTTATTACTAATGAAAGGCTGATCGAACCAAGCCAATCAAGCGAAATCAAGAGAATAATAAATCTTAAAGAAAATTACAGTACTCACTCAGTTTACACTGCCCTGCTTCGTACTTCAGAATTTTTCCTTCCCTTCCGCCGTATCTATATATTGCTGAAGTTGCTACAGGCTTTGTAGATAACATACCTCCAAAAATTCAGCAACGTCAAATATTAAGTCTCTGCTCTCGCTATGTACAGTTTCTCTATTCATCATGAAATCAAACATGAAACAGGCACGAGCTTTTGACAGCGCTAAACAATTTTGCAACTCGGTACCAGCCACACACAATGCAAAACAGCTGGCTGATTGATGTACGCTCCCTCCGCGTGGGTTGATAATTCGGCTACTGCACAGAGACCGTTTAATTTTGCCAAGATGCACTAAGCAAAGGCAATATCAGGCATGTTTAAAACACCCGTCTCGCTTTCAGTTGCCCTCCTCACCTTCTCCCTTTTCTTCCCCTGTCATGCACGGGACACAATCGGAGGGACAATATGCCATCGAAAACCTTCCCTTTTCTAAAAAAAAATCCCTCAATTTGCAAGGATTTAAGGGTTGGCTCGACTCTGTCACACGATCTCTAATGGAATGGGTTTGCAACACTACATTCGCTCGCACACAGATCGCTGAGTTCACAGCTTTCCTAAATGATGCAACCTTCCCTCACACGGCGCTCAAGCCGAAAGACCCAATCGGCGTCCTCTACGCGACTGCTTCAACAGCGTCATAGGGAGCGAAACTAACATTGTGTTCAAACCCAAGCGCGGCTCGGTCGACGTCAGTTGATATCACTGATCGCACGCTTCTCCACCATATCTCTTGGTGAAGCGGCGTGGGAACACTTGATCTTTCGAAGGAGATATAATTCGATATATAAGTATAATAATAATGTTTTGCATTACAGATTTATTTTGGTGTGCACGTGCGAATGTGCTAATAGGCAGAAGTCGCTACTGGTACACTGTTTGTTTTGTCCGGATGTTGCTGACGCACCTTGTATGTACATTATCTTACCGTCGCTCTTCAGTATTTACAATAATGAGAACATTTTAATGCCATATATGGAAATTTTGTTATACTGTGCACATGCATTACTTCTTTTTTGAAAAATTAATAAAAATATTGAATATTCGATGTCCAAATTGATAACAGTTGTGTATTAAAGGGAGCTTTCAGGAAGACCGAAGCGACAGCGGGGGTTCACACAAAAGTTACAAGTGACAAGCGACATGGGCCTCTTCAGTCTACAAGTTCACCGAGACTGTGCGAACAACATACAGAGGTGACAAGATGCACGGTATGGTGAAAACAGTCAGTTCGATCTGAGCAACACGAAAGTTACAAAACGACACGTACAGCATATCGAAAGGTTGCATTCATTACTGCAGATTTACTTCCCAGTCACACGAGTCGCTTGTCGCCTGTCGCTTGTAGATTCGGTGTGAGAGAGATTTCGCACCGAAGCGACATGTGACACATTTGTTGCTTGAGGATTTCATCAATCGAACGCAGGCTTGTGCCGCCTCTCATGCCGACACGGTGTGAAACGTTGCTGTTGATTGGCTCGTTCCCAAGCACCACATCTCGTGATGAATTCTTTCTATTCCCCAGAACAAATATCTCAAGAAGAATCTTCATTTAAATATATTTTGTACAGTACAATACAAGGCGTTCCTGCACCATTCAATGTATAAGAAGAAATATCTCCACATCTAAAATTCTTACTTAAAATATTAAAACAAGGGGTGTAAAAACCCACTTCAGAAATGCTAAAAGTGAGAGGTTATAAAGAGATTTGCACAAGACAAACACAACACATTACAAAAGTCCTCACACATGTACTGGAAGAGTCCAGCTCTTCGCAAAAAGCTGAAAACATTTGATAAAACACTTTCGCCATCTCTTAACAAGAATGGTAATCACTTGGAAAAATTAACAGTCTGCTTGAGGAAAGCAAAATTTGTACATTTAACAAGAATATGCCGAATACTTAAAACAACATTACAAACACGACACATCGGAGGGTCCAGCCCTTGCAGCAAGTGACCACGTGTTAGACAGTTGTTTCCAATACGTAGTCTAGCATAGGGGTGCCCATCCCCCGCAAGGTCCATGACGCACTCCCCCCAAAAAGGAGGAACTTCCCCCCTCACCGTATATGCCGAATTAATTACTCAAATTATTTTTGTCAGACAAAATTTGCGGAAAAATATAATACCAGAGGTGCAACCACTAATTTTGTCTGGGGGGCAAGTACCAGGATAAACGTACAACTAATAATAATAATAATAATAAAAATAATAATAATAATACCAACAACAACATTAATAATGACTTTATTACTACTACTACTACTACTATTACCAGTAGTAGTAGTATCAAATACATTATTATCCTCATAAATTACGCAAAAAGGGGGTAGAAGTCTGTGCTAAAGCATTTGTTTGAAACAAACGATTTGAAATATTTTTTCAACACCGTCAATTTCACATTAGCTACCTATAATAATGGAAACAAGCACACAAACTGTATTTTTGAATGGCAGAAAATAAATGATAAATGCATTCCGAGGATACATGTGAGTAGAGGTAATGATACGTCGGCGGCCATTTATTTGCTATTTATTTATTTTACCCTGATTTCAGCTAATTTTCTAAGGGGAGAAAGATCCAAAAAATCCAATTTTTACTGTTTTTATAGTATAAAAAATAATTATGTTTTTTTTATCAAAGCTCAACTCATAGGGGACAAAATTTACTTTTTGAGCTTATATTAGTATATTTTAAGCATATTTTTACAATTATTATATTTTTTAAGAGAAATAGATATTATTGTAAGTGATTTTGAGTTATTTTACAATGCTGTACACTGCTGTGTATATAATTATTTCTCAAATGTGTGTATATTCTAAGTTATGAGTGTTGCAGTGCTATGTAGCGTATATAAAATTATTTCTCAAATGTATAATATATTCTGATTAATTAATTTTTACGTCTGAAAATGTACATGTGTGCCTTTTTTAGAAGAAAGAAAAAAAGGTTATATATAAAAATATATATGCCCTTTGGTATGTAGAATACTAATAACATATAAATTTATAATTAATTTTTATTAAGTATAAATTGTTCTAACATATTTTTGAAAAAGAAATATAAAACCAAAGAAATTTTATTTTATAAAAACAGAATTAAATATATAAAAACCAAAGAAATTTTATTAATATATAAAACCAAATCTTTTTTATTTTTTAAAAATATATATATAATTGTATATATACAAATTATATAAAATAATAACAAAAAAATGAATAACAGAAACCAAAAACAAAAAATTTTGTATACAAAAATATATACTATATTAGACATAAATAACGAAGATACAGATATTCCAATTTTTTTAGCTAATCATACATGTTACCGTCTTCTAAATATGGAGTTCCAATTTCTTGCAAAAAGGCTATATCCACATATGCTTTTTTAAGAAAGTCCAGTAAAGCTTTGTGATTAATATTACTAAGCGCCTTATTATAATTAATAGTAGCTACTGTATAGGTAAACATATTATGAATGTATAATGAAAAAATAAGGATTATATATATAGAATTATAAGAAAATGCCGTTTTCCAGTTCATTTTACCTTAATCTTATATTCTGGCTATGTTATTTCACAACTATTATCAATGCGAAACTATTTGTTAAATTAATTGTTTTGATTTACTTAAATCACCTACCCTGCGCCTGGATCTTCTTTTCGCTAAGTTCATGTTGCTCACTGTCGCTGCATTTTTGTCCTTTTTTGTGCCAATACAAGTTTTATATTTACACTACTACTCTCACTATCTTCATCTGTAATCAACTCACTATCTATGTCTTCCCCCATGACGTCTTCTTGTTCTTCCAGTCTTTCCGCTGTCTTCTGATTCTTAATATCATTGATGTGTACCACGCCCTCCCATGGGACCGCTTCAATCACTGATTTCGGTTTGGAGTTTTCTTCCTCAGTTACCAAACATAGTGTACCATCTTCCTCTGGGGTCTTCGAAGCCGCAACTGCCACTTCCGCTTCCTTCGTGGTGTCTTCTACGGGGTTGGTAGGTGTTCCGTCCTTCTGGGGGTTAGGGTGCCTTCCTGTAGGTATTTCAGTTGATTCCAGCTGGTTCTGAAGGCTAGTAGAAGGTATTTCACTGGATGGAAATGGTATGGTCCCGAGGTTCCTACGTATCCTTCTCGTTGTTGCGCCTGTTGACTGTAGTTTCGTCCGTGCCTGAGAAGAACTCTCAGGACAGTGGGTTGTTGAAACTCGCACATTCTATGTTCATGACCAGGCTGGTGACAAATCTGGCACGTCCGTTGCTGTCCATCATAGATAACATGACACTGAAACAAGATAATGACTAGAAACGAAGGTATTGGTTTTGTGACTTCCATTTTAGCCACTCGCACTCCATTATACACTGGGTATCGAAAGTTCCTAGACCATTGTTCTTTGTCTACATTAACAACAGTTCCAAATTCTCGCAGTTTTTCTTTCACACTATCATCGTCCATTTTCAATGGCAGATTAAAAACACGCACAGATATCACTTCCCTTCTCACATCTTCTAATGACACTTTCACACTATTGCCATCAGCGTAACGAAACTCCATGTCAGGCCCATGTTGTTCTAATAGTTTTCTTATTGTCGCTTCTGTCACAAATTTAATATACACACAACGCATAATTGTCGGGAGTTGTATTCGCATGAATTCGTCAACATGCAGACGGAATTGTCCGTGAATAAATTCATGTATATCCGTTGCCCTCGGTTTAGGAGTAGTCACTGGAAATCTTATTTTTATCCTGTTTAGCCTTTTCATTTCGTTATTCTTACTTGTCACTATAATACTTACTGATTTACCGATTTGTCGCTTATTTTACAAGTCCAATTTTTTCAGACGTAGTTGACTCACTAGCTGCACTCGGGGAACGCACTACACAACCGGCGTCCGAGGAACTATACTACTGCCCTGTCGGGAAGCCTCTTTTTTAACTTTCGTTACGCATTGTTTTATTATTTTGTTTATTTTGATTTGCTTTATTTTACTTCGCTTTTGTGCCACTTTTACTTCGCTTTTGTGCTTTTTCGTCATCGTATTCTTAAATAGTTCTTGAGGCGATGCAAGGCTCAAACTACTTTCATCCTCGCAAGAAGAATACAGCGTCAAGAGCAAGCGCACTAGTCTCTCTGCATTTCTTAAATAGTTAAAGGGGGTATTTTCCACTAGGCTATCCTAGGCTATAGCCTAGAGGGACGCAAGTCCAAGGGAGGCAGACAGAAAGGATATGCTAAAGACGTAGAAGTGACAAAGACCATCGATCATACTGAAATTCCTTAAATTTCTAATAATAAGAAAATAAAACAACATGTCAAGCCCTTTTACTTACTTATTTCATGAAATAAGGTAGAAGAAAGGAGTTTCTAGCGTTTAAATAACTTCTTAGATCATAACTCTATTTTAATTACTGCATTTTAAACCAATACATGTCTAAAATCAAGTCAATTTTTTAATCAGATGTGACTATATTTGAAATTTCAAAAGTGTTATTAATGCAGAGCATGCAGTTAATGGAAGTTGAATTGAATTGAATTGAATTGACTTTATTGTTGGGCGTGGTTCAGTTGTTGATGGTCTACCACACGATAAAATACAATGGAAATAAAATCATATACAATGGAACAATTTTTGCAGTGAATTAGATAATAAAGTATTTGAAGTCGATGAAGTTGAAAGTAAGTTAAAAATAATTTCTGACAACTTACAGTATTTTTCATTGTTGATATGTTGATTTACCTTGCTTCTGATCGTTGATCAGTGATTCATGGAGCATATTGCGAAAACAATAATAATAATAATAATAATAATAATAATAGTAGTAGTAGTAGTAGTAGTAGTAGTAGAATGTCGGCTGGGCCTAGAACAAAGAACAGCCAAGGGTTTAAATTTTATATATGCCACCCTAAATAGTTGCCCTAATTATGTATAATGGGTGATCGGAATATGGAATATATAGCATATCGTTGATAGATATTTGTACGAACTTACTATTGAGCATAATATCATCATAAATTAAAAAGTGATGCATGTTTTGTTATTCATTTTACCGTCCTACTTCGAGAATAGTTCAATTTAGAAAATTAACGTTCCACGTAATAATATTATTGGTATTTTCACAAAAGACTTTTAGTTCTCTGAGATAGGAACAGTATTACGCCACTTTAATTCCGTTCTCAGGCGCGAAATCGTGCTCCTTGTCAACGGAACAAACACAGTCTCTTTTTGTTGGTTATATATCCCCATCACAATCATAGACACGTATATAGAACTATATATGTGGATGGATCCGAGCCAAGTGCAATAATAATGATAATAATAAAATTCATAATTAATAGGTTGGTGAGATATAATAAGCCAATTAAGTTTTATATAAGAGTATGCAAACCAAGATGCTACTCACATTTTTGGATTTCTTCTTGAAATAGTCAAAGATTGTTTCAGATTTTCTTTCCTCCGTTGCTTCCTCAACCCTGTGCTCAACTCCAAGCACCACAAGCCAGTGCTATGTACTGAACAAAGAACCTCATCAATTCGTTTTCGCATTCATTTCTTTTGACCCTTTGGAATGCAAGTGATAGCCAAGATATTCCAAATTTTGGTGCCTCAGAAGTTCATAAGGTGAGGTAACAGTTACATCAACAACAGAAGCAGACAACGGAAGTTAAACGTAGCTTATATTCGTTTGGAAAACAAAGGAATCGACCTACCTACCCATTTTTCGATGGACTGAGTCGTTCAAGAACGGGAGGACCTTAATGTTTCCATGCTGCCTCCTCCATTCTCGCACAAAATCATAATCTAACGTACAATTTACTAAATAACTGTAGATTTGGAAAAGGAAATATTGATACAGAGTAAAACACCCATTTCAGAGCAGAATCCTGCGTAATTTCCCACAGAATTCTCAAATAATTTATGAAATTTCTATCATACAAATACGTGCTGAAAGTTGCGGGCAACAGAGAACTGGGGTCCCGCCCCTGGTTCACCCAGTTTCGGAGTCCCTGACGTGGACACAGACATATTCTGAATTGGTTATGATCTGTGTAGAGTAAAACATCATATTTCCGCTTTGAACATACGTCTCAAACTTCATTTTTAGTCCATCAATTACTTTATCGGTTGCTACAAGTATCAACACGTGAAATTTTCCAAGATAAAATGGATAGATGTTGGATACCTTGCTTACGTGGTCTACTATCATGTAACCGGCCTCACAAAAATTCATTTGCCCACCTGAACAAATACAATAAATATATACGTTTTAGGAAAACGTGAATATTTCAAAAAATAAATATACTCTGGGTTTTTAATATTCACTCGAATATTATCGATACAAGAAATGTTCAAAATTTTCATTCCATTACAAACTTTGCTATCCTTTGGCGAAACAAATTAACTTTTCTTTCAACTTCCTTATCTCTATTATTCTCAAGGTAAAAGGGGGATAAAGAGGGCTCTAGAAACAAATGTTGTGATGTAATGAACAATTTTGTGATTGGAAGAAAATAAGAGGTTTAGTACACTGTAGCCCAGGGCATCTGTTTTATGAGAGTCGCAAAATTATGGATTTAGGAGGAGACTACAGTCCTGAGTCTTCATCTGCACATGCGCTTCCACTGAGAAAAATTCTTTCAAAGGGCCACACAGTAAAAAATTATAGATACTTGTAATGTCGCAAGAATGTATATCATAGTACTCGTATAACTAAAAATCTGACATATCTTCGCCTAGAAGGTAAAACAGAAACTGTGTATATGAAACACGTAGACGTCAACATTAGGCCTCCAGTGGTGGAGATTGGGTTCCAAAACTGGATGGGGCAAGGTGCCAAAGCTGGAGAGGCAAGAACAGTTTACTTTCCCTTGGTACATAATGTTTAGCATAGTGCGGGGCAAAAGTAGCAAAAAGTAGGGGGCAACTGCCTCTTACTCCCCCATGATCTCTCTATATATAAATCCCAGCATAGGCATGATAAAAATAATTACAGAAACCGAAATAATAACCCATTATTTGCGTATCGACTTTATTATTTATGTCTGCATTGGAATGCCAGGAAAGACACGGATAAATTGATGTGTCTTACTGTCACAGTTTTTTGTAACTGTTATCTTCAAATAACTGCATTGTGTGTTATGAAAAATAACAATTTTTATATTCGTTGTAATTAATAAGAAACATTCGTAATAATCATTACAATACCGAGGTGACTAAACTTTTATATAACAGTTCTCTAATTGTGGGATAAAGTGTAGAATTAGCGAGTTGTAATTATTTTTGATAAAACAAATTACAATCTATATGAGTAAAAATTGTATTGATGTGTAATCAGGTTCTTCAGTTTCTGAAATGATTATTTTAATTAATTGCAAGGTTATGTTACTGAGCTGTTGATTATAATACTCATTCCTCTGTTCCTTTAGATATTGAATATTAATCCTAATATTCTGCGTTAGAGTGCAAAAGTTTGTGCTACTGGAATGAACACGCTAACATGTTTTAAGCATTTTTCTTTACATAGTTCAGTGACCTTAATTAGAGATAACTGGATGAAATGTTAATTAGTTACGTCTCAATTGGGCTATTTTAATTCATACCAAGTAGATCACACGCGTCGAAAACTAGTACAATTGTAAAGTACGTACTGTATTTTTTAAACTTAAACTATAGAGCTATCCACTGACGTGTAGACCGCCACCGACGCTTCGATGTTTCCGCTATTGGCAAGCTAGGCACTCGCAGCCGTTTGTCGGCATCGTAGAGTGTCGATGAAGGGAGCGCACAACAGTTTCCGTAATTATTTAAAAAAGTTATTTACTTACTAGATTTATAAAAGGAGCTGTTCAAGCTATAGGTCTTTTCTACTCTTACGGCGGTCTATCCTCAAGCTGGCAAGGAAAGTGGGGAGCAGGGATTACGCCACAGACCAACCAGGCATCAGCGGTGGCGCTGAGAGTTACGACGCGGCGGTAGGACGTACTACGTGCACCTCGTTCTACAGAATACTGCTTGTCTTATCGTCTTGGATTGGTTGCTTCTCCGCTCCCCACTTCCCTTGTCAGCATGTAGAGCTCTCGCCGTAACAGTATAAAGATCTATAGTCGCCTTCGATGGGCACAGATTTTCGATACACCAACGTAAGCTGGCGAGGGGGCTAGAAACCAGTTTTTACCGAGATCTCTAAAGTAGACACAAGACTGTGAAGTGATAAGGGTCCTTCTTTTGTATTGCGTGGCCTGTTTATTAGTCTGGCGACTGTGAAGTGATAGGGTGCTTGTTACGTATTGTGTTTTTCCTAGTGTATTCAACTGTAAAGTGTGTTGTGGTTCAGGAAATGTTTTCTACTGCACAGCGTGTAGTTATTTATGATTCAAATGTGTTAACTCAATCGTCACGTGACGTTAAAAGGCGATGTGAAACAAGATTTCTGGTTGTAAAAGTTCCATGGCTTGAAGCAATCCCCTCTCTGTGTACTAAATTTCAGAAGACGGGAAGTGTTCAACCTAAGAAACCAAACAAGCAGCTAGGGTTCTCATAGAAGCACTGGATGACATTGGTCATCATTGAAGAAATTACGAACATTAAACAATGGACACTGCAGCGGGTTATGGGTGACTTCATCAATAGGTATCAAAAATGTGTGGACAACGAAGGCGGCCACTTTCAGCACATTCATTCATATATTGGTAAGTAAGTTAATCACTCTTTAAATGAGTTACGGAAACTTGTGCGCTTGATTCACGGACAGTCTACAGTGCCGACATCGGCCGAGAGCGCCTCGCTTGCCGTTAGCGCAAACATCGACGCGGTGGTCTACATTTCAATGGGTCGCTCCCTACAACGAAGCGCAAGTTTTACCTATTAATGTCTTTTCTGTATTACAGGGAGTGGATCTTAGCGACGACCTTGTTAACATGTTGAACAACATGCTGATATCCTATTTGAAAATCCTGGAAGGAGTAAAATGGGCCCTCATAGTCGCAGGACTTGTACTGGTTGTCGTAGGGCTGGGCCTGTACATCTGGGACTGAACGCAAGCAAAGAACGTTTGAAACAACCTGGTTGTCGAAGTTGGTGGAGGGAGGACAGTGAGACTGGTTTGAGATTTGATCCCCACGCACATCCATTGCTAAAAATATACATTTCTGTATTTAACCATGACATTGTAGCTGATGCAAGAAGATGGACATGTGTGGGTTGGAGATTTAATAGTGGCAACTATTAATTTACAAATGCTACGAAAGGGATACCTGTGTGAAACTTTTACTGACCTTTGATGTAGTCACCAGCATTGTGTGCAACCCGTTGCTAGCAATGTGGAAGTCATAGTATCCCTGTAGTAGTGCCAGTGATGTGCCGTAGACTATAAGTTTACGTCTACATGCGTTGTCTACACGTAATCTAAGCGTAGATTACATTGGGTTGTAGTTTACATAGACTACGTAGACAATCTAAAGTGCATTAAAATTAATTCTAAAGGCTTTCATGAAAGGAAAGTGACATTTTCAACTATATTGGTTCCTAACAAACTGAAAAGAATCCTATTTACAACAAAATTTCTTTTCTCTTCTCTCATCAACAATGGAAGAAGATAAATAGTATGAAAAAACAACAACAGATGGCAGTCGTGAGGCAAGAGTGGTCTTTTTCCCATAAAACACTAGAATATTTCCTATATTAGGTTTCATCCTAGGTGAGAAATTGTTCGAATTTGGAAGAAAGAGTATGAAAAGTTCTCCTCACACATCAGCAACTGATAGGCAGTATAATATTCTTTTTATTCCACGGCGCCCTTTGCTAAATTATCACCTTTCGCCATGTTGTTTACATAGATTACGTAATCTACGTGTATAAAATAGTCTACGTGTAGAATGTAGACTATCGTTGTTTACGCGTAGACGCACATCACTGAGTAGTGCCTGTTCTGTTGATGGTTTGCATAACTTTAGACCTCTAACTCCAAAGACACTCTATTCCTCTCGTCACTGCGCATGCGCCTAGTGTTGGAAGGAAGAGTCCATTTACTGAGAGGTAGGTCAGGTATGAAACTAACGTGTGGTTTAAGCGAGAAGCACCGGTTCCGTTTCATGGCGTATATACAGTAGTGTTGCCACTACAAATTCCCAAGCTACGCATATTTCTCGTTTCACTGCTTTGTTACGCTAAGAAATACACGTACACTGTACGTCGGCAGAATCCGGACAATGTTCATGTTGAAGTTCCCGATAAATTTGACTTAAGGCGAAGAGGGACAATTGCGCACCTGTTGTGCACTTATTTCAATATCGTCGGATTGGGCACTGGTATTTAAAAAAGGGATTAGTATGCAAGAGAGTATGAATTTCTCTCCATGTTTCAAGGGAAACTGTTTTTCAAGTTGATTAGTAAGCTAGACACGATGTTTGGAAAATATGATTAATAAGTATTTACAGAATCCCATGTATTCCTTATGGGAAATCAACTTCAACTTCAAGTTACGGCTAATCAAATAGGAGTTTCGACTTTTCCTACTACTATGAGATTGTTTGGTAAGTGTAAGTTTTTGACGAATAAATACTTGCCTTAGTAAACTGCAGTGGCGGCTCGTGGTCTGACTCTATGGATGTGCACTTTAGTCTCGCGACCAGACACCCCAGTCAAATACTAGCACCCGTTTTTGAGCACATATTGATGCTTAATATTTTGGCAACCCAAGTTTTCATCAACTTTCACTGAAAATAAGGCTATGATAGAGTTATACTTTATGATTTTTTTTTAAAACTGATTTTTTACAAATTTCAAATATTTCGGAAATGTTCCAGCCAGTCACGAGAAGAGCGATGTTATTGTGCAATTCAGCATTCGAATCTGTCAAAATCACTCAATACATATAAATACCGATCTACAATATCAATACTATTGTCGATTTGCAAAATATTTCATAGAAACTTCCTCCCCCGCTCCGCTGATATTAATGAACAAGGAGAATAATAACATTGGCGTACACCAAAGAAGCCGACTACCACATGGAGGAAATCAATTGTAATCTATGTAGCTGTTGTTTATTTCTAATGACAGACTGATCGAACTAAAGCAAATGAAGCGAAATGAAGAGAATAATAAATCTTAAATAAAATTACAGTACTCACTCAGTTCACATTGCCTTGCTTCGTACTTCAAAATTTTTCCTTCCCTTCCGCCGTATCCATATATTGCTGAAGTTGCTACAGGCTTTGTGGCTAACGTGCCTCCAAAAATTCAACATCGCTAACTATTAAGTATCTGCTCTCGCTATGTACAGTTTCTCTATTCATCATGAAATCAAACATGAAACAGGCACGAGCTTTTGACAGCGCTAAACAATTTTGCAACTCAGTAACAGCCACACACAATGCAAAACAGCTGGCTGATGATGTACCCTGCCTCCGCATGGGTTGATAATTGGGCTACTGCGCCACAAAGACCGTTTATTTTGGCCAAGATGCACTAAGCAAAGGCAATATCAGGAATGTTTAAAACACCCGTCTCGCTTTCAGTTGCCCTCCTCACCTTCCCCCCTTTTCTTCCCCTATCATGCACGGGACACAATCGGAGGGATAATATACCAACGAAATTTACCTTAAAAAAGTCCCTCAGTTTGCAATGATGTAGGGGTTGGCTCGACTCTGTCACACGATATCTAATAGAATGGGTTTTCAACACTACATTTGCTAGTACACCAATCGCTGCGTTCACAGCTTTCGTAAATGATGCAACCTCCCCTCACAATGCGCTCAAGCCGAAAGGCCCAATCAGCGTCCTCTACGCGACTGAATCAACAACGTCATAGGGAGCGAAACTAACATTTCGTTCAAACCCAAGCGCAGCTCGGTCGATGCTTGTTGATATCATTGATCGCACGCTTCTCCACCATATCTCTTGGTGAAGTGAAGTGGGAACACTTGATGTTTATAAGGAGATAGAGTTCAATAAATAAGTATAATAATAATGTTTTGCATTACAGATTTATTTGGGTGTGCACGTGCGAATGTGCGAATTGGCAGAAGCCGCTACTGGTACACTGTTTGTTTTGTCCGGATGTTGCTGACGCACCTTGTATGTACATTATCTTACCGTCGCTCTTTAGTATTTACAATAATGAGAACATTTTAATGCCATATTTGGAAATTTTGTTATATTTGCGTTATGTTTAGGGTAACTAACATTAATAAACATTTGTTAATTTATCCGATCACTTTCATTGAAATATTGAATTAAAATTTGTGGGTGTCTGCACTTAGGACATTTTGCACCTGCATACCTGGATCATGGCGGATTCGTAGTAGTTCTCGAAGTTCCAGTCTGTTGACTCTGCCTTCGTATGTGTCACAGTAATTCGTTATTCGTTAGTTATTGTCATGGCGGGATAGTCAAGAGTCAGGCGGTTTGTCACTTACGACTGTCGAAAGTGAAGGGTATATATATAAGGAAAGGCATTTGCCTAAGGTCAAGGAAAGATTTCACGAGTGGGTACTTTGAAATGAAGGATGCCCCTGAAAGGAAAGGGAGGAGTAGTGTAATTGATGCTATAACCAGGGCGAGAAATGATGAGCCCCCCTCAAGCAGATTTGCCTACACTTAAAACTAGCTCAACATGAGCATATGAGCTTTTTGCTCAAGTGTGGAACCCTGTCTAATCCAAGATTTTTGTAAAAATGCCCTCGAGAATTTCCTGAGAAATGATGAGCCCCCTCAGATTGATTTGCCTACACTTATAAAAGGCACTTTTGTGAGATTGTTGTCCATAAACTTGTCAAAAATATGCCCCTCTTGATATTTTTTTGGCTACACTTAAAACTAGGCCACCCACACCCACATACACACCCACACCCACCCACACCCACCCACATACACCCACACCCACCCACACCCACACCCACACATATTTACTTCCGGTCCACTTCCGGTTTGCCTACTTCCGGTCCACTTGTGGCCAAGTTGTGGCCTATTTCTGGTTTATTTATATTGCATCATGCTGTGCAACAAATTATTATCCAGTATAGAGTTTTGATTTGAACCCCAAGAAATTTTATATAAATACCAAAGCCAAAAATATTAACACACACACACACACACACACACACACACACACACACACACACACACACACATATACACACACACCCACACAAATCACACTGCTGAACCCAACTGATATTTTTTATTAAGCATAGAGTTTGGATTTAAACCCCAAGAAATTTTATATAAATACCAAAGCCAAAAATATTAACACACACACACACACACACACACACACATATATACACACACACACACACACAAATCACACTGCTGAACCCAACTGATATTTTTTATTAAGCATAGAGTTTTGATTTGAACCCCAAGAAATTTTATATAAATACCAAAGCCAAAAATATTAACACACACACACACACACACACACATATACACACACACACACACACACAAATCACACTGCTGAACCCAACTGATATTTTTTATTAAGCATAGAGTTTTGATTTGAATCCCAAGAAATTGTATATAATAAACAACAACAAAAATGCCAAATCAAAAATATTGTAATCAATGCAAAAAGAATATAACCAGCCCCAATTGGGCCAGGCACCAAAAGAATTGTAATCCAGACAAATACAGAACTCCCACAAAAATATGCCCCAAATGCCATAGAAAATATAGCATGGAATATTTCACATATAAACATAAAGATACTTGCTCTGCACAGTCATCAACATTGCCCCCACAACCATCTACATCTGGTCTGAAAAGAAAGCATGAAGCACCTGTTAATGCTGAACCTGCAAAGCAGCCACGCTATGAACCCATCCATAGCAGTTTTAATAGCCAATTAAGGGATTACCGGTTTGTATCAGAGCCAGGATGTGACATTAAGAATTTTTTGAACAGTGTAAATCCTGATGTGCAGGCAATTCTAAATGCACAAAATGGCTCTTATAAGCTGTCCCTCAAATTGTTTACACAATATAAGAAACCAAACGGCACAAAATTTACACAGCCCCACATAACAGAAACTGTACCGGTATATTCAAATCCAAATTTAGACAAAATAATAAGCACTTTGATAGATCAATTGAATATTAAACACTCTGAATTTGCAGCAAAAGAGTCTGGATGGGGCCTATGCGGATCTCCACACAAGTTATATGTTAATATTTCTGAATTCAGCCCATTACAAGGATCTACATATCTGCCATTACCTGCCAATATTAAAAACGAAACAGCTGTGGTTAATATTGAAAATAATGATGATAAATGTTTTTTGTGGTGTATTTTAGCTGCTTTGTTTCCAGTTTCAAGAAATCCAGAGAGAATAAGTTATTATAAACAACATGAACATGATTTTGATGAAGCAATGGAGGGTTTAGAATATCCAATGTCTATTCAGAATATTGATAAATTTGAAAAAAAAGGCCAGGAATATCAATGGCAAACAATTATCTATTAATGTATTTATTTGTTCCACTGGCCGTGGCAATTGCTTGATAGCACCTCTCAGAATCAGTACATTTGATGATGATTTTGCTGTTCCGATTGATCTGCTCTTAATTGAAGGGGATGGCATATATCATTACACTCTGATACATAATCTTGAAGCTTTAGTCAGAACACAACTAGACAAATCCAATAGAATATTCAAGTTGTGCCGAAGATGTTTAAGTGTATTTGATGGTCAAAAAATGGTGAATGGGGTTCGGGAAAAAAATGCAGAAATTGCTAAAAACAAGTTAATTGAACATTTAAAATACTGTGGCAACTATAAACCTGTTCATATGGTGATGCCAATGCCAAGTGAAAATGCCAAATTCAATACGTTTGAAGCCTTGTTGGAACACCCAGCATATATAGTCTGTGATTTTGAATCAAATCTCAAACCTCTTGCATTCTGCAATCCAGATCCTGAAGAATCTTCAATTACACCATACCAGCTACATGAACCTTCCAGTTTTTATTATGTGATTGTACAGAATGGTGTTGTTAGTAAAGAATATTCATACATGGGACCAGATGCCATCAAAAAATTTGCACATAGAATAGAAAATGAGTGCCATGACATAGCATCTAATATCTTATTAAAATCAAAACCCATGTTGCCTTTAACAGAGAAAGAGATTGAAGATTTCAACAATGCAGAAAAATGCCCGGTATGTGATTCTGAATTTTCAGATACAAAAATCAAGGTGAAACACCATTCTCATACAGATGGTAAATTCAAAATGGCCCTGTGTAATAGCTGTAATATTAAGATCCAGAGACCAAAATTTGTCCCAATATTTTGCCATGGAGCATCCAATTATGATTTTCATCATTTGATCAGATATGAGGGGTTTGACAAGCAGAATTTAAATATTTTAGCATAAAATGATGAGAAATATATTGCTATTAGCAAAATAATTAAAGTTAATGGTGTTCCTATTCACATAAGATTTCTTGATTCTTACAGAATTTTATCGGCTAGCCTGGCTACACTGGCCACTCAATTATCTGATGATCAATTCAAAATCACATGTGCCTTGTTTCCAAATCAGGACCTGAAATTAATTAGGCGGAAGGGTGTATATCCATATGACTATGTTACAGATTTTTCTAAATTTGATGAGTGTGCTCTGCCACCAAAACAACAGTTTTACAGCAAAATCAGAGGATCTGGAATCACTGATGATGATTATCACCATGCCCAATTGATGTGGAACAATTTAAAATGCCAGACATTTGGTGATTATCACATGGCATATTTGAAACTTGATGTGACCCTCTTAGCTGATATATTGCAGGCATTCAGAAAATCGTCTATGCAAAATTATGAACTGGATCCAATATATTTTTACAGTGCCCCGGGCCTAGCATGGTCTGCAATGTTTTTAAACACTAACATGCATTTGGATCTTATCCAAGATCAAGATATGTATCTGTTTATGGAGCAATGTATAAGAGGAGGCATGGTGCAATGCTCTCAGAGATATGCCAGAGCAAATAACAAATATATTCCTGATTATGATCCAGCACTGAAATCAAATTATATACTGTATGTGGATGCAAACAGCCTGTATGGTTATGCCATGATGGATAAACTGCCATATGCAGGGCTTGAATGGGTTGAAGATTTCAATATTGAAGATCTTAAGAATTTTGATGACAGTAATTATGGCCTCTTCTTAGAGGTTGATCTGACAATTCCAGATAATTTACACAACAAATTTTCTGATCTGCCCCCAATTCCCGAGGTTCAGTGCTCACCTGGCTCTAAACAGAAGAAATTGATGATGACACTGGAGCCAAAACAGGGTTATGTCATATATTACAAAAACCTCCAGTTCCTGATGCATCATGGTGTTCAAGTGACCAAAGTTGGAAAAGTTTTGAGGTTCAGGCACTTAAAATGGTTGAAAAAATATATTGATACAAACACAGAGCTTCGAACATCTGCAAAAAGCCAATTTGATAAGGCCTTGTTTAAATTGATGGTCAATTCTGTGTATGGCAAAACTATTGAAAATGTCAGAAAACATACCGATGTTAAAATAATTACTGACCCCAGCCTGAGCAAAAAATTGGTGGGAAAGCCTAATTTCAATTATAGAAGAATTTATGATGAAAATATGGCACTTTTCAACATGAAAAAAACAAAAATTAAGTTTCATAAACCTATTTATGTAGGGGCTGTGATATTGGAATTGGCCAAATTACACATGTTAAAATTGTATAATGATGTGTTGAAACCTTTTTATGGTGATTGTGTAAAATTGATGTACATGGACACTGATAGTTTTGTTCTTGATATTAAAACAGAAGATGTTTATAAAGATATGTCACAGCCTGAATTGCTTGAATATTTTGATACCAGTGAACATACAAGAATTCAACCCCACAACAAAAAGGTGCCTGGCAAGTTAAAAGATGAGACACTTGGTGATGTTATTGTGGCATTTGCTGGGTTAAGTGCCAAGATGTACAGTTTTGAAACATGTAGTGGTGTTGTTGCCAAAAAAGCCAAGGGCATTGGCAGAGTGACTGTTGACAAAGAGCTTGAATTTGAGGATTACAAAAATTGCCTCAAATCATGTAGCACCATTAGAACATCAGAATCCAGAATTCAGAGTGTGGATCACTTATTGACTAGCAATATTGTAAGAAAAGTGGCTCTGGACCCACATGATGATAAGAGATGCATTTTATCATGTGGCATACATACTTTACCATGGGGTCATTGTGATTTGAAAAATGGCAATCAATGCCCAAACACAGAGCATGATTTGAAATAAATAAACATGCCTATGAACTTATTTGGGTTCAAAAAACGGGCTATTATGGAGCTGCCAACACCACAACCCTCTTCTGATATAATATCTAAACTAAGTGGTTTCTTAATTATTCATCTGAACAGCATACTTACAGATGTTGATGATGAAACAGGCAAAATATTGTACATATTTAACAATAATTTAAATCATTACCAATTACCTGTTGGTGGGCAATTACAATTTATTACAACCCCTGAGGGTGATGTCAAAATTTCAGTAGGGAGAAATATTTACAGAATTAAGCACTCAAACATGATTTCTGGCACTGTTTATACTGTTTCTGCTGGTGACTGCTTATATATTGAGGTCCCTGGATCCTATGACAAGCTTATACCTTTTTTTATAGAATTAAGAATCAGATATTCAATAATAAATAACCGCTAAAACAAAAATGCCTAATGATATATTTGGCCATACAAGACATGAAGATCACAGTGATGAGATTCTGATGCTTGATGTCAGAGTCAAGAAATTAATAAGTGATTTACAAGCTTTACAAACCACACTCAATGCCAGTCTTCAATTAGAAATTACAAATTTGCAATCACAATGCATGGACCCTCTTCTTAAAATTGATTCTGAACTCAAATTGTTGCTTCAGAAATATACTGATTTGGCCACATTAGATAATTTTCAAAGTTTAGAAGAAGCTGTAGCAGCTCTTCAAGCCAGATTTAAGACCCAGGCTAACAATTCTGAGCAATTGAAACAGCAATTGGAAGAGCAGATAAATAATGTCCAGGCACAGCTCCAAACAATTGCCAAAGCATAAAATCACAAGAAGATTTTGATCTAGTGATTTCCACTCTAAAGGAACAGATTAAGTCACTCCAAATACCTAATCTGGACCCTCTGAACAATGCCATAGCCGAGGTTAAAGAAAAAATTGAGACACTTGAAAATTTTATGAACAACTTGCCATCTTCTGATGCTTTGAGTGCAATAACTCGCAGT
Source organism: Lepisma saccharinum (assembly GCF_977018435.1). NCBI lineage: Eukaryota > Metazoa > Arthropoda > Insecta > Zygentoma > Lepismatidae > Lepisma > Lepisma saccharinum. The sequence continues at coordinate 46,296,412 of NC_139246.1, forward strand.
GTAGCCAATATTAAGCTGCAACTTGAAACATATGAAGATTTTGGAAAAATTCAAAGTACCATAACCCATCTTGAAGGTACAATAGCAGCAGTGCAAAGTGATTTGACAAATGTACAAGAATCCCGATTGCCTGGGATTGTAGATACCCTTGTCAGTGTCCAGCAACAAATCACAAAGCTTGAAAACCTCAACACTGAATCTGAGCTATCTCATTTTCATCACTTGATTGATGATATCCAAACAAAGCTTGAAATTTTACAACAATCAACACCCTCTCAGGCAGATATAGCCCTGCTCCAAAATGCTATGCAAAATGTGGCTGATGCTTCTGAATTAAACAATGTAAAATTGGCACTTGAATCTTTGCAAAATACTGTATCAAATCTGCCTACATCACAGGAACTTAAAAATATTAAGAGAGCAGTGAATCGCATATTGAAATCAGAAGATATCAAGAATATCCAGGCAGAGATCAAACATCTCACTCAGACAGTGGCCACTCTACCAACAAATCAACATATTAATGAACTGCATGCCCTGTTTGAGGATATCAGAAGACAGGTCCATGATCTTACTGCTCAAAATTCAAAATTGGCAGTTGTTGAAAATTTGCAACAAATTGTAGCTAATATCAAGCAACAGCTAGGGACCATGAAATCCAATCAAGCAAATGCTTTGTCTGTTTTTGCTACCCAGCTACAAGAGATTGTGCAACAATACAAAAACTTGTTGTGGACATAAAAATCAAGCCAGGCCATGATGATGTTGTTAGGACTATCAATGAGCACCTTGAATCTGTAACAAGTAGATTGCTTACAGCAGAAAAAGGAATAACAGGCATAATTGAAAATCCTAAATATACAGTAATTCTTGAATTGTACAGCATCCCCAACAAAGAATATGATTCACCATTTACACCAGGTGGCAAAATATATATGCTGTCCCCTGCACAATTTTATTACCAGTTTTTTGTTGGGGGCACATTGAGACCAATCAAGATCAAACATTGGCTTCAACCACAGGCACACCACTACCCCACCTTATCAATAACAAATGCTGATAACAAAGTGAAAATCACCAGTGTAGAATTGGAGGATTTTACAGATCCCAATACATTAGAAACAGCATATGTTGAAGATGATGGCTCTCTGGAATTTAAAATACAAATAGGGGACAAATTATATTTAGAAAATCCTGTAGTATCAACTGCTGAACACCCTATAGTTGCAATATTCTTGTTTACATATTATGTCTAGACAAATTATTGTTGATGAATTACACAGACAGGCCAGACATAATTATAAGAGACTGCCAGTAGTCACAAAAGGCATAGATGATTTATGGCAGAGCGACTTGATTGAGATGGCAAGTGGACAGTTGAAAAACTTAGACAAAATCAACAAGGGCTACAAGTATCTACTCATTGTAATAGACACATTTTCAAAATTTGCCTGGGCTGTGCCACTCAAATCCAAGACTGGAACATGTGTTACAGAAGCCATCAGAACAATCATCAATCAGAGTGGAAGATCACCCCGCTATTTGCAAACAGATAATGGCAAATTACACTAATATTACACACCACAACAACACAATTGCAGTAGGGGATGAAAAAATTGTCATCACTCCAGGGCAATATAATCTATCCACTCTAAATGCTCAATTACCCAGAGGTGTAGTGTTAAGTCAAAATTCTGTCACTCACAGAGTAGAGATTGTATCTGCTACAGAAACAGTGGATCTGGGTACTATAGGAGAGCTGTTAGGCTTTGAGAACAACACAAAACTTGAACCAGCCATGAAACACACTGCTATGAATATACCCAAATTCTTAGCCATAGAAACTCTGAATATTCACTGTAATGTGGCAGAGGGTATGATCACCAAATCAAATGGCATAGGCACTCACAAACAAACCGGGATCATTGCAACATTTAAACCTAACTCTGAATTCATGGAGCCCATCATCTACAATCCATCACCAACATTATATTTTCCTGTGTGTCATAATAGAATAGATTATATTGAATTGATGGTCACTAATGAAAAAGAAGAATTAGTTGATTTTGCTGGAGCCACAACAACTGCTATCATAGAGATTAATATTTAAATAAAAATACATACAAGAAGAAAATTGAAAATATTGAGAGTTATGAGCTACAATCATTCCCTCCAAACAGGAGGACATTTGCAAATTTAAATCAACCCAACACAGAGATTGAGGTTGATCTTGATGTAGGGGATGGCTTTATACACCCTCACAGAGCAGATCTATACATCAAATTTGATGTTGTAAAGCTCGATGGAACAGATTATCCGGCAAATTCAAATATAAGATTGGTGGACAATTTTGTGCCGCATCTTTTCTCTGAAATTGAGATCAAAAAGCATGGTGTTGTTATAAACAGAGTAGATTATCCCGGCATTACCTCCACAGCTTTGGCCACACTAAAATTATCCAAAACCGAGGCTTCTTACTACAAAATAGGTGGATTTGAGGCTGGTGATAAGATATTATCTAAAAACCACACAGTGCTGTTCCCGATGCGCCTGTTGCCAGGATTCTTCTCAGATTACAAAGATATTATGTGGAAGGGTGGTTTAAGAATCACATTTAGAAGAGCTGCCAATGATAATAATGCTTTGATGAGGTACAGCACATTAAACTCTACAGGGGAAGCTCTGCCTAATACCCTACCAGATGCAGGCAAATGCATTATTCAGACTATGGAGTTAAGAATCCCGGTTGTTGAATATGAGGCCAGTTATGCTCTTAAATACAAAGCAGATATTCTAAAAAATCCACAAATTCCTTTACAATTTTATACATATCAATGTGTACAGAAGCCCGCAACTGATACCTATTATGAGTTTGATGCTACATATTCATTCTCCAGTATACAATACGACATGCCTGATTTTGTGGTGGTATTGTTTCAGACTGGAAGACACAACAATCAGGAAAAAAATTCAAGTAAATTTGATAGTTGCAACATCAAGAACATATATCTTAAAAATGGCAGAAATGAGGTATTTCCTAGAGAAAATTATAATTTAGACATGTCCAAGGATAAAAAAGGTAAATGGCAAAGTGTTTCCCTGTGCATAGCACCACGCCATGAAGGCGTATAGGGGGTGTGGGGGTAACGCCCCACACTTTCTTGATCCGGTCGTGAGTGGGGGTGATGTGATCAGCATCACGCCCCTGACCGCCTTTACCCCCCAGGGTTTCCCCCAGGTACCCATGTTATTCGACGCTGGGTGGGCGCCGGGGCCGCTTCCACCGTTAGAAAAGTTCCCGGATTTGAACCGGCCGGGGATCGAACCCGGGACCTTTAGCATGGTAGTCAGACGCGTTACCGACTGAGCCACCGCGGCCACGGATGATTTCCTCAAATTATATGAGGCATTTTCGGCATTCAAAAGGGTCACTACTGGCAATACTGACATGTATTACACACCAGATGAATTCAAAGCACAGAGACCCATGTTTGTAATCAACACTTCAAAAAGAAAACAAGTTGTGGTTAATGACAGGACAAACATTAAAATTATCTGTGAATTCCATGAGGCATTACCTGATGACACCATATGTAGTGTTATTCTCATAGGTGAAAAATCATATGTTTATGATGTAAGAAATGAGAGAGTCACAGAGCAATTCTAGAGGGTCTCTGCATATTGCATTGTTTTAATATTAGATAAACAAATTGAACCTGGTATCCAATTGAACTTAAACCGGAAGTAAATATGTGTGTGTATGTATGTGTGGGTGGGTGTGGGTGTGTATGTGGGTGTGGGTGGCCTAGTTTTAAGTGTAGCCAAAAAAATATCAAGAGGGGCATATTTTTGACAAGTTTATGGACAACAATCTCACAAAAGTGCCTTTTATAAGTGTAGGCAAATCAATCTGAGGGGGCTCATCATTTCTCAGGAAATTCTCGAGGGCATTTTTACAAAAATCTTGGATTAGACAGGGTTCCACACTTGAGCAAAAAGCTCATATGCTCATGTTGAGCTAGTTTTAAGTGTAGGCAAATCTGCTTGAGGGGGGCTCATCATTTCTCGCCCTGGTTATAGCATCAATTACACTACTGGGAGGGGTGCTTGCATCATTCAATTTATACGTAGAAATATCCCCACATCTAAAATTCTTCCTTAAAATATTATAACAAGGGGTGTAAAAACCCACTTGAGAAATGTTAAAAGTGAGAGGTTGTAAAGAGATTTGCACAAGATAAACACAACACTTTACAAAAGTCCTCTCCTGATATACTGGAAGAGCCCAGCCCTTCGCAAAAAGCTGAAAACATTAGATAAAACACTGTCGCCATATCTTAACAAGAATGGTAAGCACTTGGAAAAATTAACAGCCTGCTTGAGGAAATCAAAATCGGTACATTTAACAAGAACATGCCGAATACTTAAAACAACATTACAAACACGACACATCGGAGGGTCCAGCCCTTGAAGCAAGTATCCACGTGTTAGACAGTTTTGTCCAATACGCAGTCTGGCATAGGTGTGCCCATCCCTCCCCCCAAGGAACATGACGCACTCCCCTCAAAAGGTAGAACTTCCCCCCTACCGTTTATGCCGTATTAATTACTCAAATTATTTTTGTCAGACAAATCTGTGGCAAAATATAATACCAGAGGTGCAACCAAGAATTTTTGTCTGGGGGCAAGTACCAGGATAAACGTACAAATAATAATAATAATAAAAACATTAATAATGGCTTTATTATTATTATTATTATTACAATTACCAGTAGTACCAATAGTAGTAGTAGTATCAAGGACATTATTATCCTCATAAAATACGCAAAAAGGGGGTAAAAGTCTGTGCTAAAGCATTTGTTTGGATCAAACGATTTGAGATATTTTTTCAACACCATCAATTTCACATTAGCTACCTATAATAATGGAAACAAGCAGAGTAACTGTATTTTTGAATGGCAGAAAATAAATAATAAATGCATTCCGAAGATACATGTGTAATTTTCATGTACAATATATGTTGTACACATATGCAACATGAAGCGACATAAAATAGAAAATACATATGCAACAAGCTAACACTAAATTGTGTACGTATTCAAAGCTTATTCAATACAAATATATAACACATAATATTTAAATACATTACATTACAGAAAACAAGTAGAATGGGAGCGAAACGAGAGAGAAAATTTTTAGATCCAATTTTTTCAATTGAAAACAATATTGATTTAATAGGGAGCAAATAATTTCACTGGATGCCATGACATTCTCTCTTTTACAACTTTTTTTAGATCATTTGGCGCCCATGGCCGACTCACGCCGCCCCTAGCTACAGCTCTGAACTTGACGAAAACGAGAAAAGTAGATAATGCGAGCGAAGCAAGCAAAAAAAATTCTACAAACTGAATTTTTATTTGTCTAAAATTTTAATCGAAGGGGTAATTGCTCCTCTGTGCCTCCCAGCCCTTAGCCGTCAATGTTTGTCCCCCTAGAATTGACTTCCGTTAAAGGTTGGGGGCAATGACCCCCCTGACCCCCACGTGGTTGCGTCACTGTATAATACAGACCAAAGGCGTATATTCGGGGCTATCTAGGCTATCTGCGAAGCCCAGACTCAGGGAATAAAATACAGAAAAAAATATTTATCAGAAAATGTGCATAAAATTGTTCATTTCAATAAAAAGATGAACCTGATTTCGTAAGAGTTGGAAACGTTGCCCGCTTTCTTTGAATTTGCGAGTCGGCTGGCCCAGCGCCAGCAGGCAACTCCATGGGGGTTGGATAATAACCCAAGCTGGACAGGGCTCCGATCAATGTTGCAAACAAATTTTTCCCAGAATGTAATTTCCCCAGGATCGGGGAATTGTGGAGATAAACTGTTACAGGAGAGAGAACAGGGTTGCATATGGCGAGGGAAAAACCCTCTGAACTTCCTCAACAATCTGGGTCATTGTTGCAAACCAATTTTTCCCAGAATGTAATTTTCCCAGGAATGGGGAATTTTGAAGCCAAATTATCGCAGGCAAGGGGGAAAGTGTCTCATATTGCAGGGACAACAACATCATTGAACGCTTGCAGAGGAGTTGAAAGAGAGGTCGTTGATCTTCAAACAACCAGAGATACAGTGGGGAGTAGAACATTGTTGGCTGAGCGGGAATGGTTTATGACTGCATCTACAAATTACCGAAATGACAAGGACCAGTTCTAGTCTAGATCTCTTCGAGTTGTCTTGGTGCGTGGAATTTCTTTAGAGGCAGCGTGTGAATACAGTAGTGAGTGGACTGTATTTTTGTGAATGATATGTGCTGTGTTGTGTAGTGAACTGAAATTAGGGACATAATTAACAAGCTGTCTATTCGGCTTACGAATGACGATAAGCTCCAAATGGTTGTGGATTTTTCTTGTATGTTCACCCACGTATGAACAGATAAGCTAATGGGGATCGAACCTACAGTTAAAGTGGTATCTAAACCACCATGTATCGAACCCGGGACCCCTTAGTTTCAAGGCAACGACGTTACCACTGCGCCAACAAGGAATACCCGAACTTGAAATCGTGAAAATAGGTAGGTTGAAATTTTATTTTTATTCTCGTATACAGGCCTACATAATATTTCACAATATGGGTCTCTTATTTATGCAAGTAGGGAATGAAATTCTTGAAATCCTTTCCTTACTGACAGTGTACATTTCCATGTTTCCTTTACGAGGTATATATTTTAATCACAGAGTCACTTCACTTCAACCCTCCACTCCAAATTAGTTAAAAAAAAACACCCCCATAAGCAAATTTTTTGTCCATTCGAACACTATGATATGGTGCGATAGCCCAGGTTCTTAACCCAGTATACGCCACTGATACAGACATATTTAAGTAATATATGTTTACTTTAGATACTTTAGGATCACAGCCATTGTTAGTCAACCTTCTTCTGCACAGCTTGTCTGCTCGACTAACCTTGTATTAATGCGAATACCACGCCCCCCTCCATCCAAATGGATTCTAAAGGCATAAGAGGTAGTGTTTCATTTTAACCCTATCGCGGCGATCACCCACATGTAGGTAGAAAAACTATACATAATAACCAAAACTAAAAATCAATAACAAGTCAATCAAACGATACGATCCCCCCATTTTTGTGTGAAGATATATAGAATTGGTATAAAATTTTGTCGCCCCGAAAGGTTCCCATGACGCTGACGCGTCATGAAACCCCCCTGTGGGCAGTTGCAATAAGAACCTGTTTTCAATGAGAGGGACGGGACGAGCAACGCCATGAACCAATGGTTGGCTTGATAGCGCGAAGCTTTCTCCTCGTTATCTCATTTCACTCTTGCTGCCAAGTGTCAACATGGCAGAAGCGTGGCGTGCATGTAACCGGTGTTACCGCAGGTAACAGCAAAATGTAAAGAAATTAAAGTTTTTTCTCAATAAAATAACAACATTGTTAAATAAGTTAACCGACAGCGTTGCAGTTGAATGTATATTGCAGAGGACATTTTTTCTGCAGCCGACAAATGCGGAGAGACAGGCCGTTCCGCTACCCTCAAGAGGCAACAAGAGGAAAGGGCACCAATGCAAGGGAACAGCGGGGAAAGACTTGGAGGCAAGTGTGCTAGGGGGTTATTGATATGCCTGTTTAGGGGCCATGTTCCCGCTGCGGCCTACCGGATCAGCAAGTGTTGTCACATTGGAGTTTCAGAAAAGAGCTAAATCCCGCCTAAAACGGGGATACTATTTCTCTGAAGCAACAAGAGCTAGACTGCAAAGTCAAAGCTGCATTTAACTACAACTGAGACCGTTTAGTATTGATTGATTGATTGATTTAGTTTATTTTACTTCGCGTTGTGTGCCTCTTGGCTAATTTGCGAAGATGGGGATGAGTGATGAAATGATGAAATTAATGAATGGACATTCACAAACAACCAAGCCCGACCGGGATTCGAACCCGGGACCCTTGGCGCCGCAGCGCGATGTGCTAACCACTCGGCCACAGGGTCGGGCGTGAGACCGTTTAGTAATAGACCAAAAGATAAGTACTTGATGCGATTCGTGATTTGGACAAACCTTGCTCCAAAAAACTAAGTTGGCAACAGTAGTACGTACATCTTGACTTTCTCCCACCGCTGGAGGAGGGGAATTCTGTCGTCTGCTCAACGCAGAAACGTCAAACCGACCCGAATGTGTGGTTCTTCTTCCCCTTTCCACCTCTTTGCAAAGAAACAGAGATGGTTGACAAGGCTCGACTACTATTCACTGGATTTTCGCGGCAACTCTCTCATGTGTGGTAGTTCTTTCTGGGAGTGATGGCTAAATAAATCATTGAGCGGATTGCAAAAAAAAAGAGAACAAAAATCCAGATCAAAGGGATGTTTTGGGGGGGGGGCGGTAGGGTGGAGATGGCCGGTAACACTTTTGAAAAAGTCACGCCACGCCACTGCAACATGGGAACAACGACATATACTTTACCTGTGCATGGAAGGTAGAAAGTGGACCAGAATATTACCATCTGCATCAGCAGACTTTACGGCACCACAAAGTTCCCCTCTATGCCCACGTGACTGGGGACACAGTAGAAGTAGATTGCAGTCCTGGTTTCGTCAACAGCATTATACTCTAGGACTGGTGAATATGCAAGTGTCGTTCAAACTAAGTGAATTTTCAACAGTTTGAATTTCTCCTTATATGGATTTAAATTGTGCAAAAATCAACAAAGGCTATTCTACTCAGACTAGATAACTACTGTTCCACCCTAGAACGTAAGAGAGAAAACTCTAGTTTGATCCAGAGTGGCGCACTGTGGAAGCTCTAAGAATATACAGGGTGATTATAAATTATTGAGCTCATTTGATATATAAATTAAAAAAACATAACTCTATTGAAGCAACACTTCTTTTGTTGTAAATGATAGAACAGCAGTAAGAGTTTGTGTGGACATCGACCGAAGATACGTGGCACCATGGTGGAGAGGTAGGAAACCTCAGTACCAATATGTCCACCGCACGACAGAAAGCTATGTGCTTTCTTTCGTCTCATGCAACAAAATCTTCATTAACTGTTCAAGGACGTTTTCGCTTAGAGTACAAGGATAATCTTCGTAGTAAGGACTTCATAAAACGTTGGTATCAGCATTCTAAAGATATAGTACAGTCCATACCAGCTAACTGTAGACCAGGCGAACAAGAATAAGTCTCTGCGTAAGTAGTGACGCGAAACGGCTCCGCCAATGAACAGTGAGAGAAATGGGATTGTGTAATGGGCGACGGGAGTTACCCGATTTCCTATGCAGCGTTGCAAACTTTTGAAAAGGATAATACCGAACGCACATAGCAAACGGACCGTATTTTTGTCTCCAGGTCCGTACGATTGGTTTAGGAATTTCTTAGGGAAATATTAGGGATAAAACTGGAAAAGCAAATTTTGACAAGCCTTGCATTTAGCGTACTGACTAAGGTCTGGACGTACGTCCGTACATGTATGGTCAGGACCGTACGGTTGGCAACGCTGCGCTTTCACGACTCGATTTTCCAATTCCTCCTCTGCCGATATGCGCGGCCCTGCTTTATAGTTAGCTGGGACAGGGTATAGAAGCGTGGAATGTAGGAAAGCTATTGACAAACCGTAGGTCTCCAAAGACGTTGAGGATCGTGTGAGAGACGCTTTTACGAGAATCTCTGGTAAATCGACTCAAGGCGGGTGTTGTAAATAAAACTATTCAATCTTTAAAATGTGCTCAATAATTTATAACCACTCTGTATATTACAATTTAAAAATTAGTGAATTCACACGCGTTTTAACTTTAATTTAGTTGTGATTAAACAGAGTCGAGGTTAACGGAGATCTTTCCAGGCTAGATAACTTGATACCAATCATATATATTTTTTTAAATTATAAATGCTACTGCACTCTAGGACAATTTGCGATTAAAATTACCACCTGAGCCCTAGTGTGGCTTCCAATATGGTCGCTCTATGTAGGATTCGTCACTTATTTACGTTCAGTTAGTAGTAGCGCGCGGTCATGGATGTTATGGAAAAAAAGTTGAAGTTACGCGATATTTTTAAGCATTGCGGAAACAATTTGAACACCAGGAACTATAACAAATGTGAAGCTGTGCTGAAGCATTTAATTATGATAAGCAAAAATAACACAGAAGCAGACGAAAATAATATACAAGCACTGGTCCTTCAAAACAGTGCTGTATCATCTGCACTTCATGTTGTAACTGGCGCTCTCCAAAATGATTAGAAAATGGAGCAATTGACCTGTTCTTGAAAAGCTGGGGCAGGAGAAAATTGCGAAAATTAATATCGTTGAAGTTCTTTCTCCAAAATGGCAGGCTCGTTTAATAATAATAATAATAATCGAATTCACAATTTCATGACAACACTATCTTCAATGAAAAAGAACATCATACTGAATGAAATAGAAATTTTGGAATTCCCATTTTCCATATCTGGTTTCTTTTAAGACATTAAATCATTCTAAAGCTATTTTCATTTTCGCACTTAATCGACTTACACCTGATCCAAGTTTCATGCAAAATACATTGTTTATCTGGACGCATTGGATGGCAAGATATATTTATCTCTCGAAAAATAAAGTGAGCAGACTCATGCATTCTTCGTAATTTCCTTGCCGCATTTTTGCCGACCCCTGTGGCAGAGTGTTAGCACATCGAGCTACGACGCCAGGGGTGCTGGGTTCGAATCCTGGCCTGGGCATGGATGTTTATGAGTGTCCATTCATCAATTTCATCATATCATCACTCATCCTCATCTTCGCAAATTAGCCAAACGTGGCATAAGAAGCGAAGTAAAATAATGCAATTCAATCAATCAATAAAACCTTGTCGCATTTCGGTGTTATCCCCATGCCAGTCCTCTGTCAATCAATTCTGTTTTCCCTGATTTTATTTACAAATTTTATTTTGTTGGTTCGACAAGGTGGAAACACATGAAAACTTTTCACTTGTTCTCATTCATAAAACGATTTAGAGCTAAAACCTGAACAGTAAACGTTACTTTTTCGCACATTCCCCATGCGTAGAACAACTCATGATAGTGTCCTACATAGTAGTTCCTGAAAATCTCACCAGATGGCATATTGGATAATTTGAATCGCGAATAGCAGATCTGAGTGTGGTCTGTACAAAATTGCAGGAACTTACATTCGCATAAAATTCATATTAATACACCGCAAGTTGCATATGTACAGAATTTTAACCAGTTAATCATAGTCTGAATTTCATTTCCACATCTTTTCACTATCGTGAACGTAGATTTGCGTCATTGTGCTCCAAGTTTAGTGAATGAATGTGTGACCAATAAATTTTTTGGTATTTCTTATTAATGGTGGCAATTTTTTTATTATTATAGTTCTTATATAACTGCACTTGTACAAACAACAAATGAAACAATTATTCAGTAACAAATGGAGTCTTGAATTGTAGTGATAGAAAAAAATATGTGCGTCTTAGTCCACCCCTTAGATAAGTAAGTCTCTTGTAGAGCACGGGAAAGATAGGGTTAATAACATTTTGAACAAAGATTCCTGGTTAGCTCTTGCACATACAATGTTAATTTTATCTTTGTTAGAATCAGGAAAAAAGGTTGTATAGGACAGCCAATTATTAGCCCTATCACTAATTTGGTTTCAATTTTATCAGCATTTGAAATGGTATTTTATCTTCTGTGAGCAAAGTGTAAATGCAGTGTACGATTTAACGGGGGATGACGGGGATTTCCCTCTCACAAAGAACTTTATCCCTTGCAAAATACAATTATTTTTATCCTCCTCGAAGAAAATGGAAGTGGAAGCATACAAATCTATTAATCAGGCCCGCACCCAGGGGAGGGGCCATGGGGGCCATTCCCCCCCCCCCCAAGCCATGAACTTTTTAAATGTGAACCTATAAAAATATACGAAAATAACATCGACGATTTTTCAAACTTGTAAAAATTTCAATTTTGTCCTTGCATGAATGAATGTTTTTTCTTGTGTAGAGAGGCAGTCTCCAGAAGTCTGGAGTCTTCAATATTGGGTACTTTTAGTTTTATAATCATTGATGCAAGGTTACCAGCAGTGACAACGTTTGGTGGGGCATGGGGGAGGGGGTGGCCGAGCCGCCTCACACTATATCCACTTTTGTTCCTGCACTATGGCCTCTTTATACTAAGCCTTGTCTACCCAGACCCGGTGGAGGTACATAGTAATTCGGATCCAACTTTAAACTGTAGGTCCAGCCCCAATTAGTCTATCTGTGCATTAAAGTGGACTTAAAACAAAAACTCACACTCAAACTTGTCTACTAAGAGAGAGTAAATTGTCCTTGGCAATCCCCCCCCGTTTTGGCACCCAATCGCTGCTAGTGGCTACCAGGTGAAAATCTCTCTCTGTTTCCTCTCTCTCTCTTTTTTGTGGTTCATCATATCCTGCTACGATCTTTCGTAGCGGGCTATAAGTTAACTCACATTTAGAATTATTTATTGTAATAATAATTGCTAATAGGTATAATTTATAAATATACAAGCTGATTGCCCGACGTTGCCCGGGTATTTATTTATCCCAATCTTCTATTAGACAGGAAAATAATGAATTCTATCTATAGTGTAAAATTAACTTGTAGTTGGACGGGATTGCGTGTGTCACTATTCATCTTAACGTCCCCGAAAACTATGGATTCCACACTGATATCGGTCGTTTTCGATTCACTGGACAACAAATTTTAACTTTTTTCATGCTTCGGAAGTGAAAAGTACATTTCTTTATGGAATTGAGGGTGCTGAATACGAAGATAATAAGAAAAATGCTGAATTGGTTCGAGTTTGTGTAATCGAAAGAAATATGTGTTATGTGGTGTTAATAGGAAATTAACACGAATACAAAATGGAAGTATAAAAACATTACTTACATGGATATTACAAATGGCGCCTCTTTGCCAGTCACTTGTATTGTGGTTCTGGAATATCTCTGGCGATTGTCCAACAATAATCAGCAAGCATAGACTTGCTTCAGTGGCACTGATATCGTTTCTCCATTGTAGATATAACTTGGTGGAAATCTTCCCTATGCTCATCGCTGACTGCTCCGCAATCCTGGGAAGAAGTTTGTGCGGGAGTGTAACATATGTAATTTTAGAGACATATGACACCCCATTGCTTGGTAGGAAGATATTAGGTGCTCCACTAGTTCCTCATAATTCTGAGCCCGCACGTTACGGAAAGAGTACCATGCAATCTTTTCCTTATCTTCTAACAGTGCATCAAATTTAGGATCATTGAGGACTTCTCGAGTCTGAGGGCCAAAAAATATTCCCTCCCTGATTTTAGTTTAATTAATTCGTGGAAATTTACGCAGAATATACTTCAATGCATCACTGGCTTGGTTCATGCCTTTAACGAAGTTCTTGATTAAACCTAGTTAAATATGTAAAGGAGGAAGTAAAACCCTGCTGGGAGCTATGAAAGGAACATGTTGAACGTTCTTTGTTCCTGACTCCGAAGATTTACGGAGTGGCTAGTCTTTCCTTAAGTAGTGGGAAGCCTTATCACGGCTATCCCACTCGCATAAAAAACAGCAGTATTTTGTGTAGCCGAGCTGCAGGCCAAGAAGTATGGCTAGAACTTTGAAGTCGCCACAAATATTCCAATTGTGTTTGTTCTAATTTATGGCTTTCAGCAGTTTTCCCATGTTGGCATATGTCTCCTTCAAGTGCACTGCATAACCGATTGGGATTGATGGCAACGCATTTCCATTGTTCACTAACACAGCTTTCAGACTTAGTTTTGATGCGTCTATGAACAGCAGCCATTCATCGGGATTATGTTCTACGTTAAGTTTGCTCATAAGACCAGTCACATTTTTACAACACACTATGTCACCTTCCACTGAAAAATACTCTTCCAGGGGTTTCTGACGTGTCCGAAACACGGATACTTTAACATCTTCAGCAAGAGCTCCTCACTGCTTGAGTCTGGATAAAAGTAGTTCTGCGCCACTTTTTGAAAACCCCAGGTCCCTCACAAGGTCATTTAATTCATGTTGAGTGATCAGATGGCGATTAGATGATGATATGTTGGCTGTGAAGTCAGGATCGATGGATGACGAGAAATCTGCAACAGGATTTGGCATTCCTGCGTCGAGTTTGGCCGTCTCTTGCTCTTCGTCGGATAAATCACTGGAGTATGATGCGGGAGGTTGTGGAACAGAATGTGGCACAGGACGAATAGCTGAAGGAATATTAGGATAAGTGATAGGCAACTTTTTTCTTTTTGGATAGGCCTTTAATTGGAGGAACCATGCAAAAATAGCAGTTTGAAGTATGATCTGTCGGTTGTCTCCATATCATTGGAACTGGTCTTTTTCCATGTAGCCACTCCCGCAAGTTTGTCGAACACGTATTATAACAAATGTGTCCATATCTCCCACTTTACAACCAAAGTACAAGGGGTAGGCTTCCTTTGTGATTGGCGTGAAATTTCATTTTTGATCGACAAATGTTATTTCGCCGCAAACATAACAAAACTTGTCTGCACTGTTAACACATTTACACGACATGTTTCTGGTCAGTACAGTCATAAAAAGATAAAAAGAAATAACACCACAAACATACAAAAAAATTCGCCACGACCATGTCCGGGAGTTCAAATTGGAACTACGCAGGAACACGTTTCCCCTGGCAAAATCTTCAATACAAACTGAAGCGTGATGTGGTTGATGATTCTCGGTCAGCGATCACGTGCTAGCGATAAGGATAGTGATAAAGCTAACCGTCAAACAATGGATGTTTATTGAAATACGCAGACAGCTGCTGTTGTCACGAACCCTTATTTTGCGCGCCGGAGCACATCCGGCGATAATGTATTTCTTCGAAAATCGAACTAATCTTAAAAAACTAATATCATATTCGTTATCAGCACCCTCAAATTAGTAAGAATTGGTTACTTTTATCTCCGAAGCATTTTCATTGTTGACCAGTGTACATTTCACCCCATTCCCACCCCCACCCCTAGGGGTGCCAAGGGTAGGTATTTAAAAGTATAAGTACAGTATACAAATTATAAAGTAATATATTTTACAAATTCACTATAATATAAATTTAACAATAATTTATGAACAACGTTTTTAGTTCCGGTTCCAAGAGCAAGAATAAATCAATTGAACGTGTTGGGAGTGTCACTATTCATCTTAGAGACCCCAAAAACTCCGGATTCCACACTAATATCGGTTGTTCTACATATCACCCTCTTCCCAACCCCACTCCTAGGGGTGCCAGAGGTGTTTTGTAGTTCAACGGCATTGGGAGTGTCACTTTTCATCTTAGCGAGCCCGAAAACTATTGATTCCTCACAAATATCGGTTGTTTTCGATTATTTTTATGTCACTTCCTTCCCACCCCCACCCTTAGGGGTACCAGTGGTGTCTTGGAGTTCAACGGCATTGGGAGTGTCAGTATTCATCTTAGCGACCCCGAAAACAATTGGTTCCACGCTAATATCGGTCGTTTTTCATTATTTTTACATGTCACCCCTTTCTCATCCCACCCCCTAGGGGTGCCACGGGTGCCTTGTAGTTGAATGTCATTGGTAGTGTCACTATTCATTTTAGCGACTCCGACAACTATGGATTCCACACTAATATCAGTCGTTTTCCATTATTTTTACATGTCACCCCCTACCCAGCCCTTCCCCTAGGGGTGCCAGGGGTGTCTCATCCCCACAGTATTTATTTTTAGATTGTAAGTCATATATGTACCAAGTTTGGTCAGCGTGAATGTCACCAATTAGCTTAGCGACTCCAAAAACTATGGATTCGACACTAATCTTGGCCATTTTTGACATTTTAATTTTCACCCCCCTCACCCCCCATCCTGATAAGTGATGAACTTGAAGTTGAACGGCATTTGGAGTGTCACTATTCATCTTAGAGACCACGATTATTCGATTATTTTTACATGTCACCTCTCCCCACCCCCACCCCAAGGGACACCAGGGGTGTCTTACCTTCACAGTATTTCTTTCCATATTGCAATGATAGGTGTACCAAGTTTAGTTTAAATTGCTCCAGGCGTTAGAGAGTTATGCCGGAACAAACACACACACACACACATAAATCCATTTTTATATATTAGAAGATTATTTTCTAAACATTGAATTATCATCGATGTTCAATGGTTCTGGTATAAGATAATAAAGAAAATTTGAAAACATTTTTAATTTGCGAAACTCAGAACTATCCGAATACTTCTGACCACTATCGGGGATTGGGTGCCAAAACTTTGGAAGGAGAGGGATCAAGGACAATTATTTTATCTTGGTAGAAAAGCATTAAGAAACCATAGTTCGGGTCAAAAGTGGGGGAAAAAAGTCAAAGTAAGGGGAAACTGCCCCAATGTCCCCCCAAATAGCTGCCATTGTATGTGTATATATTAGCACAGATATGGCCCCTCCCTAAAAAAAATCCTGGGTACAGGCCTGCCATTAATGGTCCAGTTATGAGAGATTTCCTAGTTGAGGTGCATGTAGCCTTGTGAATTGAAAAGAAACAACACCATTTTCCAACTGAACAACTTACCGAGCAAACAGCAGGCTGTTCTCCACTTAAGTTTTCATGCCATAATTCTGATATTTTGCATGTATTCAAGTTCACACGAAACTTGTAGATAGGTTCACAATAGAAATTTGGTCATGTTTTCCGTGTTGCTCGTTCGATAGCTGTATTTGTGTATAAGTTTTGATTTTCCTAGAATATAGATATAGCTATGTACTGTTTCAAAATTACGTGTAAATGTTATCATAAAATTTAATGGCCTAGACTAGAATAAATTTTCTATTACTACTAGAACCGCCAGGTAATATATGACCGGTACCGCTATAACGGTCAAATATTGAGTAACAGGTAATTGATCTAATTGCCGTTATTAAGAATTATTTACAATTGGTAATATTAAAATCCGTCGCGAATAAAGGTGTCTAGCTACTGTCTTAGCCAATGCTAACTTGCTCAACCACAGTTTTTCGCCCGAATTCAGATTTACATGCATTCATATGGGGAATAGCAGGAAAAGAGCAACTTCTAGACCAATGGACCGAATTGGATGAGATTTGAACCAGCGGAAGACCACATCATGAAAGTACTGATTCCAAGTTTTGAGCCTAATCAAAACAGAACTACGGGAGTTATGAATTATAAAGATCTATCGCTGGACACAATGAAGACGATACCCTACTGAGATAGCGCTCTCTGTCCGTGACTGACACAATAGCGGAGGATTTAGCCTAATCTCTGCACGAGGGGCTGCTACCAGAGGTTAAGGACCGGACTGAGCGTTGACCAGGATAGGAGGACAACGGTCAAAGCACCAGAAACAATAAATAAGCACCTAAACACTGAGGCTAGAGCGTCAGTTCGTTCAAATCTTGAATAAAAAAGATTATTTGGAATAGCGAAAACACAGTTTGCCTAGAATCGCCACCGGAGTGTGAGCTACGCGCGACCTAGCTGCGAGTCGCAATCGGACCCGAGGTTTGGATTTTTTTTCCCTCGAGTGAGTGTTTTAGAAGTAGAACCAGGGGGTCGTTTCCCCCTCGCAGTCAACGCATTCGTGCACATACGTGTGGTTATGTGAGAATAACGCCAGACACGTCCACCTGTGTCAATCGTCCGAAACAACGTCCGAAGTAACAGAAGTTAACATCGCCAAAACCACGTATCTCTACGTACGAGTGACCGCGAAGGACTGACCTATTACTGCGCTTGTTGTCGTATGGAGTCGACAGTGTACGTGTACCGTCATGGACGTCCCTGCGAAGTGAACGAGTGAAGCCAGGATCCGATGATGCCAGATGGAGCTGCCGACTGATCCACTTTCGCCAACCAGGATAACCGCGAAGTAAACACTGGAGTGCGGACGTCTTCCAAAACTGTAGGACCACTTTCACCCTACCCAGGTCAGAGGGAATGCAGCGAAGGTAAGATCCAACCATGTGCGCGTGTAAGAGAGATGACGCCAATCTACCGCGAATCTGCGTAAATCAAATCATTGCATAACTTAAATCAGTGTTATGGCATACCTAGACATCGTTATTCCGGCGGATAATCAAAGTTATAGATCAGAGTTTATGTTAACAGCAAACAATAGTTCATCGAAATATATTTATACCTGCTGAAAAGATAAAAGGGTTCCCACAAGAAAGAATTATTCACATTATACTTAAAACCCTAAACGATAAATTGTAAAAGGCAATGTAGCCAAGAAATAGCATGAGTATAGTCAAAGTATTAAGTAATCTAACCTTTGTAATTGTCATATTGTCGCAATATGCCATGGAATGAGTGAATGAATGAGAGATCGAGTGAATGAGGGCAAGATGTACTGTTTATTTATATGTGTTTTAATATATGTGTATATTCAGAACCACCGTAGTATTATGTAACGTCATTTCAGGTACTTAAAATCAAATCCTCCTAGGTTTATTCTCGGTAACTCCGACTGTAGGCACTTATCCTGACCGTATTATAATTCATGTAAAGTTAATCCGCGTGACAGGTGTCACGGGGAGCGATTCTGCGTTGTTGCGTTGCTTAGTTAGTTTAGTTAATTTTCAGCGCGTAACACCGCACCCCATATTAAAATTTACATACCTCCAAAAACCTCCCTTCCGAAATGAAGATATCCCAACTTCAATAGGAACTACTCGTAAAGCAAGAAGTACCTTATCGTCGAAGATATGGAATACGATTAAAATAATATCAAACGAATTTACATCAATTGGATTTTTTTAAAATATCAAGATTTATCTGACGTTGTTAAATATTATGTATATTAGGCAAACACAATGACTGGTAATTTATGCAAATAAATATGTCGCATTCATCTGGTCGAGTAACTTTAACCTTCTTTATTGAGAATATACAAATATATTAATTCTTAATAGATATCACATAAAAATACGATAAAGGTACTTATTGCAGATAAAATTCTAGGAAGTGTAATTCTGCAAACCATGCCGATACAGATTAAAATTGTCTACAGAATGAGATTTTATCATGTAGTAACTAGTATTGTAAGTTATCCAAATGCTTTTATTGCCATGTTAGTCTTTTATTTTATGGACTTTATTATATTGCATCACAACATTGCATGGAGTTTAATTTTTTGGGATAAATTTTGCAAGTTGTGAGACAAAGATCAGTTACAGAGGGAAAGTTTTGACTAGGATCCGTTAACATTTAATTTGGAATTATTTGTTTATAAATTTCCTTACTTCTAATCGTTTCTCTAACTTTTAACTCTAATATAAACTAATCGTAATAGTCTAGTATGGGCCAGCCACAGGGACGTAGCTAGGTTGATCAGTTCGAGGGAGCCCAAAACTTAAGATCTTTTTTCTATCAAACCATTAAAAAACTAACAAACTATTAATATATAAGTATATGTATAGTATGTGTGTGTGTATATATATATGTACATTTATATATAAATATAAATAAATAAATTTACTGATATAGACTCGCGAAATTCACGGCCATTACTCGGGAATCTAAATCCAGAATGAACTTATTAACTTAATGGCATCTAGACAGTTTTTAAAAACCCATGTATTTTCTCTTATGTCAGATTTTTGAGACACCAACAACAATGTCATTAGTCCTTACTCCTTAGATTTGTAAATATGCTCGAAGAAAATTGAGAAGTAGAGAAAACCCTCTTCCGTCAGTTTAGATATAAAAAAAGTGCTGGAATCAGGTGCACAAGTATGACAACGGTGCGAAAATGAAATGTTTGTGTAATGAGTTCAAGATAGGCATCCCATGTATATTGTTTATACCAGAATCGAATACGGCGGCCTTTAGTGCAAGACGACACCCTTAACCACTATTCTATGGGACATGCACGAGTCTTTTGTGGCGTCGTACTGTACACACTGGAGAATTATGACTATATATATGAAATTTTATGCACACATCTAATTTTTAAAAGTAATCCTCTTTGCGCGTGCAAAACTGAATATATGATGGCAATAGAAACAACAAAATTCCCGCGCGTTCAAATTATTGCGCTCTAGTCTTTCAAGGTTCGATCCCTGGTAGGAACTCCAAAATTTCTGTGATGGCCTAACATCGTGAGGTCAATTGGGAAGCTACTTGAAATCAATATGTAAGCGAATTCCACTCTCAAAACTAGATGAGACTCGATGTGATGACCACGCGTCACCGAATGGGAAAACACTTCGGACTTTGTCCTTCAAAATTAATTTTACTGAATAACTGTAGTTTTCTTTAGAGGACCTAAACATGGCTTTTTTGCACAGTACAATGTTGTTTTCTTTCACCCTACTTTTATAGTTTTTCATTCAAAGGATTCCACTCCAGAAGCATGAGCATGACGCACTACTAAACCAGAGGTCCAAGGTTCGGACCTTTGACAGGTGTGGTTGCATCATGTCTCGCATCGCTATTCCTTCGGATCATCATTCAATCTCATCGTCGCATTTAACCCAAGAGGTAGAAAAGCGGCGTAAAATAACGAAATAGAAATTATTGATTGACTTGGTTCATTTCACTTCACTTTTCTGACACTTTTTGGCTAATCGTGAAGATGAGAATGAGTTAAGATTAACTTGATGAAAGGACCATCATCACAAAGAAGACACATTCTCAGGCCTGGATTCGAACACGGGACATTCTGCTTCGTAGCGTAACCTGCTAACCACTCCACCACGGAGTTGTCGGCCCAAATAGAAATGAAAATTAGAAAATGCCGTCTTGAATTTGCAGGAACCGAGTTCACCAGCAAGGGCAAAAGATTTTCGCTCCCACTAGGATAGACAAATAACAGAAAATGCTTGATAAGTAATTTGGTTCTCCATATTTCATGATATTATTATGGAAGTAACTATTATTCGCTATATAACTTTGGATTAATTTTGTTTGTATGTGTAGTCAACTTTCCCGCCTAAGCAGCAGTCACAACGTCTGCATTTCCGGGTGGGGGTCAGGGTTGTTAAAGGTTCAGGAATTTTCAATAAATTCAATTCCCATCCAGGAGAGAAAATCAGCAAGCGTAAATGGGTTCTGGACCGTAAAGAACCTCTTCATCTGTAACGTTTTCAATTCGGTCCATGAATTTTTTTCCAGATGAAAGTAGTTGTATTGATGATATTATAAACTCAGGAAAGTATGAACCCCCCCCAAGCAGGTTTGGCTATACTTAAAACAAGCTCAACATGAGCATATGAGTTTTTTGCTCAAGTGTGGAACCCTGCCTAATCCAAGATTTTTGTAAAAATGCCCTCGGGAATTTCCCGGGAAAGTATGACCCCCCTCAGATTGATGAGGCTATACTTGTAAAAGGTACTTCTGTGAGATTGTTGTCCATAAATTTGTTAAAAATATGCCCCTCTTGATATTTTTTTTGGCCACACTTAAAACTAGGCCAAAAATGCTCATATAAGCCATTTATACCCACACCCACCCACACACACCCACACCCACCCACCCACACCCACACATATTTACTTCCGGCCCGGGTGATCCAGCTCCGCCAATTTTTGTAGTAGAGTAGTAGTAGGTGAAATGGGCGATTCTGGACACGTCCTTTGACCTACTTTTTATTTTACGACGTTTTACGCACTAAACTAACCTACAATGAAAGAAAAAATGAACTAGTAGATGGAAAATGGCGGAGCTGGATCACCCGGGCGAGTCGTAGCCTTTTATGCTGTATATTTTAAGGTACCTTCACGATAAGAAAATTTTGCATTACATATCAGCTAGTATTGTGGGAGTGGCTGAAAAGTGTAGGTATGTTGTTGCAGTGCTCCTCATATTTTTTTAAAAAACACAAAAATATAGCAGATTTGTATAAATTGAATTTGTTTGATTTAATGTACAGAATTTTTTATTATTCATATTTACACACACACACACACACACATATACACACACACACACACACATACACACACACACACACACACACACACACACACACACACACACATACATATTTACTTCCGGTTTAAGTTCAATTGGGCACCAGGCACAACTTGTATATCTAGTATTAAGATAATATAATTCTTCTAGAATTGCTCTGTGACTCTCTCATTTCTTACATCATAAACATATGATTTTTCTCCTATGAGAATAACACTACATATAGTGTCATCAGGTAATGCCTCATGGAATTCACAGATAATTTTAATATTTGTCCTGTCATTCACCACAACCTGTTTCCTTTTTGAAGTGTTGATTACAAACATGGGTCTCTGTGCCTTGAATTCATCTGGAGTGTAATACATATCAGTATTGCCAGTAGTGACCCTTTTGAATGCCGAAAATGCCTCATATAATTTGAGGAAATCATCCTTGGACATGTCTAAATTGTAATTTTCTCTAGGAAATACCTCATTTCTGCCATTTTTAAGATATATGTTCTTGATGTTGCAGCTATCAAATTTACTTGAATTTTTTTCCTGATTATTGTGTCTTCCAGTCTGAAACAATACTACTACAAAATCCGGCATGTCATATTGAATACTGGAGAATGAATTTGTGGCATCAAACTCATAATATGTACCAGTTGCGGGCTTCTGTACACATTGATATGTATAAAATTGTAGAGGAATCTGTGGATTTTTTATTATATCTGCTTTGTATTTAAGAGCATAACTGGCCTCATATTCAACAACAGGGATTCTTAGCTCCATAGTCTGAATAATGCATTTGCCTGCATCTGGTAGGGTATTAGGCAGAGCTTCCCCTGTAGAGTTTAATGTGCTGTACCTCATCAAGGCATTGTTATCATTTGCAGCTCTTCTAAATGTAATTCTTAAACCACCCTTCCACATAATATCTTTGTAATCTGAGAAGAATCCTGGCAATAGGCGCATCGGGAACAGCACTGTGTGGTTCTTAGATAATATCTTATCACCAGCTTCAAATCCACCGATTTTGTAGTATGAAGCCTCGGTTTTGGATAATTTCAATGTGGCCAAAGCTGTGGAGGTAATGCCGGGATAATCTATTCTGTTTATAACAACGCCATGCTTTCTGATCTCAATTTCAGAGAATAGATGAGGCACAAAATTGTCTACCAATCTTATATTTGAGTTTGCCGGATAATTTGTTCCATCGAGCTTTACAACATCAAATTTGATGTATAGATCTGCTCTGTGGGGGTGTATAAATCCATCCCCTACATCAAGATCAACCTCAATTTCTGTGTTGGGTTGATTTAAATTTGCAAATGTCCTCCTGTTTGGGGGGAATGATTGTAGCTCATAACTCTCAATATTTTCCATTTTCTTCTTGTATGTATTTTTATTTAAATATTAATCTCTATGATTGCAGTTGTTGTGGCTCCAGCAAAATCAACTAATTCTTCTTTTTCATTAGTGACCATCAATTCAATGTTATCTATTCTATTATGGCACACAGGAAAATATAATGTTGGGGATGGATTGTAGATGATTGGCTCCATAAATTCGGAATTAGGTTTGAATGTTGCAATGATGCCGGTTTGTTTGTGAGTGCCTATGCCATTTGATTTGGTGATCATACCCTCAGCCACATTACAGTGAATATTTAGAGTCTCTATGGCCAAGAATTTAGGTATATTCATAGCAGTGTGTTTGATGCCTGGTTCAAGTTTTGTGTTGTTCTCAAAGCCCAACAGCTCTCCAATAGTACCCAGATTCACTGTTTCTGTAGCAGATACAATTTCTACCCTGTGAGTGACAGAATTTTGACTTAATACTACACCTCTGGGTAATTGAGCATTTAAAGTGGACAGATTATATTGCCCTGGAGTGATGACAATTTTTTCATCCCCAACTGCAATTGTATTGTTGTGGTGAGTAATATTGGGGATTAGGTACATGCCGTAAAATGCTCTGAGAGCTATTGTTTTGGGATACACTATGTCATCATGCAATTTGAGTTTCAATATTGAATTTTGGCTGGTGAGATGGAATACCCCCATGATGCTTCAGATACCACAAGGCTTTTTGAAAATCTTCAATTGATGGTTTATTTATTTGAGACATATATCTGAGAACAGATAAACACAAATGTCCACAATTAACATTTTTGAAGTTTTGAACACGGGCATTATTGTAATAAAGATTAGCTGAATTTAGATATTTTATTAAATTTTCAGGTGGAACACCTCCAAATGAATCAAACACAAATGCCTCATTTTTTAAATATTTAAGATAGCAAATCCAGTGAGTGCCCTGATTTTTGTACTCATCCAAATTAACAATGCCACACTCTTTGTTGAGTGGTTGTTCTGGTAAAGAATCAGACATGTACACACCTCTAAAATGTTTGATGCCCAGTGGCTTGATTAAAGCTTCAATATCTTGGTTTGTAAGCGGCTCTTGTTTTTTTTAAACTTATTCATGGCTCTCTTAACACCTTTGCCTTGTTTCTCCATTGCCAGGTTATGGCGCCTCTGCTCATCTAATTCTGCCTTATTTTTCTTGGCATCTATTACTGTTTTTGCTATGGCAGCTGAACCCCCGGCCAAGCTCCCAACAGCCCCGAGAGCAGCTAAGATGGCAGGGTTGGTAAATATGAATCCCCCCACATGTGATTTTTTTCTTGATTGCTGTAATTTTTTTAATTGGGGGGTACTAAGCAACAATTTCATACCATGACCCTTGGCAATACAAGAATTTTTTTTCTTGCGCTGCTTTTTTGTCAAAAGACTGTCAATAGTTTTAAGAGATTTGAGACCTGCATAAGGTATTTGATACATAACACCCTTGGCCTTCATTGTAGGTTTATTATATACATATTCACAACCCCCACCCCAGTTTTTGTTTGGTGCTCATAGCTATGGTGGTTCCCAATGCTGCTATTTTTTCACTCAAAGATGCATCTTTGCTTACAAATCTGCCAAATGCAGCCTCTTCTAATTTCTTATCTGCAACATGTCTCTTATCAAGATCAGAATGTGTGTTGTATGCAATATCATGGTCTCTACAAGCAGCATCTAAAGGATTAACACCAGGATCCCCTCTGTTTAATCTATGATCCAATTTTGTACCGGGACCACAATACTGATAGCCTGGAATATGTAATTCAAATGGCAACTTGTTTATAATGTCATTAACAAGGCCCCGACCCTCAGAAATATTCCAAAATTTAGGTGGTAGAGTATTAATAATTTTTATAAGATATCCAATCCCCTTAGTGTCTTTCACTATAAAATTAGACAATTTTGTGCTTATCATGTCCATAATTCGAACCTTTTCATTGTAAAAATTGTGGTTCCCAGCATTTTCCTCCCCAGCTATCACCAATAACCTATCTACAAGTTTCCTGACATCATCAACCCATACAAATTCTTTGGGCAGGGTGTTGTATTGTTTGATTCCACTGCCAGTCTTAATTTGTGACCATATGGGCTTGATTAAATTATTGTATTTTGCCCCACTGCTCGACTTAACCCTTTTTTGTGTGGGATCATTGTTCTGGTATAGAGCATCTGATTTTATTAATATTTCTTTGTAATCCTCATAATCTTGATCTGTATAGCTGCCAGGCCTTTTCCTAGTCATCAGTTCCCACAATCCAGGTGTTCCGGTGTACTTAACAAAAGCACCTTTTTCTCCGAGACGAGATTCTGAATATACAATTATATCATCTCCCATAAATGTTACTCTGAAATTGCCAATTCTATGTATGATGCTGCCATCAAGCTCTGTGTCAGCATACAAGCCAAAAACCTCATCTTTATTGTCTTTAGGAGTGGTTAAATATTTTTGAGCAAGAAGACCCAATTCAATAGGATCCTGGGTAGCTTCAATTCTTCTAGGAGCAATAGGACTAGGTGTATGAATACTGGAAAGTGGGGTGAATGGATAATCTAATATGTTCCTTGCAGCTACAGGTACAAGCTCTGTGAGCAAATTTTGATTTTGCTCTGTAACAGTTTTGATATTCTTACCTAAATTATTAATAGCATCAATTACAGGCTGTTCTGTTTGTTTGTGTTTTTCATAAATTCCTCGGTTCTCTGATTTCCATCCCTTAAATCTTTTTACAAGATAATCTCTTAATTTAAGATCATCAATGATTGGCCTTTTCATGTTTATTTATATACGTCTCTACGTCTAGAAAATTGTTAATTTTATTTCTGTATTTGCCACTATTGGGTGTTCTTGTCATATCAATTGTGACAAACCCATAACTGTCCTGGCTCCAGCACTTGCTGCAAAACTTGGAAAAATCATTGTAGCTCAAGTCCCCACCTACATATTCATCATGTATGTGTTTGAGGTTGGTATGATCTTGATGAAACACACATATAAAATTGCTGTTGTCCCGGATCAGTTGCTTGGGTATTTTTGAAAAAGTCTGTGCCAGGTAGAAGCAATCAATGTTTTTGTGCCGGCCCTGTGTAAAGAAGTTCCTAACCTTGTTTTGATTATCCAATATAATGTCATCAAACACAACAACAGAATTATCGAGACAGTCATGAAGTGGCTTAACATCTGGTTCAAAAGTGGCAATATCCAATCCATCATATAGCTTCATCAGCTGCTGATATTTTAATTGTTCCAAGCTCTTAGAGAAGATATACAAGTGCCTGTTTTTCCAGTCTAACCAGTTGGGTGCCAATAAAAAATTATCAACCATTAGTGTAGTTTTACCACAAGCAGATGGCCCAACAATAAGACACCTAATATTATCAGGCAGCAAGTTGCCATTTCTCTTATTCTGCTGTTCAGGTTCTGGCAGCCTCTTTATAACATCCCAGGTGTTCATATTATTATTTTGTTTGCATCGATCCAGCTGTGTTCTGGAAGTCCTAGCCATTTGACAAATAATTTGTTGCCTTTTCTGCGGATGATTTTTTCTATGAGATATGTGTCAGGCTGTTTAGTTTTGCTGAGCTCTTGTTCATAGAACCTGCCTTTGAGAATTTCTCCTCGGTGATCCTTTATTATATATGTGTTAAGGGTCCCGGGTTTAACTTGAACCACTGTAAATAATTCACTGCTCCAGTTTCTTGTAAAGCCTCTCTTGAATAAGTGCTTATATTTGCTGATTCTTACTTGATCACCCACCCTGTATTTGGCCTTTCTTGTTGTTGGCTGATATTTAGGATAATAAACAGTGCTGATCAATTTTTGCTCATCAGATGAAGTTACTTCAGAGGGTTTCATGTTGATTGTGGAATGGACCGAGTTGTTATATTTATGTAGAAGTTCTGGAAGAATATTAATCCATTTATAATTACCCTGCAGTGTAAATTGTTTATACATAAGATTTTTTAAGGTTCTGTTGAATCTCTCTACAATTGAGGCCTTGAGGTCACTGTAACTCGAGTAATGTTGTATTGCCTGGCTTTTAATAAATTGTTGGAACACTGAATTATAAAATTCTTTGCCATTATCTGTTTGCAAATAGCGCGGTGATCTTCCACTCTGATTGATGATTGTCCTGAAGGCTTCTGTAACACATTTTCCAGTCTTGGATTTGAGTGGCACAGCCCAGGCAAATTTTGAAAATGTGTCTATTACAGTGAGTAGATACTTGTAGCCCTTGTTGATTTTGTCTAAGTTTTTCAACTGCCCACTTGCCATTTCAATCAAGTCGCTTTGCCATAAATCATCTATGCCCTTTGTGACTACTGGGAGTCTCTTATAATTATGTCGGGCTTGTCTGTGTAATTCATCAACAATAATTTTTCTAGACATAATATGTAAACAAGAATATTGCAACTATGGGGTGTTCAGCAGCTGAGACTGCAGGATTTTCTAAATATAATTTGTCCCCTATTTGTATTTTAAATTCCAAAGAGCCATCATCTTCAGTATAGGCTGTTTCTAATGTATTGGGATCTGTAAAATCCTCCAATTCCACACTGGTGATTTTCACTTTGTTATCAGCATTTGTTATTGATAAGGTAGGGTAGTGGTGTGCCTGAGGCTGAAGCCAATATTTGATCTTGATTGGTCTCAATGTGCCCCCAACAAAAAATTGGTAATAAAATTGTGCAGGGGACAGCATATATATTTTGCCTCCTGGTGTAAATGGTGAATCATATTCTTTGTTGGGGATGCTGTACAATTCAAGAATTACTGAATGTTTAGGATTTTCGATTATGCCTGTTATTTCCTTTTCTGCTGTGAGCAATCTGCTTGTTACAGATTCAAGGTGCTCATTGATGGTCCTAACAACATCATCATGGCCTGGCTTGATTTTTATGTCCACAGCAAGTCTCTTGTATTGTTGCACAATCTCTTGAAGCTGGGTGGCAAAAACAGACAAAGCATTTGCTTGATTGGATTCCATGGTCCCTAGCTGTTGCTTGATATTAGCTACAATTTGTTGCAAATTTTCAACAATTGCCAATTTTGAATTTTGAGCAGTAAGATCATGGACCTGTCTTCTGATATCCTCAAACAGGGCATGCAATTCATTAATATGTTGATTTGTTGGTAGAGTGGCCACTGTCTGTGTGAGATGTTTGATCTCTGCCTGGATATTCTTGATATCTTCTGATTTCAATATCCTATTCACTGCCCTCTTTATATTTTTAAGTTCCTGTGATGTAGGCAGATTTGAGACTGTATTTTGCAAAAATTCAAGTGCCAATTTCACAGTGTTTAATTCAGATGCATCAGCCACATTTTGCATAGCATTTTGGAGCAGGGCTATATCTGCCTGAGAGGGTGTGGATTGTTGTAAAATTTCAAGTTTTGTTTGAATATCATCTATCAAGTGATGAAAATGAGACAGTTCAGATTCAGTGTTGAGGTTTTCAAGCTTTGTGATTTGTTGCTGGACACTGACAAGGGTATCTACAATCCCAGGCAATCTGGATTCTAGTACATTTGCCAAATCACTTTGCACTGCTGCTATTGTACCTTCAAGGTAGGTTATGGAACTTTGAATTTTTCCAAAATCTTCATATGTTTCAAGTTGCAGCTTAATATTTGCTACACTCCGAGTTATTGCATTCAAAGCATCAGAAGATGGCAAATTGTTCATAAAATTTTCAAGTGTCTCAATTTTTTCTTTAACCTCGGCTATGGCATTGTTCAGAGGGTCCAGATTAGGTATTTGGAGTGACTGAATCTGTTCCTTTAGAGTGGAAATTACTAGATCAAAATCTTCTTGTGATTTTATGCTTTTGACAATTGTTTGGAGCTGTGTCTGGACATTATTTATCTGCTCTTCCAATTGCTGTTTCAATTGCTCAGAGTTGGTAGCCTGGGTCTTAAATTTGGCTTGAAGAGCTGCAACAGCTTCTTCCAAACTTTGAAAATTATCCAATGTAGCCAGGTCAGTATATTTCTGAAGCAATAATTTGAGTTCAGAATCAATTTTAAGAAGAGGGTCCATGCATTGTGATTGCAAATTTGTAATTTCTAATTGAAGACTGGCATTGAGTGTTGTTTGTAGAGTTTGTAAATCACTTCTTAATTTCTTGACTCTGACATCAAGCATCAGAATCTCATCACTGTGATCTTCATGTCTTGTATGGCCAAAAATATCATTAGGCATTTTTGATTTAGTAGTTATTTATTATAGAGTATCTGATTCTTAATTCTATAAAAAAGGGTATAAGCTTGTCATAGGATCCAGGGACCTCAATATATAAGCAGTCACCAGCAGAAACAGTATAAACAGTGCCAGAAACCATGTTTGAGTGCTTAATTCTGTAAATATTTCTCCCTACTGAAATTTTAACATCACCCTCAGGGGTTGTAATAAATTGTAATTGCCCACCTACAGGTAATTGGTAATGATTTAAATTATTGTTAAATATGTACAATGTTTTGCCTGTTTCATCATCAATATCTGTAAGTATGCTGTTCAGATGAATAATTAACAAGCCACTCAGTTTAGACAGCATATCAGAAGAGGGTTGTGGGGTTGGCAGCTCCATAATAGCCTGTTTTTTGAACCCAAATAAGTTCATAGGCATGTTTATTTATTTCAAATCATGCTCTGTGCTTGGGCATTGATTGCCATTTTTCAAATCACAATGACCCCATGGTAGAGTATGTATGCCACATGATAAAATGCATCTCTTATCATCATGTGGGTCCAGAGCCACTTTTCTTACAACATTTGAAGTCAATAAGTGATCCACACTCTGGATTCTGGATTCTGATGTTTTGATTGAACTCTGGGATTTGAGGCAATTTTTATAATCTTCAAATTGGAGCTTTTTTTCAACAGTTACTTTGCCAATACCCTTGGCCTTTTTGGCAGCAACACCACTACATGTTATAAAACTGTACACCTTGGCACTTAACCCAGCAAATTCCACAATAACATCACCAAGTGTCTCATCTTTTAACTTGCCAGGCACTTTTTTGTTGTGGGGTTGAATCCTTGTATGTTCACTGGTATCAAAGTATTTAATCAATTCAGGCTGTGCAATATCTTGATATACATCTTCTGTTTGAATATCAAGAACAAAACTATCCGTGTCCATGTACATTAATTTTACACGATCCTTATAAAAAGGTTTGAACACATCGTAATACAATTGGAACATATGTAATTTGGCCAAATCCAATATTGCAGCCCCTACATAAATAGGTTTATCAAACTTAATCTTTGTTTTTTTCATGTTGAAAAGTACCATATTCTCATCATAAATTCTTCTGTAATTGAAATTAGGCTTTGCAACCAATTTTTTGCTCAGGCTGGGGTCAGTAATTATTTTAACATCGGTATGTTTTCTGACATTTTCAATTGTTTTGCCATATACTGAATTCACCATCAATTTAAACAAGCCCTTATCAAATTCGCTCTTTGCAGATGTTCGAAGCTCCGTGTTTGTATCAATATATGGTTTCAACCATTCTGAGTGCCTGAACCTTAAGACTTTGCCAAGTTTGGTCACTTGAACACCATGTTTCATCAGGAACTGGAGGTACTTGTAATGTATGACATAGCCCTGTTTTGACTCCAGTGTCATCATGAGCTTCTTCTGTTTAGAGCCAGGTGAGCACTGAACCTCGGGAATTGGGGGCAGATCAGAAAATTTCTTATGTAAATGATTAGGAATTGCCAGATCAACCTCTAAGAATAGGCCACACTCACTATCATTAAAACCCTGAAGATCCTCAATATTAAAATTTTCAACCCACTCAAGCCCTGCATATGGCAATTTTTGCATCATGGCATGACCATAGAGGCTGTTGGCATCTACATACGCTATATAATTTGATGGTAATTCTGGATCATAATTGGGAATATGCTTGTTATTTGCTCTGGCATATCTCTGAGAACATTGCACCATGCCTCCTCTTATACCTTGCTCCATAAACAAGTACATATCTTGATCTGGGATCAAATCCAATTGCTTTTTAGTGTTGAAAAACATTGCAGCCCATGCTAGGCCCGGGGCACTGTAAAAATACACTGGGTCCAGTCCATAATTTTGCATCGAAGATTTTCTGAATGTCTGCAATATATCAGCTAAGAGGGTCACATCAAGTTTCAAATATGAATTGTGATAATCAGCAAATGTCTGGCATTTTAAATTGTTCCACATCAATTGGGCATGGTGATAATCATCATCAGTGATTCCAGATCCTCTGATTTTGCTGTAAAACTCTTCTTGTGGTGGCAGGGAGCACTCATCAAATTTAGAAAAATCTGTAACATAATCATATGGATATACACCCTTCCGCCTAATTAATTTCAGGTCCTGATTTGGAAACAAAGCACATGTGATTTTGAATTGATCATCAGATAATTGAGTGGCCAGTGTAGCCAGGCTATCCGATAAAATTCTGTATGAATCAAGAAATCTTATGTGAATAGGAACACCATTAACTTTAATTATTTTGCTAATAGATATATATTTCTCATCATTTTCAGCTAAAATATTTAAATTCTGCTTCTCAAACCCCTCATATCTGATTAGATGATGGAAATCATAATTGGATGCTCCATGGCAAAATATTGGGACAAATTTTGGTCTCTGGATCTTAATATTACAGCTATTACACAGGGCCATTTTGAATTTACCATCTGTATGAGAATGTTGTTTCTCTGTTAAAGGCATCATAGGTTTTGATTTTAATAAAATATTAGATGCTATGTCACGGCACTCATTTTCTATTCTATGTGCAAATATTTTGATAGCATCTGGCCCCATGTATGAATATTCTTTGGTAACAACACCATCCTGTACAACCACATAACAAAAGCTGGAAGGTTCATGTAGCTGGTATGGTGTAATTGAAGATTCTTCAGGATCTGGATTGCAGGATGCAAGAGATTTGAGATTTGATTCAGAATCCCAGACAATATATGCTGGGTGTTCCAACAAGGCTTCAAACTTTTTGAATTTGCAATTTTCACTTGGATTGGGCATCACCATATGAACAGGTTTATGATTTTTACAGTATTTCAGATGCTCAATTAACTTGTTTTTTGCAATTTCTGTATTCACTTCCCGAACCCCATTTACCATTTTTTGACCATCAAGTACAGTTAAACATCTTCTGCACAACTTAAATATTCTATTAGATTTGTCTAGTTGTGTTCTCACTAAAGCTTCAAGATTATGTATCAGAGTGTAATGATTTGTGCCATCCCCTTCAATTAAGAGCAGATCAATCGGAACAGCAGATTCATCATCAATTGTACTGATTCTGAGAGGTGCTATCGGGCAATTGCCAGTGGAACAAATAAATACATTAATAGATAATTGTTTGCCATTAATATCCCGGGCCTTTTTTTCAAATTTATCAATATTCTGAACAGACATTGGATATTCTAAACCCTCCATTGCATCGTCAAAAAGATGTTCATGTTGTTTGTAATAAGTTATTCTCTCAGGATTTCTTAAAACTGGAAACAAAGCAGCTAATATACACCACAAAAAGCATTTCTGGTCGGTATTTTCAATATTAATTACGGCTCTTTTGTTTTTAATATTGTCAGGTAATGGTAGATATGTAGATCCTTGTAATGGAGTAAATTTAGAAATATTAACATATAACTTGTGTGGAGAGCCACATAGGCTCCATCCAGACTCTTTTGCCGCAAATTCAGAGTGTTTAATATTCAATTGATCCATCAATCTGTTTATTATTGTGTCTGAATTTGCATTTGAATATACCGGTACAGTTTCTGTTATGTGGGGCTGTGTAAATTTTGTGCCGTTTGGTTTCTTATATTGTGTATACAATTTGAGGGACAGCTTATAAGAACTATTTTGTGCATTAAGAATTGCCTGCAGATCAGGATTTACACTGCTCAAAAAATTCTGAATACCACATCTTGGCTCTGATACAAACCGATAATCCCTAAGTTGGGCATTAAAACTGCTATGGATAGGTGCAAAACATAGCTGCTTTGCTGCTCTGGCATTAATAGGTGCTTCATGCTTCCTTTTGAGACCAGATGTGGATGGTTGTGGGGGCAATATTGATGACTGTGCAGAACAAGTATTTTTATGTGTATATGTGAAATATTCCATGCTGTATTTTCTATTGCATTTGGGGCAAATTTTTGTGGGAGTTCTGTATTTGTCTGGGTTACAAATCTTTTGGTGCTTGGCCCAATTGGGGCTGGATATATTCTTATTGCATTGATTACAATATTTTTGATTCGGCATTTTTGTTGTTGGTTTATTATATATATTTCTTGGGATTCAAATCAAAATTCTATGCTTAATAAAAAATATCAGTTGGGTTCAGCTGTGTGATTTGTGTGTGTGTGTGTGTGTGTGTGTATGTGTATGTGTGTGTTAATATTTTTTGGCTTTGGTATTTATATAAAATTTCTTGGGTTTCAAATCAAAACTCTATGCTTAATAAAAAATATCAATTGGGTTCAGCAGTGTGCTTTGTGTGTGTGTGTGTGTGTGTGTGTGTGTGTTTGTGTGTGTGTGTGTGTGTGTGTGTAAATATGAATAATAAAAAATTCTGTACATTAAATCAAACAAATTCAATTTATACAAATCTGCTATATTTTTGTGTTTTTTAAAAAAATATGAGGAGCACTGCAACAACATACCCACACTTTTCAGCCACTCTCACAATACTAGCTGATATGTAATGCAAAATCTCTTTATCATGAAGGTACCTTAAAATATACAGCATAAAAGGCTACAAATCACCCGGGTGATCCAGCTCCGCCATTTTCCATCTACTCTACTACAAAAATTGGCGGAGCTGGATCACCCGGGCCGGAAGTAAATATGTGTGGGTGTGGGTGGGTGGGTGTGGGTGTGTGTGGGTGGGTGTGGGTATAAATGGCTTATATGAGCATTTTTGGCCTAGTTTTAAGTGTGGCCAAAAAAAATATCAAGAGGGGCATATTTTTAACAAATTTATGGACAACAATCTCACAGAAGTACCTTTTATAAGTATAGCCTCATCAATCTGAGGGGGGTCATACTTTCCCGGGAAATTCCCGAGGGCATTTTTACAAAAATCTTGGATTAGGCAGGGTTCCACACTTGAGCAAAAAACTCATATGTTCATGTTGAGCTTGTTTTAAGTATAGCCAAACCTGCTTGAGGGGGGTTCATACTTTCCTGAGTTTATAATATCATCAATACAACTACTGATGAATTTAATTTCGGTCCGGGAACCTTATTTTCTGAAGAATTTAAATACGGTCAACGAACATTTTTTTCCGGATCAGTTTAAATAGGGTCAAAGTTCCACAATGAAATGAAACAATTCGCAACTTGGTACGGATTTAGATTGTGCGAGAGAAAAGGTTCCGGTCCTATAACGGAATCCTATAGAACAAAGAAGAATGTATGCGTTCCCTAATCTTTAACAATCCCAGGGTTGTTAATGGTCCAGGTATTGTAAATAAATTCATTTCCCATCCGGGAGAGAAAATCAGCAAGTGTAAATGGGTTCTAGGCCTCAATTCGGTCCAGGAACCTTTTTTCCGTATGAATTTAAATACGGTGCAGGAACTCTTTTTTTCGGTAAAATTTAAATACGGTCCAGGAACCTTGTTTTCCGGCTGAATTTAAACACTGTCCAAGAACCTTTTTTCCAGGATCAATTAAAATTCGGTGCAGGAATATTTTCAGAATCAATTTAAACATGATCCAGTAACCTTTTTTTAATGGAACAATACACTACTAGGACCGAATTTAAATTGTGCGAGAAGAAAGGTTCCGGTCCTGCAACGGAACCCAATAAAACCCATAGAAGTTATAGGTAGATAGACCTTTGACAACCCCAGTGAAGGCTAAATGAAGAAAAATCACAAAATATGCAGAATTTTGAAACGTATTATTTCTAGAGCATGCACACTACTATATAAAGTTAACTACATACCTCGTTCCCTTCCTTAATTGAAATGTGACTTATTCTTCATCACATGCGAGATCAACCGCCCTGGGAGTCAAACCAGTTCTCCTGTGTGGTAGTCGGACACCAATTTAGAAAGTCAATGTGTTGGACATTTGGTCGATCAGTCGATCCTACTTTAATTTCTTCGAGAGGAAAACGAGCTGGCAGCTTCACACTCGATATTTCACTTCGCCTACCCCCGTGGCGGAGTGGTTAGCACATCATGCTACGATGCCACGTGTGCCGGGTTCGAATTCCGGACTGAGCATGGGTGTTTGTTGTGTCCATTGATCAATTTAATCATATCATCACTCATCCCCATCTTCGCAATTAGCCAAATGTGGCAGAAGAGCAAAGTAAAATGAACCAAATCAATCGAAATTTCACTCGCAATGCATGAAAATGAGATCTCAAGCACTCCGTGATCCTACCGGAATCTCACGTTTACAGAAGCTAACTATAAAACCACTTCTCGGATCAAACTCTTCTTCGAACTAGCTGACAGTCATCAATTGTCGACCAATCAACACAGTAGGGCAAAAAGAAGCAGAAGGATATAAAGTCGGTACATTACAAAGGCTTATTATGGCCTTTCCCTTCATTGCAGGTTATGAGCACAAGGGTTGAGTGTGGTAACCTGAAGGAACCGCGACATGTTTGTCATTCATCTCCAGCCAGAAAAGGGACAAACAGTAGAATTTTGTCTCTTGCAATTTGAAAAGCCTATGTCCATGCTGAACCATAAAATAATTAACCCAGAAAGTCCTAGCTACCTGCAGTGCGTTTCGGCAACCTCACATGTCTTTCCAGTGACTTATTGCAAGGGTTTGTTATTGTACTTGACTCAACAAAATAAGCTTACTGTGTGAGGCAGATTCATACGAACCAAAAATACACAAAATAATAATAATAATAATTTACTTCAAAATTACAAAAATGTATTTACTTGTTCTTGTTTAAATTTTCGATTCTTCAAAAAGTTTGTTAAGGAGTTGAGTTGGTGATTTTAAGTCCACTTTATGCACAGTAAGGCAAATCGGTTTGGTTTGGTTTGGTTTGAGTTGGTGTTTTAAGTCCACTTTATACACAGTAAGGCTAATCGGGACTGGACCTACAGTTTAAAGTAAGATCCAGACCAATGTGTACCTCCACCCATGTATCGAACCCGGGACCCCTCGATTACAAGGCAACGACGCTATCACTGCGCAATCGGGGAGGCATCGTTTGTTAAGGAAGATTCTCAAAATCGGTCTTCACGATATCGAGAAAAATATGCGACTCGAGAAATCGTACAGTTTGTGAAGATAATTACTTTTAACACGTTGCGTGTTTTAGACTGTTCCAATAGTAGAATAGATATTTGGTGCGAATAATACTACTTACCTGGAGATATGAGGCATCCTGCCACCATTATACTTATTTAGCGTGTATTGCGCTCTGATTCGGGACCAGTTGTAACTGTTTGCATACATGTGGTTTACCGCTGCACAAGCGGTCGTTCTTCAATCTACTCAAGCTCAAAACTTTGTTTGGACGCAACGGCAACACTCAACGCCCAAACCTGCCTGTTGTTGACCTGCGACTGCTAGGGGAGGAAAGACAGCTTACTCAAAATTTTGATAAACAACGAAGTTCTAGGTTCCTACACTGACATCCACTATAGCTAGAACCAGGAAAACGAGAAATAACAAAATTGCTCAAAAACTATTTTGCAATATTTGTCATGAAAGTAAAATTTTCAGCAAATGTAGAACAGTTTGCCGGGGCCACGTGAACGTTTCGGGGGGCCAGAGCCCCCACGGGCCCTACCCTAACGACGTCCCTGGCCAGCCAAGAATTCGGTATAATTTGAGGTACTAATTCCCCTTCATGCCACAGTTAAATGATTATGAATGGATTCCAAAAAACATTGATTGCCATCGCAATGTGGTAGCTAATAGAAATGGCGGCCAATCAAAGATGGCGGATGTTGACATTTGAAAAAATAACTATATCTCTGAAACGAACGTCCCGATCTTAACGAACTTTTTTTTTAAAGGAACACATATTAAGATTTCCTTTTTAAAAAAGTTCGTTGAGTTCGGGTCGTTCTTTCAGAGATATAGCCATTTTTTTCAAATGTCAAAATCTGCCATCTTTGATTGGGCGCCATATCTATTAGCAACCGCTTTGAGATGGCATTCATGGTTTTTTGGTATCCTTACACACCCATATAAGTGTGGCATTAAGGAAAATTAGTACCCCCAAATTATACCGAATTCCTGATTTTGGCGACTTGGCCATTGATTACAAGTACATTGTATTTACATTGTGTAAAGCAATACTGTATTTTCCCTAGTGCATGGTGTTACGTCTTTAAGTAGCGGCAGTTTTATCTCTTAATACCTCTGAATTTTGCGTTGACGAATAGTTTTATTTGTGTAGAGTTATATAGTTCTAGCTTAAAAACTAATATATATTTCTTGAATTGTATTTGAAATATTTCATTTAACTATGTGTTCAATAATATATTTCTTGTAATTATTTATGCTGCCATCTATTATTCAAATTACAATCTCTCTTCATTGATTTCATATAATCATTAATTATCCTTGTTATCACGATTAGTAATAAAAGATTGGCGTAGAATCAATAATTCAAATTAAATTAAGAACACATCGATTTGTTGTTCGTCTTTCGATGTATAGAACAAAATTAGCTATGGTCATTTTGTGACACACAATATAGCTCCTATGGTGGGATTTTCAGTAGTTGTGTTTGCCCTGATTGTCAGTTGTGTGCTGTGAAGTGTCTCTGTAGTTTGTTCCTCTGTGGTATTCCTCTGCGACCTTATAACTTCCCCCTTCTGTAAGCAGCATCCGATAGTTTTTTTTCTATGTTATAATATCGGATAAAGCTGAAAAGGGACGTACTGCAAAATTTCAGAGTTTTTATGAAATAATTTAACGATACTGGTAGTATGAATGAAACTGAAGAAAATGAGAGCTACCAAATTCGCATATGAATGGAAAACAATGTAATTGTTTCCATGTGATTTCATTTTTCTCAGTTCCTGAT
The DNA here is from genome assembly GCF_977018435.1 of Lepisma saccharinum. Taxonomy (NCBI): domain Eukaryota; kingdom Metazoa; phylum Arthropoda; class Insecta; order Zygentoma; family Lepismatidae; genus Lepisma; species Lepisma saccharinum. Next base: position 46,334,790 of record NC_139246.1, read on the forward strand.
AATTATAATGGAAGTAAAAATATTTTCGGTTAGAATTCGCTTATTTACGATTATTCAGCATTTCTGGACATTTTGAAAAAAGTAATATATTTTGGTAAGTGCTAATCGTTTAAGATTTAAATGAGAACCCATTTTCTTGCAATAATAGATATGACAGATCTCACCATTATTATTGATACAACGGTGAATTACAACACACAAGTGGCAAACAAAAGAGTCAGGAAGACCCTAACGATCATTCTTGCTTGTTTATGTAATCGTCAGAGAGAACTGAAAGGTAAGTTTAAAATGCCATTTTCACCTTCATTGAGAACGTTTTTATCAATTGATAACGTTTTTATTTCTCTCTGACACGCACTTTATTCGTAACAGACCTCCCTTGTTAGAATATATTCTACGTGAGTGATATATCTCTATCTTTCTATACAGTTTCTAGAAAAATGTTAATAACGGAGCATACTACCGCACAGGGGTATTCATAAAAAAAAATAGTTTAGGTGCCTGACTACAATGCGACAGACTCCGGGTTCGATCCTCGGTGGGGGAGAACCAAGATTTTTTTCCACCTGTTGAAGCGGCTCCAGCGTCGTATAAAGTGGGTATCTGGAGGAAACTCTGGGGTGCAGAGGATGTCAGGGAAGTGGTGCTCATCACATCACCCCCCCCCCCCCTTTCGACCATGATCAAGAATGTGTGAGGCTCTAACTCCGCACCCCACATACGCCTTCATGGCATGGCGCAAAGCACAGGAGAGCACTTTATCTTGTAATAAATATAAATATACGAAGACTTATTTGATGTACCCGTAACATAAGTAAAAGACATGTTAGTCTTCACAAAATATTTTATTACAATTAATGATCGATTTGTGCAATTTGCTTGCAAGAAAACTTTCAGCATAAAGAAACTGTAAAAGCAACTTACAGTTACTTTTGAAGTACAGATAACTGTAACTAGTTACCTTTTTAAAAGTAACTTTCCGAACACTGCAATACACGTGTGATTTCAAATGGCCCTCGCAAGTAAATATCCAAAGGTTTTAAATCGGGCGAGTGTGGAGGCCAATCAATTGATCCACCTCTACCGATCCACCACCAGGGTACCTTCGATTCAGCTACCTCCAGGCAACAAGACTCAAGTGTGAAGTAGCCCCATCATGCATGTAGTGTGTTTGGTGACGTATGTTCAATGGAACATCTTCCAAGATAACAGGCAGGTTGCTTGCCAGAAATCGTCTGTACATCGGTCCCGTAAGTCTATGGGGAAGTACTTGGGGTCCGAATAACATGTCATGAAAATGCAGGCCCAGATATTTAGGGTGAATCTCACTTGCTGATGTGGTGGAATACGTGCATGTGGATTTTCCTCAGTCCATACATGCTGATTATGGAAGTACACGATTCCATTTTGTGTGAACTGTGCTTCCTTCAACTGTGAGGATCACTAAGGCAGGAAAGTTAGGAGTTGTAGCACATTGCTGCATAAAACATTTGCAGAACACGACACGTGCAGGGTAACCTGCTGGTGATAATTCCTGTACACGTTGCAGATGGTAGGGATACAACTGTTGTTTTCGCAATACTCTCCAGATGGTGGAAAAAGGAATATCCACTTGCATTGATAACCTTCGTGTGCTGATTTCAGGAGTTGCAGTCACAATATCCAGATCTCCTCTTCTTGCACAGAAGTCGTAGACCGAGGTCGTCCTCTTTCAACAACACGAGGTGCAAAATTGCCGAATTCACACAGGCGGCAATGGATACTCACAAATGTTTTTCTATCTGGGCATCTTCGGTGTGGGTACCTTTCGTGGTACAAACGACGGACCTCTACAGCATTGCCATCTGCCAAACCATACATGAAGTGCATATCTGCTCGTTCCTGTTGTTGTTCATGGTCTCAACAACGTCCACTCAGCATGTACCTATCATCAAATACCTAGTTGTGTTACATGAAACCACCTGTGGAAGATAGACAAAATCCAGACAGCCTATAACTCGGAAACCAAACATTTCCGGACCTATTTTCATATAAACGTTTTTCATTGTTTACATGTAAGGAACACTGAAGTTATGCCACCTATTTCTGGGACACCCCGTATGTATGTATGTATATACGTGAATGCACGAAATATGATGTAAGTAACTGGTTTACTCGCCTAGCGAATCGACAACTTTACTTTTACCGTCATTGGCCAATGCAATGGCGAGACGCTTGCAGAATTGGTAGGCCGTGGAAGTGCGAAGTGTCATACGCTTCTTTTGGGCGAGGAATGTTCCGGCAGCGGATATTCATCGTCAAATCCTAGAAGTGAGAGTGTTATCAGTAGACAACATGTTGCATTTGACATTTGACCCGAGAAAGGAGGATGTGCCAAGCTGCCATAGTGCACACAGAAGAAGTTTAAAGTGACACCGTCGGCTGAAAAAGTGACGGCCACCGTCATCCTGGTAAACAACCCCCCCCATACACTCCGGACTTGACTTTTTCCTTTTTCTCCAGCTGAAAGAGCACTTGTCTGGAACACGGTTGGTCTGTAATGTGTGTGTTGCCTTCTTAGAATACATCATCAATTAATACCACGTCATACTGTGTTTTTTTTTTCATTTGTTCTTGTAACCTTTTTTTCTTATCCATCCACGTGTGTGTGTGTGTGTGTGTGTGTGTATATCTATATATATATATATGTGTGTGGGTGGGGGGGGGGTGTATGTATATATAGTATGTATATATTGTGGAACGATTCAAGGGAGACTCTGTAAAAAGGTAAAATCTCTCTCCAGACATCGGTACTCGGCCAAGAGACAATACAGTGCACAACGCAACATTCCACAAATAGCGGAAGCACATGACGTCGGGAGACTCTGCCAACTTCGTTACTACCAGGTTCAAACCCGTCATCGGCTGGCAAATACGGAAGAGCTGAGCATGGAGGAAGTATTTGACAGCAGCTTAAAAGAGGTAGCCACTAGAATTCGAGAGTCAGAAGTCATTCAGTCAGTCAAATTTGAGAATTCAGGAGCACCTCACGAAAGTTACCAGTTACTACACTCTATCAGGTCTCAAGCTCGGCTCAGGACTCCGAGACGTAACTTTCGCCTACGGCAACCGCGAGTTGACGAACTTCAGTACCACGGCTTGTAAGTTGCAGCCGTCGTTTGGGCGTCTTCTCTCGAAGATCAGCTTGTGTTTCGTCGCCTGCCACGGGCAAGAAGACCGTGGGCTCTCGAACCCAGGACTCCGTGCTCGGTCGTCTGACGTCTACACGCTACCGCTAGGCCGAGAGATAAGATGTACATCGTCGATATCCCTTGAAATCTTTCCATTCCATGCCAGAAGCCTGTCAGAGAGATCTTATGCATCAATATATGTCTTCATTTATTGTTGTAACCTTTCTTCTGATCCATCCACGTATATATAAATATATGTTTGTTTGCGTGTCTGTATATATATACAGGGTGACTGGTAATTAGATGTATTCCCTGAAAGGGGTTAAAGTAGAGACAATTTGCAATAAATTTGACAATATGATACCCCGTCCGAAAATTAGTAGTTTTCGAGATAATCGAATTTCTTTTGTTTCTTTAAAAAATGACAATTTTTCACATAAAAGGATGAATTGAAAAAAGACTGCTCATTGTATGGAAGTTATTTCAGCGTTTTCTGATAGCTAACAAATAAGTGGTTCGTTGAAAAAAAAGATTTTCCCAAATAACAATCACATGTAAGTAACGGGTGGGTCTAAACTTACAAGTCATGATAAAAAATTGCACTCTTAGTTTACTTGGCAACGTATTAATAACAAAAATGGTATGACACGAAGCGTACAAATTACTTTAATTACTTCCTTGTGACATCTGCTATCCAACAAGGTACAAATGTTACTAACATTCACATTTGTGTACAAGAAATAATACTTAATTTATCTTCATGTGAATGGAATCAATGAACAATACAATTAAAGAACATTACAGGTCTTGCTCAAAGTGAGCACCTCCATTTCGAATACAGGCAGGTTTTTACGGACATTTGGTCTCTTAACTCGTGATGTGATGGTGACCTTGACGTGTTGCAGCTGTTAAGATCCTCTCCCTGAGCTCTTCTTGCGAGTTTACCGGTGCCTTGTCATGTGGCTCCAAATGTAAAAGTCGCAAGGCGTCAAGTCGATCGGGGGATCGAGCTGGGCAGTCATCATGCTGATAAATCATGTCACGTCTTGTAGCTAGAGGCGCATCCTCCAACAACATTGCCATCCCGTTCCTCAAAAATTGTTCATAGGTGATGCCATTTAAGATTTGGGGCAGGAAAAATGGCTCGATCAAATGATTGTTGATTGCGCCCATCCATACTTCTGCGACAGTGGCTGGATGAAAATTACCCAAAGAAATGGATTGGCCGAGGCGGCCCGATTCCCTGGCCGGCTCGATCCCCCGATTTGAAGCCTTGCGACTTTTACATTTGGAGCCACATGACAAGACACCGGTAAACTCGCAAGAAGAGCTCAGGGAGAGGATCTTAACAGCTGCAACACGTCAAGGTCACCATCACATCACGAGTTAAGAGACCAAATGTGCGTAAAAACCTGCGTGCCTGCATTCGTAATGGAGGAGTCCACTTTGAGCAAGACGTGTAATGTTCTTTAATTGTATTGTTCATTGATTCCATTCACATGAAGATAAATGAAGTATTATTTCTTGTACACAAATGTGAATGTTAGCAACATTTGTACCTTGTTGGATAGCAGATGTCACAAGGAAGTAATTAAAGTAATTTGTACGCTTCGTGTCATACCATTTTTGTTATTAAGACGTTGCCAAGTAAACTAAGAGTGCATTTTTTTATCATCACTTGTAAGTTTAGACCCACCCGGTACTTACATGTGATTGTTATTTGGGGAAAACTTTTTTTTTCAACGAACCACTTATTTGTTAGCTATCAGAAAACTCTGAAATAAGTTCCATACAATGAGCAGTTTTTTCTCAATTCATCCTTTTATGTGAAAAATTGTCATTTTTTAAAGAAACAAAAGAAATTCGATTATCTCGAAAACTACTAATTTTCGGACGGGGTATCATATTGTCAAATTTATTGCAAATTGTCTCTACTTTAACCCCTTTCAGGGAATACATCTAATTACCAGTCACCCTGTATATATGTATATATATTGGGAAAGAGTTAGGACTGTGACCTAAGATACGTAATTTCTGCAATCTGTTATCTACAATAGGATAACAGTAATGTTTGTGCTGTGTTATATACAGGATGGGCAAGATAATTTACTATTTACGTTTTTACGTAAATTACGCTTTTTTAGGCAGATGTAAAAGTCTAATTTTCTTTTGTAAATTTATAACATAAAAAACTACTTAAATTATATTACATTTTGAACTTTAATTTTCTTACATAATTTTCTTACATAATTCTTTTCTGAAGATTGTTTATGCAGCCACCTCATGCCCTCACCCACACTAGCAGATTTTTAAAAACAGAACTGGTCTTTCACATAATTTTTAAAAGTGCAGAAACCTGTTGATACGTATATACTTCTTGCATTAGTTGCATTATTTATCACATAACTTAACGATTAACGACAATTTATTTGGATTGGATTTCCAAGATTTAGTAACAGCTTCAAATTCCTTTTTCATGTGTATTATACACTTGCATCGGCTAATTATGATGTGGATGTGAATATGGCAGATTGTAAAATTATAATATGGACAGGTTAAAGTTACAGTGGTGTAAGTCACTTTTAAACAAAAAGCTGTTAACAGTAAACGTGAAGTAAATCAGAGATTCATTCAACTGTCAACAGATGACAGAATGAGGTCTAGTGATAAAGGAAACAGCTGTTGTCTTAATCAGCAGAGTGCTGTGAGTCAGACTTGTTTTTCATTTTAAGAAAGTGACTTACACCACTGTAATTTTAACCCGTCCATATAAGAATACTTCCGAAGGACAGTTCTAAAGCCCTTTTTTTCCTACCACTGCCAACTACCATACATAACATTAACCATCGCAAAAGACATGTTTCATTTTAATTTCTATCTTTGATTCTAGTTTCTTATGTACGTTTCATACGTACTTATCCTTTTTTACGAGTAATTTAGTTACCATGTAGAAAAACCGTAAAAAAACTTTTTTGCTCGTAATTGCACAACCCTGGTTTACAGAACGGAACAATAAACGTTATTGGTAGCTTTCCTACTAGAAGAGTACTGCATTGGAACACTTTCGCTCGATCAAACTCGATCGAATTTCCTAGGATTCGCTCGAATATGTAGAATTTCAAATATTATTTCAATGTGACAATAATCGTGCAAATATATAAATGGAAAATTCGTACTGGTAGTTTCAGCTCATAATCATCTATTCATTTTCATATATTGCTATGTATTGGTAAATTACATTTTAACATGGAGTTGATGAATATGTTCACTTTAGTTTGAATTTCACTGAGTCTTACACTTCACGAAGCATATTAGAAGGCCCACTACCACAGAGAAATTACGGTTGTACGTGAATTGTTGGGCTTCGAGCGTATACCGATCGTTTGCCTGTTCAAGCCTTATTCGCTCGAGCGAAGAAAATGTCCATTAGGTAAGCCGTCTAGCGTCATCCGTGCGAACTATTATACGATCGAGCAAAGAAGCCTCGATGCAGCACTCTACTTCCAACGTTGGGCAAAATATTGCTGGAAAAAAATAGGTACTTTCGAACGAGAGTCATGAAATTGCATGTTTCATACTCACTGGCGGCCATTAGGAGAGCTTGGGAACAGTTATACCCCTCCACACTTTTTGCCATACTTACGCACTACGCTATTCCTTATTTATCAAGGGAAAGTAAACTCTCTTTGCCCCCCAGTTTTGGGATATTACACCCCCACCAACATATCGAACCCATTGGCCGCCACTGTTCATACTTATGAGATTTCAGCCGGCCCCTGTGGCGGAGTGGTCATCAATCACATCACGCTACGACGCCAGGGTTCCCGGGTTCGAATCCCGGCCTGGGGATGGATATTTACGAGTGTCCCATTCATCAATTCCATCATATCATTACTCATCCCGATCTTCGCGAATTAGCCGAAAGTGGCACAAAAAGCGAAATAAAATAAAGCAAATCAATAAATAAATATGATATTTCAGACGTGTGCCTGTTATTTCTTTCGCATTCTGAGAAGCAATAAGCTAATTACACTAAATGCTTTTAATTGTAGGAAGCCAAAATGTGTTTATGTGCTCCTGTTGCCTACTCACGTATTGACTTTCCAGTCAGGTAATCTCGAGAGTTCACATGGGTGCAAGTATTGTACATAAGAAAAAGACAGACAAGATTTTAACATTGGAAAAAAACAACTAATGGTCAGTGTCCAAAGTGACTCCACCCAAATCCCACGAATTGCTTGCGTTGTTGCGTAGGTCCGCACGCACACACATTATAGCTATTCCCAGACATTCCCATCCTGTCTGTCCTGTTTCCTCCTGAGTAAGAAGTTGTCGACGAAAATCTCGCAACCGCACTGCTACATTTAAGCACTACCATTTCTTATAAGTCTACAATTTTATCTTTTTCCCCAAGAGCAATGTGCTTGCATTTTCGTTCGGACCAGCGTTGCGAACTCTCAGATAAGAAAAAGTACTGTTTATAATAATAATAATAACCCATAGCTCGACAGCCCTCGAAAAGGCTGCCAGTCTTCCTCCCACAATCCTACCTAGAGGTGTGGAGATCTTCAACCTGTAATGAGGTGAACCCCCAGACGTTGTAGGAGATTTCCGAGACCGGTTTACGCTACTCACTCGTAGCTCCCCAATTTCCTCACGATGGTGGGTTGCCACCGGCCCTATACACAGGCCGAGAACCCAGAGACTGAACCCAGGCGGACTCGAACCCATGCCGTCCAGCAGTCGGAGCCCAAAGCACAGCGCTTTATACCGCACGGCCACGGAGGAGATCAAAAGTGCTGTTTAATCTGTAAAATTTTGCTAAATCCTGATAAATTGTACCAGGATCTATAATTATAATAATTAATTATTACTCTTATTGATAATTAGTAAAAGTAATTCTTTTCGGTAGAGATGATCTCAGCATTGAACTAGAGAAAGTTTGACGTGATTGGCCGATGACAAAACAGAACATTTGTTTTATTTTTGCCCCACAACGTTCTATCAATTTCTTGCCATGAAATGTTCATCGCGATGTAAGCGGATAATAAAGAAAAGATGAACAGAAGGGGGTGGGATTAGACCGGAAATATGCTTTTTTTCCTCAAGATTTTAAGATCTTAAGATTTTCAATTTCTCAAATTATCGTCTACCCCAGTTAAATTCTCGCTCCCAGAGATGCAAGTTTGCAAATTATGCTAGCCTCCCCGATGGCGCAGTGCTAGCGTCGTCTCCTTGTAATAAAGGGGTCCCGGGTTCGAAACCCGGTGGAGGCACATAGTGGTTCGGATCCCACTTTAAACTGTACGTCCAGTCCCAATTAACCTATATTTATTTATTTAATAGCATATTCCAAATACAGCGTTAGCCATTTTACATTGGAACGATTTTATAGAACATAAGGACAAATATAATAACATAATACAACAAAAGTAATAACATAGAAAAATTTCATGTAATTAAGAGACTTACATACTTTTAGTTACCTTTCTTCTAATACGGTCCAGATTTTCAAAAATATCTATTTGGCTTCCTAGATATTATATTCATTGGGCAGTCTATGGAACAGAGAGCGCTGGATGAGGCACAATCTCGGCTTCTGAGAAGCAAAAGGTTGAGTGCTTCTTGTTGAGCGGGCAGGCACACGAAAGTGAATTTCCTGAAGAAGGCGGTCACTTCTGATGTTGCCAATCACTATTTTATGAAGAAATACAGGGTGTCCCAAAAGTCCCTTAACAGCCATCCTAGAGACGTGTAGTGCAGAGATTGACATGATTTGAGTATATAGTAATACTGTATGGGTAAGGGGAACATGATTGCTGTGGGTGACCATGGCGGCGACCATCTTGGTACCCGCCATATTGGATGGAGGTCAAATTTTTTAAATGGGAAGGTATATGGCTAGAATTTTAGGCTAGAATTGCAGCAGAAACAATAATATGAAGTCAGTTTTCAGATATCTTTAATTTGTGAAAAGTTATTGATGCAATGTTGAATAAATGATGACGTATGATAACGTATGGAAATTGTGATAACTGATATCATATCTCATTTGTTGCAGGTGTAAGTGACAAAGAACATGATGTTATCCAATGAGGAACGAATTGAGATCATCCTCATTTCCGCCGAAAGGAGTTCACGGAACATTGGCAATGACTTAGGCCGCCAGTGTCGCATGTTAGTGTGGCCAAAGTGATGAAGCGGTTTAAAGAAACGGGTGCAGTGTACGATAGACGTCGATCGGGAAGACCAAAAACAGCCACGGATGAAGAAACAACAACGGCATTTCTGGCATCATTCGTGAAGTCACCCAAAAAAGTATTCGACAACTGTCCGCCCAATGTGGTGTTAGCAAGAGTTCGATTAGCAGGATTATGCAAGAACACAAGTGGCATCCCTACAAGATGCAAGTGCAACAACATCTCAGTGAAGATGATCCTGATAGGAGGGTGGAGTTTTGTGAGTGGTGTGTCGTGAAACTTGAACGTGATCCTGACTTCTGGTGAAACATTCTGCATAGCGATGAGGCATTTTTTATACCAATGGTGAGGTCAACCGTCAAAACATGAGGTATTGGTCCTCTGAGAACCCACACTGGGTAAACCCGGGGAACGTGGTTGGGCCAGCAAAAGTTATGGTGTAGTGTGGAATTTGGAATACTCAAATCATAGGTCCATTTTTCATTGAGGGGACATTGAACGCAGAGACCTACCTGCAGTTGCTACGCGATCTTGTCTTACCTTCAGTGTGTATGCCAGATGGGTCTTTCCCAGAATTTTTTCAACAGGATGGTGCACCACCTCATTATGGGAACATTGTTCGGCAGTACCTTGATGTCCAATTTCCTGGTAGGTGGATTGGCAGACGAGAACCAAGGGAGTGGCCAGCCAGGTCCCCAGACCTTACTACCCTTGATTTTTACTTGTGGGGCCATCTTAAGGCCATGGTTTATGCAGTTCCAATACGTGATATGCGTCACCTTCGTCAACGAATCACTGAGGCCTGTGCCGCTATCACTCCCGAAACTCTTTTGAATGTTCGCCGTTCATGGGAGACTCGCTTACGGATGTGTTTACGGGAGCATGGCGAGCACATTGAGCACATTTTGTAGCGCAATAACTTTTCACAGATTAAAGATATCTGAAAACTGACTTCATATTCTTGTTTCTGGTGCAATTCTAGCCTAAAATTATGTGCCACACATATACCTTCCCATTTAAAAAAATTGACCTCCATTCAATATGGCAGATACCAAGATGGCCACCGCCATGGTCACCCACAGCAATCATGTTCCCCTTACCCATACGGTATTACTATATACTCAAATCATGTCAATCTCTGCACTACATGTCTCTAGGATGGCTGTTAAGGGACTTTTGGGACACCCTGTATATGGTCAGCCATTCTATGTCTCTCTTGAGGAGTTTGGATATTTAACATTTACAGGAGGATGGACTTTTGCAAGTGTTTTGTGGACGGAATGCGGTGTCGAACAATGGCCTGGAAGAAAGTTAGGACGGAATTTAGTCTATCTGAATTTGAGGGACATGCCATAGACCAGATCGGAGAACAGTATTCAATTTTAGGTGACACAAAAGATTTGTAAAAGGTGCTGAGGGCAGTCAAGTTGTTTATTTCCGTGAAACGATAGAGTGCATAAAGTGGACTTAAAACACGAAATCAATAAATCAAATTATGCTATATTTTTCCATTATGTAAACATAGGGTACTAGGTGCCAATGATCCTCAAATTGGGTCAGGTTTAGCATCATTATGCTAGGGTTGACATCGCTGGTTCTGACGTGGTTAAGTAAGAGTCTTCCATTACAGATAGAACGTTTTGCAAATCAAGATAGTGAAACCAGGCGAGGAAGATGCAGAAAGGAAATTGAAAGTGGAAAAACTCGCTTGGCCTGAAGGAACGAGTCAATTTACGAGGCCAAAATTTCCAATCCGACCCTGAACTTGTAATGAAGAAGGCACGCCATCTCAAGGACACGGGTTGGAAACTGCGTGCTCTCAAGCTTCTTAAATCCATCAACAAACAACGTTCGCTGAATTGACGCATGCGTTTTCCTCTAGGTGTCTCCACGAGCTAGTAAAATAAATGCTAAGTGGGCGTGAATTCTGCTGCGAATGTCGCGGATAATTTCCTCACATCAAGAAGAGCGGATCTTCGCTCCAGGTAATTATGGTTTTGTTTCCGAAGTGCCAAGGCCATCGGGCCATTTATTGTGGCTGTTTTCGTCCCTTTTGTCGGGCGTTCAGTCCCCCGGATTGTCTTCGTTCTGGACCCGTGAAAGTAATTTCCGTCGAGATGGAACGGATTGGAGAAAAAAATTAGCAAACAATTGCTGTTCGGTGTTTCCCTGAACTTCAGAAACCTAAAGGTCATTTTGAAGCTGTCTGGTAAACTGAATCCAAGACTATTTATAATTTCTCTCGTGTCTGGCTGGAATCTATTTACATTGAATATTTGTGTTGCTGTGTTATTCGTTCGTCGAAATCACCAAATAGGGATTCTATTACAAGAGTCAAATGAAAACCTTAAAAGTTCAATAGAAATTGTAGGGCATACAATACACAGCTGAAATTTACTCGAGGTATCAACTGTTATTTATAAAACGATCTCAAGGCTTCAACACTGGAAACGTGAGCTTCAAAACGCCATTTTTGTTATTTTAAAGATGGCGCCTCCTACACCGGTGAAGAGGAGTGATTTCTTGCCCCCTGTCAGCCTAAAACTTCCAGAATTTTTTCGGCAAATAAGAGTTCAATATCTCTGTGCGTGCTTACCACACCAGCAAGTTTACTAATGGAGGAGAAAGTTCGAAAATGGCCTCAGTCGCAGGCAGATGGGTGGAAAGGCCTTCGCAGTGCCTCATAAGTAACTGCACGTAGACCCCAAAGACTTATTCTTCTTATGGTGTAAGTAACTAACGAACTAATAAATTCTCTAGCCTTCTAAAACCCGAAGGTTGTTTTGGCTGGAGCAACAAACGCCATCCATCCGTCCCTATTCTGGGCAAGATCAATTCAATATTTTCCATCCTTACCGATTTCCTTTAGGTCCATCTCAACCTTATCTCTCCCTCATCGTCTTGGCCTTCCTACTGGTCTCTTAGTATCAGGTTTCCCAAAAAGAATAAGATATATAGACACTAACTCAAAGTTCAAAATATCTATATGTATTGTAGATCAGCAATAGGTCTGTGCTAAAATGAAATAAACTTGTGCAACCCAATATATAGAAATCTACTATATTAGAAACAACAACAAATCAAGGTTTTCATTAGACCCTCCCTTGTAACTAAGGCAGTATACACTTTCTTGGCATGGTGCAAGCATACAAGTCAGGATTTGAGTGCAAAAATAGTGAGAAATAACCAATTACAGTTGTAACCTTAAAGCTAAATTATGTCACCAAATTATTTTCAATATTTCTACATTTCAGACATGACAATTGTTTTCCAAATTTTTTATCCATTTCAAAGGAATTTTTCCACAGCGGAGGACCCTTTGCTTAGACGCAGGCCCTGGGCTATAGCTCCCCCAATAGCCCCCCTAAACCTGGGTCTGTATTGGTATTATTTGTCTAATGAGTTCTGGAAGGAATCTAGCACAAGAACACCTGATTATTTAATATATGCACAATTACCCTTTATCTAAGTAACCAAACGAGGGGGTATTTTAATTCACTCATTTATAGCTATCAAAAGAAAATAATATATTTTGAGTGGGTGGGAGATCTGCTTGTTAATAATTTTCAAAATACAGAACACTACTGCAGTAATGCTCTTATAATATTAACTTTTCAAGACAATAATTATTCGATGTCTTTACCATGTCCCCGTTTGCAGGACAAATATTACGTAGTTACAAAATGAATACACATTGTAAAACTGGGGATGCTAAATAATACTCAACATAATGACCATATGGATTTAATGAAATAAGAAACAATACAGTACCCTACTGAAATAAGGAAGTAATGGAATAATTTACCGCAGAGCATAACATGTTATGAAACAACTTGTTGCAACTTAATTAAAATCAAATGGAATTGAGAGTTCCTGCTATGTATTGATAATAAACCTTTTCAAGCAAGGCCTCATCTTGATACATCAGAAAGGAACGTCACAATCTCCAGAGAAAATATCAACTCGGGGCCAGTGATGTGCATCTACGCGTAAACAACGATAGTCTACATTCTACACGTAGTCTACTTTATACACGTAGATGACGTAATCTATGTAAACAACATAGCGAGAGGTGATAACTTAGCAAAGGGCGCCATGAAAGTAAAACAAAATTATACTGCGTATCAGTTGCTGATGTGTGAGGAGAACTTTTCATACGCTCCCTTCCAAATTTGAATAATTTCTGACCTAGGAAAAAAAACTAACATAAAATATTCTAGTGTTTTATGGGAAAAGGTCTAATTTTGCCATCTTTTGTCTTTTTTGCATACTATTTATCTTCTTCCATAGTTGAAAGAGAAGAGACATTTAGTTGTAAATAGGATTCTTGTCAGTTCGTTAGGAACTAACACAGTTGAAAATATCACATTGCCTTCATGAAAGCATTGAAAATTAATTTTAATACACTTTAGATTGTCTACGTAGTCTACGTAAACTACAACCAAATGTAATCTACGCGTAGTTTACGTGTAGATAACGCATGTAGACGTAAACTTATAGTGTACGGCACATCACTGATCGGGACAAGCCCGGTACCTATTAACCTGTTGGGTGAGATGAGTCAAGGTAAATTGAGTAATAAACAAAATGTACTTAAACCTGTTCCTGCTGTGTACTGGCAAGTCCATGTATTGATGAAAAAATCTGAACACATAACACAGAAGCTCACTATAACAGTAGCTTTGACCTCCATAAAAATAATACTATCGTTGAATGCTCAGGCAGGCTACTTTGTTCTGGTATTTCGTCTTTCTCTACGAAACAAAACTCTAATTTTAAAGAGTTCATGGTCAAGTGGATATCCTTAGAAGAACGTGCAACATGTGTGACATCTGGTGTCCAGAAACCTCATCACCCCTCGTCAAGATTGTCAGGACGATAAGGTCTGAGTTACTATAAGTTTTTCCGGAACTATGTATGAACTTTGCAGTGATCATAGGATGAAATACGTACAGGGAGTTTTAGAAAAGGCGGTAATTACGGGGAACCGTGATAATAATGAACATCGGGGAAAATACCATTAACGAAAGCCACATACGCTCAGATGGAACTTTTCTGAATTTGATGACAGTCACATCTTTACGGTTAACTAATCTTATGCTACATTCCAAGAGTCTATTGAGTAACACCGTGCATAACGGTAGAGAAGGGGAGGAGGCTAGTGTGCCAAACGAAGAAGTGCGCGCTGCCGCAAAAGGCTAGCAGCTGCAGCCGAGTTTTCCCCTCCATGTACTCACGTCTCCTTTCACACGTTTATTGGTCGAGTCCCCTTGCGTCACTACTTGCTCAGAGCACTTGTTTTCGTTCGTTTGTTCCATAGACTCCTGGGACGTGTGGTATATACCCTGTCTCAGGTATCTCTGGAGCAAGGCCGAGCATAGCGGCATAGAAAGGGGAGAGATTCGAGAGAGCAGAGCGAAGCAGTACACGCTGCTACGAAGGCTGGTAACTGCAGAAGCTTTCCCCCCACTACACGCAATCCCGTCGCCTTTCACGTGTTCATTCAGTGAGCCATCTCGCGTCACTACTTGCGCAGAGACTTGATTGCGTTCGAGATTTGTTTAGAGCTTGAAAATCGGAGTAAAATGACTGAAATGAAGTAAGTCCTCGATTCTCGCAACATGACAATTTAACGACATTTTCAGCATCCAACGACTTAATAAATACCACTTGACTTGTACATATACCATGGGCGTGCACTCCGGTACAGCAAGGCCAGCAGTGGTGCCACACAGCATAACTGTTACAAATTAATTCTTTAACTTTTGGTTTCTCATTATTTCTTCCGTGTTGTCTCAAAGAATCAACCTGCAAGCCTCCAAAGTTCGTCCTTTTCCGATATGGGGCTATCCTTTTCTTTCTTTCTTTTGGAAGAGCAGAGATTGTGTTCAAATACTATGATGTAACTTGTATGTTTATGTTATGTATTTTGTCTACATGTTTTTATTTTTATTTATTTTTCATTCATTTTATTTCATTTTTATGTAGTTGTCTTTTAACAATTTTTGTATCACTTTATTCATACATTTATTAGAATTATTTTATCAGTAGATTTTGTAACTAAATCATACAGTTTATTGCACACTGTATTAATACTGTAATAACGTATGTATAAGAAATGTAAATTTAAATGTAATCGATGACACGGGTTAGGTGGCAGAACAGCCTCAGGCTGAACCTCGCCCACGTAAATAAAGAATTTGAAAAAAAAAAAAAAAAAAAAAAGAAACACCCTCTCGTGGCGTGTTAACAAAACACACACAACAACAGGCTACCTTGAAGGATACAATGGAAGGGTACGCTATGTGGAGGAGAATTCTCTTTCCCAATCCATAAGGGCTGAAAGAAAGTCAGAGTGCAATCGGTTCAGTCTGTTGATGTCCTCAGTGTTGCGAACTGCACGATTAAGCGTCCAAGTGTACTGTATACTATCAGCGATGTAGCATATCCACCCAGCTAGTTAAAAATTATATTCATAAATAAACTATAAAGTTTCAAAACACATGAGAAACACAAAACTATGATTGCTGACATACGGATGACACATTCTATGTAAAGATAAACGCTTCCGAGCGTTCGGTCTATTAAGACAGCTAACATGTCCATGGACACATCCGCCAAATTGAGTTGCTAAAACTCGCTGGCCGCTGTCACACTTTATTCAAGCGCTTTGCAAGGTGAAAAGTTACGGTTTTTCGGCCGGGTGAATTTCTATTTGCTTGCTTCAAAAACTTTAGGGCTGGCATTGTTTACTATTTACTACGGAAAGAACTACGTGGTGTCAAAGTAAATTTGCAATGTCTGAAAATCTTGAAAATTGTTTCAATCATCCGCGATCATCTGTTGCATTAAATACGTTTGACAACAGACCAACTGAAATTCGAAAAAATGAACAACTGCGCCAGGACATTCATCTTTTCCTTAGACATTATGGAAACAGTACCAGTTAGAGTGCTAATTTTTTTTCAGTGTAACGTAGCATGTAGAAGCAATGAATTCTTGGTTTTCTTAATTTTTCGGGATCTGCTACCCAAACTGAAAATGTCACCGCACGCTACTGTATACAAAGCCTATTTCTCGGAAGACAAAGTCAGTAGGACGAAAGTTTATGCTTTGTTCTTTGATAACCTTCTGCAAGGTGCCAAGTTAGCGAGCAGCACCAACCCTGAAGCCTTGATTCAGAAGATTATCTGAAGACCCATCTCATTGGTGGTCGTGATTGTCTTGGCCTTCTTCCTTCTGCTTGGGTGGAGTATCGTTAAATATGTAACACTGGTGAGGTAAGCTGGGCCTTCGATATCACCGTCTATCTTCTTGTCTACCACTTATTTACGTTCTCACAACCAGCAATTGCTTGCCGGCATATTACGCAGAACGTGTGATAATGAATTCCACCGTTCCTGGTAACCGTTCCAGGTATCATTGAAGTAATAGGTTCAGCATCGACGAATGTCATTGGTTGATAGGGCGTGCATCAATTATCATTAATTTGATTTGTGGATAACAACGGCTGGTTTGCAATTCAATACGGATGATGCTGATGTCATCCTTTGGCAACTAAATCTCTGTCGTTATTCAGGACTAAGCGTTATTTCCATATCTTCCCATTAGTTCAGTTACCCTTTGAAAGGTTTCTTTTTTCAGCACATTCAGCCATATTCACCTTATAACGCCCAAAGGATTACCAAAAACGAAAACAAAACGAAAACGGAAGTTGTGTGACGCGAGACGGCTCCGCCAATGGACACGTGAGAGGGAACGAGATTGCGTGGAGGGGGAAAGCGACTGCACTTACCAGTCTTTGCAGTAGCGTGTACTGCTTTGCTCTGTCCACTCGATTTCTCCCCGTTCTCTGCCGCTATGCGAGGCCTTGCTTCAAAGATTCCGGGGACAGAGTATAGTTAACATTTGCCTAGACGTAGCAGCCATATTCGTTTCCACTCTGGTTGCATTATGTGATATTTCCAGTTTGTTTTTTTTAAATCACTTACGATGTCGAAAACCCGCAATTTATATCTAGCAATTCATCCATCATTTTCAAAACTGGGAAAAGCATCATAAGGAAAATATTAAGAAGAGCAGAAAGTAATTTTCACCAAAAGGAATCATAAATTGAATTAACTTTCAGGCAATTTCAAGGGGATGCTGAGGAAATTCCCGACGTCTATAGGGAAGAGGCTAAATCCTAATTTTAAAAATCCCTTCTCCCCAAAAGAAATCGGAATGGAGGGAAAAATGGCAAAATATAGAAAATATAGAAAAACATAGATCTCCCTTACTCGCATATCCTGTGTCAGCTTCTGTGGATAAATCACTATATCTATACAATATATCTAAAAATAAATAAATTACTGCATCTATATACAGGGTGAAACCGAACTCTACCGACAAACTTTCACAGGGTGTTCAGGGATGTTGGCTGAATGTTTTGATATGAGGAATCCATGTTACCCTATACCTTATTACAGAGTAATTGCATTTCTTTCGTTCAAACTATACTACCTTTGTGTTTGTTTACATGAAATTTGTTTCGTTTCTCGAGTTAAGATACCTTTGTGTGTGTTTACTCGGCGCAGTACCATTTGTTTGATTGCCATGGTATTCGCTTAGTGCACGAGACCCCAGTCGACACTCCCATGGACTTGGTTGCTAGGATTGTCTCAGCCGCTGAAGATGTGCGTCAATCTCCTCGGATACTAGAGCGTGTGCGACAATCCATGCTGCGTTGCTATGCAGTCTGTCGTGATCATGGAAGTCGACATTTGAACAGCTGCTTTGAAGAAACAGTACGTATTGAAGAATACACAGTGTACTGTACCATTTAACAAACAAGTACGAGTTTTGTCCTGGGTTTGTTTCTTTACTCACGTCAATTTTTCGTATTGTTTGTATTGCTATTTATGATATTACATAAGGTGATGAGTAGTTTATTATTTTCTCTTTGTAATCCATCAGAATCCATCTATCTACCATGGATTCCTCATGTCAAAACACTCATCCAGCATCCGTGAACACCCTGTGAAAGTTTGTCGGTAGATTTCGGTTCAACCCTGTATAACACACGTTTTAACGCAAACATATTTACAAGCCAAGCTCATGCAATAAATTTAATGATTGTCAGTCAACCGCAAAGGAATTGTTGTTTATGTTTACAGATTGTATATGTGCAGACTTTATTTCTTCTCTGAATAAATGGAAAATCTCCAGTCAGCAATTGTCGATTAGTGCAACAGACGAAGATAGTGTTAGCAGCACAAGGTTAGGAACTGTAGGACCAATGAGTTGCTTTAATGCAATTGTGTTCACTATTTCTTCTATCTTTTCTACCTGCATAGGCCAATCGCGTTGAGAAGGATATACAATTGATTATTAAATCTATGAAGAGGTATTGACACAGGAACACCTAGCCTAGGTATGCCTCACACCAGCTTCATTTATAAATAACCATTCCAAATGTGCCTCTGCCAAATAACCATGCCAGATTAAAGCTAGATTAACGTGTTGCAATGTGAAGAAAACACTGATGTTAAAGCAACACAGGCAGTGGTCTCTGGATGTACACATCACATTTTGGTCAATTGTTAGCCTCATGATATTAGAATAACACAGATGGTTGTAGTTAATACCATTAGTCGAATCTAGTTCGCTGCACTTTCTGACTCTCTCTGCACTCGCTTGTCTAGTTGGGCCGACGTTTGAGTGATATGTGGAGTAGCTTTCTTCAGATGGTAATCAAATGGCAATCACTTTTCCTCTACGGAAACTGTATTCTTGCGGACGAAGAAGTCTCTACCTATAGTAAGTATAATCCTCTGTGTGGGTTTGTATTGGATATCTGGTTTGTGGTATGTGATTGCCTCTTTATCAGCTTCATCCAACACCCATCCATCCACATTTTTGATTAAACAATAATGGCAGAAAATGGACGTAGAGTAACTTTAATACAAACAAACTACCAAAAATCAAACCATAGTTCCCAGCTATGTTTTACACTGAACAAGACAACCAATAGCCCTGTCTAGTTCACTGCACTCTTTGACTCTCTCTGCACTCATGCGTCTAGTTGATTACACGGAGCAACACCGACTCGTCTACTTCCTTGATTTAGTGTTAAGTATTGTATTTGGTGTCTGCACCCTTTGCACTACGTTCTGGAGCGGTGTAGCGTGTGGTGCATGATCACGTGGTGCGTGCTAACTAATCAAATGAACGTTTAAAGCAGCAGACAGGCATTTGTTGATCCTTCTGAACTTGAACACAGCTATCCGTCTACTTGGTTGAAAGTCATATCCTTGCACCAGCCTGACATCGGGATACACCTGCACTACACCGAGTGTCGAAAACTGTAGCGAACTAGACGGGGCTATTAACACACAACTGAGGTTAAATATTGACAAGAAAGAGGCCTTGACCCGTGTGCCTCTGCCTGTGCTGGTTCAAGCTTTTGCAATGAACTGTAATATTACCCGATTCTCTTCGTACCTGTTAAAATATTATATTGTTACAAGTACACTCATAACAGCAAATTACGCAAAACTGACCTTGTCGTCAGAAATGTGAAAAAATAATATCGTGAGTTCTTTCCAAGAGAAATCATCGCCACGAACGTTTGACGCAAAGTATTAAATTACAGGTTTATAAAGACTATGATTCAGTAAAGAACAAGATAAAATTTCCATACCAGCTACTTCAGGTCATTTCCTCCTTGAAAATGTTCAGCAGAGGAACCGCCATGACAATGGGTTCGAGTTACTGCGTGACCAGATTCAAGATTTTTTTACATACAAGGTGCTTACGTGTTTGCCAGAAGGAAAGAACTAATCCTTTCCAAGGGTAACCTGTATTTTTGACAAATTGCGCGGTCCTTATTTATGTTGACTAAACTTTTCATTATCTCAGGGTTTTGGAAATGTCCTTTTTGGCTTAAGACGTTTGTCTTTTAAGTCCAAAAATTCTGGGGCTTGGAAAACCTATGTTTTTATTTAATTTTAGCACACTTTCGTGTATTTATTATGCAGAATTCCACTTTAACCACAAGGGTCCGAGCTAAAATTCCGTCTCTCATGTTAAAAGAGGCCACTGATTGAGAGTATACAATATTACTATAACTGTATGACGTACACGCACAAAGCAAAACCGATCTCCATGACGGAGTGGTTAGAACAGCGCGCTACGAGACTAGAGATGCAGGTTTCACAGCACTGCCTAGGCATGGATGTTCTTTGTGAATATCATTTCATCATTTTCGTCATATCACCATTCATCCTCATTATTGCGGTAGCCCAGAAGTTGCAGAAAAGGGACGTAAAAAATAGAATATAAAATAAAGAATATCAAACAATAATAAAATAAAAGGATATGCAAAATGAGGGAAATGTAAAGAAAGTAAATGATTGGTATTCTGTTGGTTGTTAGGATGATTGATTCATTGAGTTGGTGTTTTAAGTCCACATTATGCACAGTAAGGCTAATCGGGACTGGACCTACAGTTTAAAGTGGGATCCGAACCACTATGTGCCTCCACTGGGTATCGAACCCGTGAACCCTTGATTACAAGGCGACTACGCTACCACTGCGCCATCGGGAGGCCTTGAATGTACTGTTTGAAATGCTTCTAAAATATGCACTCACTTTAGTGACTTTACTGCAAAACTTTAGACAAACCAACCCTGAAATTAATGTTGTTATCCTCTATTTCAAATTATATGAATAGGGTATCGAGTTATAGGATAATGCCTTCATGAACACGCTGAAATTCTGATAGAACAGCCAAGGGAACATGATTCACAGAATGAGAGTATGATGACAAATGTCCTCTACGATGCTTTCAAAGCGACACTTATTTCCCATCAAGGCCATTTTACCTGGCAAAAAAGAAGACGCATTAAATAAATTATCTTTGTGGTTTGGTCAGATGTGTATCACCAAATGTAAGTGGAAACGTGCGTTCACTTATTTCGAAACCTCTCGGCAAAATGTACACTTTCTTCCGGCTGAACTCCTGATGGCCTACGGGAAAGTTATTACGCGGGTTCTCCAGTCCATGGATGTCTCTGGCGGGTTCAGGCGAGGGCTGTGGAGCACATGCCCCTGAGAAAATAAATAACTAATGGTTAGGACAAGTAACAATGTCATAATTTTAAAATAAATAACCAAAAGTAAAAATAAATCCACCTTTAGCAATACCCTCATTCACATTAAAGCAAAGAATAATTACCGACATAAGTAAATTGTAAATAAAGGGGCAGAAATGTAAAGGTTACTTTAAGCTTGAAATATTTTAAAATTATGCTGTTGATATTATAGGGATGATCTGCTTCAACTTTTTTCACCAGAAATGGTGAAACATATCTGTGCATAACGTGGGCATAAACCAAACTTTCTTCAAGCTATTATGCTGTACTGAAATCATAATACTTGACATAACTCGATAATAACTGCATGCTCATCAGAAAAGAAATATTCGGAGTCAATTTTTCGACGCGCATTCTTATGTAACAAGAAATCTCTTCGGATTAGCATCTTTCTCTCTTCAGTTTTAAATTACACAGCTTCTCAGTTACTGATTTTCAAGGGGTGGGCGAAGTGGGCAACCGCCATGGGCCTCGTGTCCCATGGAGTTGAAAGGAAAAATGTAATTATAGAAGTGACAAAAAGATTGAAAAGGCTAATTTTTGTGGGCAATAAATTTTGTGGGTTATAAATTCTAGTTAAACGTTATAATTTGAATGAATATCAAATAAAGGGTATAAAATACAGGTGGGCGGACCCTAAGCCTAAGGGCGGCCGGAAAAAGTTAAAAAATAATGTCGTATTTCTCATGTGAAACATTTACCCAAAAAACACGATAACTTGCATGTAAACGTTTACCCATTTATTTATTTACTGAATAAAAAGCACTTTGGCTTGTATTTTCTTCTTGACCTTCCACTCCCGATTATAATATATTAACAATAAAACACTTCCAACTGCCACCAAAGAACTGTGACGCATTTAAATGCTTGCGTTATTTTCAACTCAAGGAAGGCATGGATAATACTAGCAGTGTTTCCTTCTTTCATACAGCTTCAGATTTCAGGTAACGGAAAACAGATAAATACATTTTTAGGATGATTAACATTATTAAATATCATTTTCGTCAGTAATTTATATTTATTATTTATATATAATTTGTTGACGTATCCCTGACGATTTGGTATCTATTCACATTGAGATTTCAAATCTGCAGAGCGGATGTGAGGCTCCGCCAGGGCCTCGCGAAATGTTGCTACGCCACTGCTGATTTATTTCTGTACTTCCGAGAAGTTTCCGTTATTTTTTATGTTGTTCAATTAAATCAGATTTTGGCTTTACACGGAATAAATGTTTATGGAAACAATCAGAATAGTTGCACAATATTGACGAATTAGTCTCAATAATAATAATAATAATAATTTATTCATGTGATTTATTTCACTTCATTATTCTGCAAATTTAGGCTATACGACGTACGCTTTTAGAAGGAACATGAGTTCAGCCAATACGCAGCTAGTGCTGTCGCGCTGCTGCCAAACCAACTGCTAGCGGAAAGGAAACGCAGAGATTTCGCCGTGTCCAATATTCAGCTTTTTATATATAATGCATGCACGTGATGTTTGGGTACAATGAAATATACAGTATAGAATTCTACACAGGATTATATCATATCACTGCAGCATGTAAGAGATACTCGTACCTGAATGAAGTTTGAAGGTATTTATTATAGAGGAACTGTAAGACCATCATCATCACTCTCGTTTCTGTTTTCTGGCATGTTTCCAAGAAGACTTGAATAGGGGTTTACCGATTTCTGTGGTAGATACGTTACCCTGTTTTATAATACGTAACACAGTATGCACACAGACACCACACGCTTTAGCCGTAAGTTCTCGACTCTGAGAAAACACTGTTTCAGCACGCACTTCTTCCGACGGCAATTCATTGAAGCAAGATTATAGTTTAAAACTATGATTTCTGTCTTGTGAACGTAACATTTTACCCTTGGTGCCTGTACTACTTGTAATAGGTTCCGAGAGCGAAATTATTAATTTGATTTGCTTTACTTTATTTTATTTAACTTTTCTCTCACTTTTGGCTAATTGCGAAGATGGGAATGAGTGATAATATAATGAAATTGATGGATGGACATTCACAAAATCCATGTCCAGGCCGGGATATGAACCCGGGATCCCTGGCGTCGTAGCGCGATATGCTAACCACTCCACCATGGGGGTCGGCGCGAAATTATTAAGTAACACTCGTGGAACACACACTATTGCATAACTATCGAACATAAGGGCTGGACTTCAAAACGCGCTACGACGCCAGGGGTCCCGGGTTCGAATCCCGGCCCGGGCATAGGTGTTTGTAGGTGTCCCTTCATCAATTTCATCATATCATCATCCATCCTCATCTTCGCGATTAGCCAAAGGTAGCAGAAAAGCGAAGTAAAATAAACCAACATTTATTCAATCAATAAGGGCCATATTGAATCACGCTCACAACTGTTCTTCGTGGCGTATGAGTACAATTATCTTACACCGCCCTTGTTATGAAAACGCTGAACTGAAAGTGACTCACACTCGCAATGTTCGTAAACGCCCACGGCAATGAAGGGCCATTGTTCATATTCAGCCGAATTTGACACTCATAGCTTTACCAAATCACAACTCAGCGGGGTTAACAAGGTGGCAAGTAAAAAAAACAACAGATGGAACACTGAAGGAAAACGAAGGGTCATTGTGTGCGTGTGCGTGTAGAGAGTAGAGACGCGCTGTTTCCCTTGTTTCTTCGAGAAACTATATCTCCGGCTGTAGGCGACGGAAATGCATGGGACTTGGACAGTCAGGTTCATAATGTCGTGTCCCATGCAATGATGAACCTTAAAGTGGCGAGTTTTATAAATAACTTCTTGCGCGCAAAAAAAGTTACAGAACACGGCGCTTAACTTGCTCGCCGCAGTTTCCTAACTGTACAACCAGAGCGCTCGGGTACAACGTTGCACTCCTGCTATTGGCTGGTCGCCAAGGACACGCTCTCCGTAACTCCGCCCGATATCGCTTCTAAAACCGTGCGTCGTATAATCACGATGATGAGTATAAATGGTGATAAATTGAAAGTAATAAGAGAGCAAACACTGAAAGACGCTGGACAAGTTTCGCAGAAGATTATACTGGCTGCGAGTCCAGACGCATTGGAGTTACCGAGGTGTGCCACTTGAAAATGAGGTTAATTTTTTAGTACCTGCTCTCAGGATCACTTCAGTCTCAATAATGAATATGTTTTAAACATTGTTCATTGGGGCTCATATCATTGTTTAATTCTAGTAATATCGGAGTTGATAAAATGTAACGGGATTCTATGATATTAATGTATTTCACAAAACTCAAATCTAGTTCACTTAATAGACATAATGGGTAATCCAAACTGGATATGATGTTTAAAGATTAACACAAACAACTGTATTGTATGCATCATCAGGAAATAAACTAGCAACATTTCGATTACAAGGTGAGAGCGCCATCTACAAACACTAATTTCTGAAGCTATATTGAAGATAAATACCATGTTGATGCGATCATATGAATCATGGCATGGCAAATGTTTCATTATTTATCAGTTATCGAAGAAACTAATATTATTGTACTCCTTATTGAAAGTAAGAACGTAATTTTCGATTTATATCTTGCTGTAATCCTTAACATACCTACAGGGAGAGAAGTTTGATTTTTTTGTTGTAAGATTCGAACCACTATGCGCCTCCACTGGAAATCGAGTCCGGGATCTCTTTATTAGCAGACAACCACGGAACGGAGAGACACACAGGATTACAAGTATTCCAGTGTAATTAGTGGTGCATTTGAGTAATGGTGTGTGTTACCTTTAATGGAGACCAAAGATTTCGCTAATCTGTTCGTATATATTGCATTAAAATCTCCTTCAGAACTGCATTATTCTTGCTATACTCTGACTCGGATATCTCTGGAGCAAGCGAACGAAAAAAGTCTCCGCGCCAGTACTGATGCTGCTCCACCAATGAACAGGTGAGAGGAGATGGGATTTGGTGGAGGGGGAAAGCCCACTCAATTTTCTCCACTTCTTTGCCGCTATGCGTGGCCTTCCTTCAGAGATAGACGACACAGAGTATACATACTGCTAATCTGTTTGCATATTGCTTTAAAATCGCTTTACGAACTGTTTTATTCTTGCCAGGCTGGTTGTTAAAGAGGCAAGAGGAGTTACGCATTTTAATGCGACGATTCATTGACTCCCCATCACTTCAAGGTCCTTGCTCGGTTCCCGAAAGAAAAAAACATTCAGAGTTCACTACACTTTAAAAAAGACACGGGTATTTTGCTGGAATTGAAAGGGTTGTGAATTCCGCTCAACCAACTTCTTTTTTCTTGGCAGGGCTTGACCACAGACATTTGTACTGACGCTCTTTTATTCTCCCTGCGTTTTGAAATTTGCCGCTCGGGGGTCCCAAGCTACAGTGTTGTCAACTACTGCATTGAATCTCTTCCAAACTAGTGATGGTGAAATGTGTGATTTCACTAACACAGGTTAAACTGTGATTGTTACTTGACAGTAGCAGATGCTTCTTCAACCGTGACGTTTATGTGATGTCTGCGAAGTGTGATTCCTCATTTACACCAAGCTTTAGGAGGAACAACTTGACTGAAGTCATTCAAGTGTTGGGTAAAGAAACAAGGTTAAAAGTAACCTTAGAAGTTAATTAACTCATGAAGGTTTTTCATTTTGTTTTCTTCAATACTCAACGATAGCACTACACGATAAATAGTGCATTTTGATTGATTGATATTGATTTGCTTTATTTTACTTCGCTTTTTGTGCCACTTTTGGCTAATTTGCGAAGATGGGGATGAGTGATGACATGATGAGAATGATGAATGGACACTCTCAAACATCCATGCCCAGGCCGGGATTCGAACCAGGGACTCCTGGAGTCGTAGCGCGATGTGATAACCACTCCGCCACGGGGGCCGGCAAATATTGCATTTTTGAGATTGACCATAAATGAGGGGACAGAAGAAATGACAATTAATCACATTTTGTTCTACGTTTGAATTACGGTGACAAAATCACAGTTCTGTGGAATGTCTGACCATCAGTGTTCTCTTGCAGACCCATCCAAGCATGCTGTAACGGTGATAGAGTAAGACAAGGATGTCTAAACGACATCCAACCAACGAAACAGCTACACAAAAAATACTCTTAGCACAAATATTAGTTTTTGGTGTAATATATTTAAATTAAAATAATTTAGAATGTTGTGGAAAGAGCACTTACTTTTCGTTTCCCCCTAGAGATGGCAACCTTTCATTACAGATAATTCAATGTTTAAGCTGTAATTTTTTTAGCACTGTATTTCAAGATACTTGATCATACTTTCTGGTATTTATAGGCCTAAATATAATAATATTATACAGATATTATTATTACACAGTACAATTTATTGGATTTAACTTTTCGTTAAACACTGCAATTCCAAATTATACATTTACAATACAATTTATTTCTTGAAAAATGTATTGGAAATTTTAGAAATTCTTGTACGTACCTTTTAACCTTGTAGAAATAGCTATAGTAGTGCCCATTCTCGTACACATCTTAGGAAAGATGATAAGGTAGAATTGATGGCTAAACGATCATTATTTTTTCGCCTGGTTCAACAGATAGAGATTATGTGTTTGGAAAGTTAATATACATTAACACTCTGGAATTAAACATTCATTACCAGCTAATCACGGTTTATAGCAGTCCATTGGAGGCGTCCCCTATAGCGCAGTGGTAGCGTCGTCGCCTTGTAATCAAGTGGTCCAGGGTTCGATACCCGGTGAAGGCACATAGCAGTTCGGATCCCACTGTTAACTGTAGGTCCAGTCACGATTAGCCTTACTGTGCATAAAGTTGACTTAAAACACCAATTCAATTAATCAGTCCTTTTGAGTGTTGGCTACTTAATGATATGGCAGTAAGTATTTGCGCCGAGATGTGTCACAGTAGAAAAATATATATATTTAAATATGTATTCGTGCAGTTAAATATGAACAGAAATGAAACACTAATATGATATAAATTATTCTGATATGTTTTTAGTAAAAGATTATGAACAATAAACTGAATATATTCAAATGTATTTAAGAAAGGGAATCAGGCGAACAAAGTGAGTTCAATAAAGCAATGATTCAGGAATTTGAGAAATTATTTCCAATCTCTGAATTGTATTGGAAATATTAACGCTAGCTTTCCCCTTCCGTACAAGAAATTTACTTACCTATGGATATGGGCCCTCAGAGCCCCACACATTTGTTTTTCACTAATTATCAAGGTGCAGTTATGCAATAATTATAATAATTAAATAAAATTGCCATAATTACCAACTAATTGTACACCTTCATTCGCATCAGTGTCATATCGGAACGCACATCTGAAGGTAGGGGAGGTTTATAAGCCCATCACGTGAATTTGACTCTTACGTACAACAACTTTATGATTTTATGAACAAAACTAACACCGAAACATTGGGAACAACCTAGAAAAAATGTAATTTATTTTAATTTTTTAATAAAACGATTCACAAGCTGAGAATTGAAACACAAGAGGTGGTGGACAGCCCCCCTATTCCCATCGTCTAAGCTATACCCTGTCCTAATTATATCTGGAGCAAGGTCGCGCATAGCGACAGAGAAAAGGAGGAAATCTAGTGGAGAGAGTTAAGCAGTGCACGCTGCTGTGAAGGCTGGCAACTGCAGTCGCTTTACCCCTCCACGCAATCCCATACCCTTCCACGTGTTCATTGGTGAAACCGTCTCGCGTCACTACTTGCGCAGATACTTGGTTTCCTTCCCTTGCTCCAGAGATGAACCGGAACAGAGTATAGGGTTTACATGATGTGCTTATAATTTCCAAATTTCCATGTTTACGAGAGAGAGATACTTCGTTTAAGAAAACAGAAAAAGCTTAAATACAATGGATTGCATAAATGTGCACGTAGAGACAACACATTTCACAGGAAGTTTAACCTTGTGAAATAGTATTTATACATGTTTCTCTTTTATTAAAAGAAATATATATAAACCTTAAAAAAATGTAGGAAAGTGAAGCCAAACTTTGACAACACAGGTAGAACATCTATCCACTGCATAAAATATGCTAACTTGCAAATACAGATATCTCACTTTCATTTATACAACACGTGTCAAGAAAAAAAATGAGAAAAGCATGGCGTTCTCTCCCTTGAAACAATCCTCCGCGGCTGGCAACATTGTTTACGAACTCCACCTACTCATCCCAGAGCGGGAGATATGTGTTCTGGTTGGCTCGTCCCAGTGACCCTGAGGTAAGATGCCCTGGTGACTACTTGCTTTTATTTGGGGGGGGGGGGGCGAGAGCAGCTCATCAAGATATATGAAGATCATGCGCATCTCGAGTGTCAGGCATTGAACCATAGCCCATCGTCAACACAAGAAGCGAAAATGAAGTGGTTGGTAAGTATAGGCTATCCACTTGTTTTTATTTCTATAATTATATTACTTTGATACATTGTTACGAACAACAATATAGATCAATTAATCATGTGATATGTTCGGTATTTGTCGATAGACTTAGTGTTAGGTATTGTCGCTTCGTACTCCAGGGTCGCCAGTTTCGAATTTCTATACTCATCTCAACTCCTGACGTAAAGACATGCATTGATGTCGTTAAGTAACAGCAAGAGATACATTATGCCATTGTATTCTAGTAGGATAACTGTAGCGTGGCCTATATGTTTCTAGGAAGCAGTTGTTCTCTGCATTAACTTTGAAATCCAATAGGCTAATGATGTTCTGGCGTATTGAACTATAGTTAAGGTACTCGTCTTCTTCCATTGTTTGGTTTGGTTAGCTTCCCTTTAGATTCTTAGCTGATAACTTATAAGGACTTTCTTTTGGGGTATGATAAAGCTAACGCCTTGTAATCAAGGGGTCTCGGGTCCTATTCCCGAAGGAGACTCTGCGCACTAGTTCGAATCATGTAAAGGGAAATTTTGTTATCGATAAAATTAACTTACGTATACCAACGCATTATTAAGAAGGCAATTTTTAATACACACATATACTTCAAACCTTGTTGCCCCATTAATACTAATAACTGTAATATATGATTCTATTGAAATTTAATTAGCACTCCATAGTGTAAGTTGAAAATTTTTTATTATTATTTTATATAAAACCATGCCTTTTTCTGTAATAAACCCAAGTACATAAATACATCAGTAAGATCCAAGGCCGCCGCAATTGTTTCTTGTCAGGGGAGCAGCAGTGCTTTTAGTGGGGAAACGTGTTTTTTTTCCCAGTTAAGAGAATTCTCATAAAGCATCCACAGCACTAGGATAATTCACATTGTCACATAATCTGCTGTCTTTCACGGCACTACTTGTACATATTTTGACGCTTCAATTTAACTATTTGATTATATGATGTCTTTCCAGACATCTCAGGGAGAAAGTGCCCCCTGGTCCCCCTTGGAAACATCACAGCAAATTTTGATAAAATGAACGCAATGGCATAACAAATATCAGAATGCTAAAAACATGCATTGTACTTACAAAGACTTGCTTATTTGAAATATTAACCCATTAATGCCCAGTGTATGATATTTCATACGCTAAACAATGTTGTTATATTTTTTTAAATATTTGTGCATTGTGGTAGTTTCTTTGTTCGCATATGTTGCATTGTTCACTCATATGCTTGATTGGAGAACTTGTAAAAGAGCATGGCGATTTCTCTTAAAAAATGTACATCAGTGATTGATATTTTTTTCTCTTTGTGAACAATTTTTGTTTTAGACAAAGATAACTTATTTCTCTCTTTCATAGTGTTGATGGTTTATAAAACCATGTTTTATGTTGAGTTATTGATTGATTTGCTTTAATTTACTTCGCTTTTTTGCTTCTGGCTAATTGCGAAGATGGGGATGAGTGATGATATGATGAAATTGATGAATAGACACTCACAAACATCCATGTCCATACCAGGAATCGAACCCGGGACCCCTGGCGTCGTAGCACAATGTGCTAACCACTCCGCCACGGGGGCCGGCTTATGTTGAGTTATGTGTGTACATATGCTCCAGGAGAAGTTTGATAAGAGCGTATGGTATTTCATACGCAGGGCATTATCGAGTACTACTGACGACTGCTTATCACTTGCATTATGTGGTACAGGAAGAGAACGGTTCTAGATTAGACTTGGATGGATCTTACAAGTTAGTGTTTCTATTTCCTGGTGCAATTTATGGTGTTGTGCGCTACGGCACCATGGGTCCCTGGTTCGAATACTCGCATGGTCATGTTTGTTCTTTGTGAGTGCCCCTTCAACAATTTCATCATGTCATGCTCATTTTCGCCATTAGCCAATAGTGGCAAAAATACGATGTAAAATAAATTAAATCAATCCGTTATTGTGCTGATAGTGAGATGCAGGAAGTGGCAGTGAGTGTAATGTAAACCAGCAGAGAATTGGTACAATGGCATTTGGAGAAAAAAAGGTATTGAAATAAGAGTAGTTAAGGCGGATACCATCTTGTTCATGATCAACATAGTCAGCATAACAGTGGGCAGTGCGGTAAATATGCACAGTGTACAGGGTGTGTAAAGTGTTGGATTCCAGCTCATTGAAGCTGCTGAAGTACCATTTCAGTATTCCTTCCAAACAGCAGTAAGCCCATAATATTGTTTTAATATGATAACGTGTCCAATTCTAACATTGATATTGATTGGTTGGTTGATTTGGTGTTTTAAGTCCACTTTATGCATAGTAAGGCTAATAGGGACTGGACCTACAGTTTAAAGTGGGATCCGAACCACTATGTGCCTCCACTAACATCGATATTGTTATGTAATTATAATACAGCAATTTAAATCAATATGTTTATTGTGTTTTATGAACAAATAATCTCAGATCGTCCTACAATCAATAGAAATATCTAAAGGTCTGCAAAGTATGGCATACGCTGGGCAGTAACGTACCTTTGCAACCCATAATACCAGCGTATGATATTTTGTACGTTCAAACAAACTATGAAAAACTGATCGCTCGTCAAAATTTTGTATTTCTTACATATAAGGACACCATGAGTCCCTGGGTCCCCAGTACATAAAAAAATCCAAGATTTCAAGGAAAAAGTCGGGAAAAAAATTGGGGGTAGTACCTGCATGTGATGGGAAATAGCTAATTTTTTAAGTTAATAAGCTGTAAATGCACATAATCCTTAGGTAAACCAACCCCGTTGGATTACACTTTGGGGCATATGAGAGTGTGGAAGTAAAATTTTACCGTTCGACTCATTCTTGGTCTCAGCTACATTCTACTCGACTGAAAATATATTAAATATTTTAACAATTAATTCTACCACGTCTCTTCTATTTACCAAAAAGTAAAAGTCAGGACTTAACCTCCGGACTTTGATAAAGATTTATTTTTTTGGTACTATCCTCCATTTGGAGACACATTTTATGATGTATCTTTCATGAAAATACATTAAAACTTATATCGTTTTAAAGCTTATAAATCAGACTACAACTTTTTTTCGAAACAATTTCCTGTCAGTTAATTTGTTCACAAGTTACAAATCAAAAATTTATGAAGTGTTAGACAAATTTCACTTTTTAAATATATTTTTTTA
Organism: Lepisma saccharinum; assembly: GCF_977018435.1. Classification (NCBI taxonomy): domain Eukaryota; kingdom Metazoa; phylum Arthropoda; class Insecta; order Zygentoma; family Lepismatidae; genus Lepisma; species Lepisma saccharinum. The sequence goes on from NC_139246.1 coordinate 46,366,870, forward strand.
AAAATTACGGCAAAACCACAGACATCGGAAAATTAAGCAGAACTGTTTTTGTAGCCCATCTAATGAGGATTAAGTTTAAAAATGATTATCTGCCAATGACCATCGGTTACGGACATATAAGTCAGGAACTGAGAGTCTGCGAAATTGATGTTTGGGGGGGGGGGTGCTTGGGGAAAGCACCGACGGGAGGGGTGGGGACTTTGGGATTTTGCACTGTTCTTCAACTGACCTAAATTCAACTTTTACGTAATTATTACCGACATTAAACCTTCATTGACTGAGCTAACAGTGAACGTAAGGAGTTCAGCACCACGTCAAATTCGCCTTTACTCTCACGAGGAAAAAAAGGCTCAGATCCAACATGCACTGAATTTCCCAAATGACAAATTTTAATAAATTATGTAGTTTACCTTTCAATTTATTTACAGTCGTGGACAAATCGTATGTTAGTAACGATCGTTTGCCACTGAACCAAAATGAAACTGATCATGGATATGCATTCAGAATTTCTTACGAGTAGGTTTTTGAATGCTTTAATTTCACTGGCATGTTTTGAAGCATTTGTATTCAACAATTAGCCGATTTCCATATTCTATCTACAAATAGGCTGCACTGCAAATACACTAATATGTGCTGTAATCAACTTCATAGCTATTATGATTCCTGATGTATTGGTTCAGTGGTGATATACTATGGATTGACTGACACAACTGTCGCATTTAAATGCTTTGTTTTTCTGGTTACCAGAGGTGAACACCAGATGGAAGCAAAGGTTGAATGTTTCTATAAAATGGTAGATGAGGCTTAAATGAAAGGAAAACTGTATCATTTCAACAATGAATTTATACTGAAATTTCATTTTGACATTATTGTGTCATTATGTGTCTGATGTTTACATTTAAATGCATTTTTTAATTTTTGATCTTACTAAAGTCCCATATATTCTGTGGGCCTTCCTGGTTAGAAACATTCGTTCGTAATATTCGTTTGATATTTTATAATACTTCTTCTATTATCATTTCGACACTCTGAAAACCGTTGCCACACGAGCAAATTATTCAAATTTATATTTAGGTACCTGGGAGTAAACAACTCGGCTATAATAACACTGAAACTAACACAAGCCCCGTCCCTCCGAGTTCTGACGTCACGATAAAAGCATTCGTTGTAAGCTTGTGAGTGTTAGGTTATGATCTCAGCATTAACACACTGAAACTATTGTGACGTCACAAGTCGAAGGACAGGACGGAGCTCAATACGATGTGCAATAAGTGAGACTCAAATTCATACTATCTAAAATACATTTACACAAGTATCAATAGGTTCGTTTCAACTGAGTCTCTTCATCTGGTGATAATATATCATAAAATATGAAAAACGCTTGAAATAATATGTTTTAATTGCATTTTTTGTCGTTTGTGTTGGAAACGCAATTCTCTACCTAATTGATTGTAAATTTGTGCATTACTGGCAGTAGGTTTGATCATAGGGATGTTAAAGATAAAGTAAATTTATTTGAATTTTAAATATGTTAAACCTTGATCTATTTCTGAAATGTGTTTCTCTCATTCTCATCAAATTTTGGGTCGTTATCCTTCCTTTTTCAACATTAATGTCACCTTCATTGATTCGATTTAGAGTCTCTTGATTCATTTTTCAGTAAAAATTGCAGTTTCTTTCAAAAGTTGCAGACACTAAGCAAGTAACACGAGAATCTGCCACCCTCTTAAGAAATTTGCTTGAAATGGTGATAAATTGATTTCGTCACAATATCCTGCTAAACCACTTCAGATGACTTGAATTTAAAAAAGATTCTAGTCAGTTTAAGGTACCAAAACAACAGTGATGACAGAAATTCGAACTCCTATGGAAACCAAGTTGTTCCGTGAATTAACACGTTTTAGAGAGACTCTTATGAATAGGAGACAACCTCCGTGGTGTAGTGGTTAGCATAGTGTGTCACGACGCCAGGGTATTGGTGTTGTTTGTGAATGTCCCTTAATCTGTTTCATCTTATTAGCTTTCATTCTCATCGTCGCGATTAGCCTAAAGTGACAGAAAAGGGTAGCAAATAAACCAAATCAATCAATCAAACTTTCTGAACACTCCTTTAGAAACAGGGGGACGCTCCCAAACACCCACCCACCCCTTCATATTTCCAGCATATACAGTACATATGTATCTATGGCCCTTTATATTACTTGTCACAATGCTCAATACTAGCTGACCGTTCACCCTCTAGACAGTGTAACGAGAGATTTTCAGGGTACATTTAGTTTGTTAGAATTGTTGTTTTAAGGTCACTTTATGCACATAAAGGCTAATCGGGACTGAACCTAAAGTTTAAAGTGAGATTCGAACCACTGTGCAATGTCCTCTGGACCCCTTGATTACCAGGCGACCTACTACGCCATCGGGGAGGCCCGGGTACACGTAGCGTTCTCTACTGAATTGGAGAAATAGGAAGTCTTCGATCCAGAAGCATTCTGATAACGTGCCCTAGACGCCTGATCCATGGGCGTATAAAGGGAGTATGCAAGGGGGAACTTGCTTCCCTGGAAATGAGTGGTAAAATTTTTCATTTTATTCATTACGGTATTTACGTAGGAAGTAAAATGAATATTACTCCATTTTCAAATAATTAAAAATGAGGCTTTGCTACAATTTGGAAAGTTTTATTGACCTCCACCCCCCGGAACGAGGCCTACGAACATAGGATAGCTATTTAAAAACTTATACATATTAAACACACAGTGGCGGCGATTGGGTTCCAAAACTGCGGGGACAAGGTGCCAAAATTGGGAGGGCAAGGACAATTTACTCTCCCTTGGTAGATAAGGTTTAGCATAGTGTGGGGGCAAAAGTGTCAAAAAGTTGGGTGGGGGGCAATGACCCACCCAACTTTTTGACACTTTTGCCCCCACACTATGCTAAACCTTATCTACCAAGGGAGAGTAAATTGTCCTTGCCCTCCCAATTTTGGTCATTGCCCCCCACCCCTCGCCGCCACTATAAATACACAAATATATAATCATGCACTTTGATAGTATAAGTGTGGTTGTCCTCTATTACTGTATTTCCATCAGTTTGAAAGAATTCAATCAACACGGTGTATATAGCCTAAATAGCAGACTGTAATGTTAACTAATGTTGTATGAATATGGTACTACCTATTTCCCTTATGTTGATAGACGAACACGGATAGTACCTAGAAACCTTTAAGGCAACATTTGAAGTTCTAAAATAAACACTAATCAGTCTATTGAAGTTAATTTGACAGTAAAAATATCATAAAATTTATAATCCATTCTTAAATATATAAATAAGCATTGATTTATCTACTTCAACATGTCCTAACACCCGCAGGTTTCCTAAACACCCACCTACATTTTTCACAAAGGCCCAATTTATGCAATTTTGTTCTAAATTTACTCTTACAGCCCTATCAACCACCGAAAAATCCAATATTAAAATAAAGAATACAAGAATTATTTCCTTATAACCTCAATTATTTAATATGTTGGTAAGGGTTGGGAGTAGCTGTGTAGTCAAAAGGAATATAAGGTATTATGTGATAGACACAGTAGGAATTACCAAGTTGGCGAAGTTTCTTAGTGTATCGTACTACAAAAGAGGTGTCACACGATGGAATGGATGTGTCATTGCTTTGGTTCACTCATCTATTTCATTAGATTCATTCGTCCTCATAGTCTCGTTTAACCTAGAGAGATCTTAAAGCGACATAAAATAAACAAAATATTCAAACACAAAAAAATAATTAAATACTGGACACTGCACTTGTAAAGTCAATATGAAAAACAAGGAATAATCAATCCTTCAAGTTTATGTAAGCAATATTATTACTATTGTTATTATTATTATTTTAGCAATATATATAAATATAGGCTACATGGACATTTTTCTTCATATCGTTGACAGTAGTCTTTCGAAAGCGTAATGGTAACGTCGTCGCCTTGTAATCAAGAGGTCCTGGGTTCGATACCTGGTGGAAGCACATTGGACAGTGGTTCTGATCCAATTTTACAGTAGGTCCAGTCCAGTGATGTGCAGTAAACTATAAGTTTACGTCTACACGTAATCTACGCGTAGATTACATTGGGTTGTAGTTTACATAGACTTACGTAGACAATCTAAAGGGCATTAAAATTAATTTTCAAGGGTTTCATGAATGGAAAGTGACATTTTCAACTATATTGGTTCCTAACAAAATGAAAAGAATCCTATTTACAACAAAATTTCTCTTCTTTTCTATTATCAACTATGGAAGAAGATAAGTAGTATGCAAAAAACAACAACAGATGGCAGTCGTGAGGCAAGAGTGGTCTTTTCCCCATAAAACACTAGAATATTTCCTATATTAGGTTTCTTCCTAGGAAATTGTTCGAATTTGGAAGAAAGAGTATGAAAAGTTCTCTTCACAAATCAGCAACTGATACGCAGTATAATTTTCTTCTAATTGCGCGGCGCCCTTTGCTAAGTTATCACCTTTCGCCATGTTGTTTACATAGATTACGTCGTCTACGTGTATAAAATAGTCTACGTGTAGAATGTAGACTATCGTTGTTTACTCGTAGACGCAAATCACTGGTCCAGTCTCAATTGGCCTATCTGTGCATAAAGTGGACTTAACAAATCAATCAATTCATATCGTTAATAATTATTGATGATTAATTAATAGTAATAGAATAGTGTCATAATTAAAGCATGTGAAAGTTCCATACTATAAAGAATAATTTACGAGGTTTAATATTGATTCATCGAAAATTGTTCATTCAGTCAGTTGTGATGCATGCACATGAAATCAACATGCAGGCTTCTTTGCGCTCTGAAAATACATGTTTTTCAACATCCCCGTTAATTCGTGACTGTATAGCATGAAGAACCACGCAGATGGAATTTCATGAAGTGGGCGAGGTCATAAAGGGAGATTGGCCGTGACATTGAAAAGTGAGAAAATAATAACAATGGGGCTTTGTTACAATACACGCCTTTGGCCTTGAAACTTCGTTATGCTAAGAAATCGCATAGAAATATGGTATCCAACTTTATTCCTACTTCTTGTTACGAAGTACCAACTCTGAGATGTATATAGACTCCCCTTGAGACATAGTAGTCCTCGTTTGAATCCAAAATATAGGATGTCACGTTAAACAGGTGTGTGTATATATAGCTACAGGACGATTCAAAAGTCCGACTCCATAGGACAATTACGTTATTAGTGAAGATACAGAAAAGTGGAAAGAGGTGAAAGTTGTTGGAATGTGTTGTTTTCAATGTACTCGTAACATGCTTGATTCTTCAACGATGAATGCACCCTTGATACTAATACAACTGCACTGATATGACAGCCTCAATTAGAACGGAAAATGTTTAGTGGGCCAGATTTTCAGTTTTGAGTATTTTGATTTTCTAAGGTACGACGAACCGGGGGCATCAATTCTAGTACAGTACGATACCACTGACGAAATTTTGAGAAATCAACTTTTTCAAATAAAAGCACTGAAAACTCTGGAAAATACCAGAGTGGCAAATGAACCCCCAACTGATTCCAATTTTTGAGAGTGGAACGTTCTAAATATACAAAATATGTTATTGTGTATGTCGCCCACTAGAAAATAGGCAGGGGTTCTTATAAGATAAAAAAATCTCAGATTTTCTCTTCCATGTATCATGATATAAATGCACACCATTCTCGCTATTTTAAATACAGTAGAGGGTTTCAATAAATTAGTTATACAAACGGAACCATTAATTGTGAAGAAAGTGTATATGTAACAGAAATGGTTTATATAGGTACATCAATGAATACAACTTTTCTTCAAGTTTACTGTTGCGCGTTGTTATTTTCAGACGCCGC